>NW_024731852.1:2574832-2931639 GCF_018991925.1 Homarus americanus
GAATTTTGAAATATTACCTAATTTTGCAGTAGATTATCATAAAACAGGAAATTTGTATCATAAAAATGGAAATATCTGCTTTCGGGAAAGTTGGTTATCTGCCCGAAAGTGAATAGATTTTTCTTTCGGGAAAAGTAGATTATCGACTTTCAGAATGATTTTTCGAATTTGGAAATATTACCTAATTTTTGCGAAGTAGATTATCATAGAAAACGAAATTTGTATCATAAAAATTGAAATATCTGCTTCGGGAAGTTGGTTATCTACTTTCGAAAAGTAGATGAATCTACTTTCAGGAAAGTATGTTATCGACTTTCGGAAGTAGATTTTCGAATTTTGGGAAATATTACCTAATTTTGCAGTAGATTATCATAGAAACGAAATTTGTATCATAAAAAGGAAATATCTACTTTCCGGGAAAGTTGATTTATCTACTTTCGGAAAGTAGATGAATTTTCTACTTTTTCGAAAGTAGATTATCGACTTTCGGGAAGTAGATTTTCGAATTTTGGGGAAATATTACCTAATTTTGCGAAATGTATCATGAAAACGGGAAATTTGTATCATAAAAAATGGGAAATATCTACTTTCCGGGAAGGATTGGTTATCTACTTTCGGAAGAATGAATATATTCTACTTTTCGGGAAAGTGAATTATCGACTTTCGGGGGAAGTAGATTTTCGAATTACAGAAATATTACCTAATTTTGCAGAAGTAGATTATCATAGAAAACGGGAAATTTGTATCATAAAAATAGGGAAATATCTACTTTCGAGAAAGTTGGTTATCTACTTTCCCGAAAAATGAACAAATATCTACTTTTCAGGGAAGTAGATTATCGACTTTTTCGAGAGTAGATTTTCGAATTTTGGAAATATTACCTAATTTTGCAGTAGATTATCATAGAAAACAGGAAATTTGTATCCATAAAAATTGGAAATATCTACTTTCGGGAAAGTTGGTTATCTCTTTCTGAAAAATGAATTAACCACTAGGAAGTGATTTTTTTTCGGTAAAATATTACCTAATTTTGCAAGTAGATTATCATAGAAAACGGGAAATTTGTATCATAAAACTGGAAATATCTACTTTCCGGGAAGTTGAGTTATCTACCGGAAAGTAGATGATTTCTACTTTAAGAGAAGTAGATTATCGACTTTTCGAGTAGATTTTCGAATTTTGAAATATTACTGAATTTGCAGGTAGATTATCGAAAACAGGAAATTTGTATCATAAAAAAATGGAAATATCTACTTTCGGGAAAGTTGGTTATCTACTTTCCCGGAAAATGGGCTTCTACTTTCGGGAAATAGATTATCGACTTTCGGGAAGTAGATTTTCGAATTACAGGAAATATACCTAATTTTTGCGAGTAGATTATCATAGAACGGAAATTTGTATCATAAAATAGGAAATATCTACTTTCCGGAAAGTTGGTTATCTACTTTGGAAAATGAATAGGCTTATTACTTTTCGAAAGTAGATTATCGACTTTTCGGAAATGAATTTTCTAAAATTTGGAAATATAATTTGCAAGTAGTTATCATAGAAAACGGAAATTTGTATCATAAATGGGAAATATACCTTCGGGAAAGTTGGTTATCTACTTTCAGAATCAAACAGACCTACTTTTCGGGAAGTAGATTATCGACTTTTGAAGTAGATTTTCGAATTTTGGGGAAATATTACCTAATTTTGCAGAAGAATTATCATAGAAAACGGAAATTTGTATCATAAATGGGAAATATCTGCTTTCCGGGAAAGTTGGTTATCTACTTTCGAAAGTGAATAGATTTTCTACTTTTCGGAAGTAGATTTTTTCTGGGAATTTTGGAAATATTACCTAATTTTGAAGTAGATTATCATAGAAAACGGAAATTTGTATCATAAAACTGAAATATCTACTTTCGGGAAAGTTGGTTATCTACTTTCGGAAAATGATAAACTCTACTTCTTGGAAAAGTAGATTATCGACTTTTCAGGGAAGTAGATTTTCTAAAGTAGATAGATTTTCTACTTTTCAGGAAAGTAGATTATCGACTTTTCGGGGAAGTAGATTTTCGAATTTTGGGTGAAATATTACCTAATTTTGCGAAGTAGATTATCATAGAAAACGGGAAATTTGTATCATAAAAAATGGGAAATATCTACTTTCCGGGAAAGTGTTGTGTGGTACACTGCCAGTGTTGTGTGGTACACTACCAGTGTTGGGTGGTACACTGTGTTACGACCGTGTCGTATTTTTTTTTTTATATATAACATGCTTCCATGTTGTTCCATATTATTCCTGTAATAATGTGTTATATTTACTATTAAATAATCTAGTCACCTTACTCTGTGCTGTTAAGGCTTTAACTGTTACTATTTGTTCAAACGCATCTTATTTCTTCATTTAGTATTGTAACAAGCATGCTTTCTCTCTAACGACCATCTGCATCGTTAAACGACCCACCGGCGGGTTTTGGGCGGGAATTGTCCCTATATATAGTGGTGCACCAACTGATGGTGTCCAGTCCTCCTTGTCATTCAGTTCACGTTGTTTTGAGTGACACTTGTCACCTGTTACTTATACTTCATTTTATTTCTGTGTTGTTCCTGTCACCACCAATGTGGTATATCTATGTGAGTACCTATTTATGTCTCTTATGTGTCCTTCAGTGTTTGCTAAGTTGCATTTATGTAATTGGGTGTTTCAAGTAAGTTAATTTCAGTGTTAGTTATTTTATATGCAGTGTTAACGTAATCCAATGCTTTATTTTTATTCTTTTGATGTTTCGATGTTTAGTATCATTTGTGTCTTTAAAAGTTTCGATAGTGAATCAATTTGTTGTGACAGCCTACGAGGCTCTTTATTGTGTTAATATTGAATTTAATTTAATTCTTAAAGGTTTACTTTATTTATTTTTATTCCCTTTTAATTTACTTCACTTTTTTTGTTTGGTTACGCCTAGAACTTGGATATTAAAGCAAATTAAGAGACGGCGTAACAACTGCCGGTGTTGGGTGGTACACTGCCGGTGTTGGGTGGTACACTGCCAGTGGTGGGTGGTACACTGCCGGTGTTGGGTGGTACACTGCCGGTGTTGTGTGTACACTTTCAGTGTTAACATAAGAACATGAGCATGGAGGAAACTGCAGCGGGCCTATTGGCCCATACTGGGCAGTCCCGTTTATACCCAACCCCTATTGCTCATATAAGCAACCAACCTATGTTTGAAGCTATTCAGCGTATTCGAGTTAATGATGATATTTGGTAACTTGTTCCATTCATCCACTACTGTTTCAAAACCAGTGATAACCTATTTCGCACCTAAATCTAAATTTGTCTAACTTAAAACCATTGTTACGAGTTCGCTCCTGGTTGGATAGTTTGAGTACCTTTGTAATGGCCCCTTTGTTTAGCCCTGACTTCCATTTATACGCCTCTATCAGGTCGCCCCTCGCTCTACGTCTCTCGAGGGAGTGCAAATTAAGATGTTTTAACCTGTTTATGTACTCAAGGTTCCTAATGCCCGGGATTAGTCTTGTCATTCTCCTCTGAATTCTTTCCAAGGATTCAATATCCATTCTGTAATACGGTGACCAGAACTGAACTGCGTAACCCAGGTGTGGTCTCACAAGCGCAAAATACAATTTTAGGATGACCTCGCTAGTCTTGTAACTAACACTCCTTTGTATGAACCCAAGTACTTTATTAGCCTTGTTACGAGCAAAAACACATCTATATTTTAGCTCATGTACTGTTGTAAGGATTGACACTTTCTGTATTGTTGATTTCTATGTAATATGTCTTAGATATTACCAATAATCTTCAATACAAAAGTTTTGTCGTATGATCCATTTATTCCCACGCTGGAGTTTACTAATAAGGAGATAACAGCCTGTCGTGTGTGTGTGTGTATAAATGAAGTCAGGGGGACATACCAGTGACATAGAGAGCATACTCGATACAGTGTTGACTTCCTGCACGATATCCGGTATAGATAATGAGAATGGCAGACGTCAACACTAAGAATCTCAATACGTGATAGAGATGTGAGCCGAGAGAGTAGGAGATATTTCAATGATGGAATGCAGTGAAATACAATCACTAATCACGATTACTGTGATGTACTCGTATGCATCATTAAATGGAAAAAATAAATAAAATATATATATATATATATATATAACGATAGACAAAAAGGAAGAAAGGAAAAAAGGAAGACAGATGAATAGGTAGAAAGGAAAATATAAGTAAATAGAGAGAGAGAGAGACTATTCACTACCATATGAAATTGTCGAAAAATGAAAAAGGAAAAGTCACCCTAATCAAATTTTTTAACTATCTTCTATATAACAAATTTCAGAGTAAAAAAAAAGTTCTCAAATAGAAACTTCGGTAATATTGTGGTTAATGAAAATACCATACACGTTTGTTCAGTCATCACGCACTTATATGTTCATACACTACAACGTCAAACTTAAATTAATAATACACGACTATTTATGGGAAAAATTTGGCCTAACGTAAGAGAGAATTGTGTAGGCTTAAAAATGCTCATCGGTAAATGGCTTGTGAAATTACATCTTTGTGAGCGTTTTACCGACCTCCTCTCCGCTCTACAACCCCGACTCACCCCCCCACCCCCCAACATCCATCGCTAACCAGCCCCGCATCACCCGTCCCCTACCCCCAACCTCCATCACCAACCAGCCCCACTTCATCCGTCCCCATTCCCCCAACCCCACGTCACCAGCCAACCCCGCCAGTCCCCATCCCCCAAACCTCACGTCTCCAGCCAACCCCGCCTCACCAGCACCCACCTAACCCCATTCTCTATACAATCCTTATTTTTTGTGTGTATATAAATAATATCAACAATGTTTATTACGATGTTTCAAGGTTTTCATCAGTCAGTCAGCTGAACATAAGTTACAACTAGCCAACTTGCATTTGATTTCCACACGTCCCAGTGAGTTTTAAAAGTAGTACTTGTTTACAACGCTTTTACCATCTATTACTTACGCAAGGATAATTCTTACATAATACATATAAAGAGACGTACACAATTATATACACACATACACTCAGCTATTTCCCTCACTAATGTACGTACATAGATGGAATTTATCGTCACTGAGGAAAAAAAAAACCAGTCTTAATCGCTGGACCATTAACTCTGACGCCCTCCATTAAACGCTGAATTATCACATGGTAATTCTATTCAATTACCGACTCACAATGGCGTCTAAATTCTTCCCATAAAACTGACGATCTTTATTAACAGTTAAATTGTGATTCTATTTTTGTTTTCTGTTTACACGATCAGTAACACGCCGGTGCTATCCTGCCTCGTGTTAATTGATGGTGTGATATTCCTGCCACACGCGGCTATAAACTGGGATAACGCAGGATACACACGCCAAAGCTGGCTAGTTATTCCCTCCAACGCCTTTGTTATTAATTCAAACCTGTCAAGATATAACAAACGGTAAGGAATTACTAGTAAACTCACATATTATTGTTAGATCACTTCTAGAAACTATAATCACACAATGAGACAATAAATAAGAAAACAAATGGTCTTACAAACCCTGATAACGAAGAAGTGAACATCAATGGGCGTCGGAAGATGAAAACAAAATTACTGGCATATATTCCAACAACATATTCTCCACCAAAGTATTACAAGATTCATAAATGATTAACTTGTCGGCCAAAGTGTGAAATAGCTTTAGCACAGGGCCGTTCATGGTGTCCTAAATGACCAATTAGCTCCCAGGATCTCAATAAGCCTTCTGATTGTATCTTAATGAATATAGATTAGCAGGCAATCAGCGTTATTGACGGTGGCCCAACGCGCCTAAACCAACCGGCCAGATACCTATATATACTAACTCTATACCGCACGATGGCACAAACCAATTAGGGAATTAACACAATACTGTCTCATAAAACAAACTGGGAATTAATAACAACACACTCACGTAAGGTAGCCATAAGTTAGAATTGAAATATAAGTAGGAATAGCTAAACAAAAGTGGATATAGTTAAGTATAAATACATGTAAAGAGGTAAAGGTAGTCACATGTAGGGTGACTAGTAACGATGTTAATCAGCATATAGACAAACTGAAGCCTTATAAGTCACCTGGTCCCGATGAGATATTTGCCAGAGTATTAAAGGAATGTAAGGATGAGCTTAGTATGCCCTTAGCAAAGTTGTTTAACATGTCATTAAAAACAGGTGTCGTACCAGAATCCTGGAGGATAGCGAATGTAATACCGATTTTCAAGAAGAGGGATGGATCACTATTCTCTAACTACCGCCCAATCAGTCTAACATCAATAGTAGGTAAATTACTAGAATCAATTATTTCAAACTCTATTCGAAACCACCTGGAGAAGCACAAGTTGATCAATGATTCCCAACATGGCTTCACAAGCGGGCGTTCATGTCTAACTAATCTATTAACACTCTTTTCATCAGTTTTCGAATCGGTGGACGAGGGGCACAATTATGATGTGGTATATCTCGACTTAGCAAAGCCTTCGACAGAGTCCCCCACGAAAGACTAATTAGAAAGGTAGAAGAGCATGGCATCAAAGGTAATATCCTTAAATGGATTAGGGCGTGGTTACGGGACAGGAAACAGCGAGTGAGCATAAACGGCACTAAATCGCATTGGAGCAACGTCACTAGTGGAGTTACCCAAGGCTCACTACTTGGACCATTATTATTTATTATATACATAAACGACACAGATATCGGAATAGACAGCAACATAAGTAAATTTGCTGATGACACTAAAATAGGACGTGTAATTAAATCTGACGAGGACTCTGCAAAACTACAGGAAGATCTAAACAAATTTTTCGAATGGTCGGAAAAATGGCTGATGAAATTGAAAGTGGACAAATGTAAAGTACTTAGTATAGGAGATGTAAACAGGGAAACCAGTTACCAGATGAACAACGATGCCATAGAGAAATCAGACCGAGAGAGATTTCGGAGTAATGATAAGTAGGAACCTTAAGCCAAGTAAACAATGTGTTTTTGCTCGTAACAAGGCTAATAAAGTACTTGGGTTCATACAAAGGAGTGTTAGTTACAAAACTAGCGAGGTCATCCTAAAATTGTATTTTGCGCTTGTGAGACCACACCTGGGTTACGCAGTTCAGTTCTGGTCACCGTATTACAGAATGGATATTGAATCCTTGGAAAGAATTCAGAGGAGAATGACAAGACTAATCCCGGGCATTAGGAACCTTGAGTACATAAACAGGTTAAAACATCTTAATTTGCACTCCCTCGAGAGACGTAGAGCGAGGGGCGACCTGATAGAGGCGTATAAATGGAAGTCAGGGCTAAACAAAGGGGCCATTACAAAGGTACTCAAACTATCCAACCAGGAGCGAACTCGTAACAATGGTTTTAAGTTAGACAAATTTAGATTTAGGTGCGAAATAGGTTATCACTGGTTTTGAAACAGTAGTGGATGAATGGAACAAGTTACCAAATATCATCATTAACTCGAATACGCTGAATAGCTTCAAACATAGGTTGGTTGCTTATATGAGCAATAGGGGTTGGGTATAAACGGGACTGCCCAGTATGGGCCAATAGGCCCGCTGCAGTTTCCTCCATGCTCATGTTCTTATGTTAACACTGAAAGTGTACACACAACACCGGCAGTGTACCACCCAACACCGGCAGTGTACCACCCAACACCGGCAGTGTACCACCCACCACCGGCAGTGTACCACCCACCACCGGCAGTGTACCACCCAACACCGGCAGTGTACCACCCAACACCGGCAGTGTACCACCCAACACCGGCAGTGTACCACCCAACACCGGCAGTGTACCACCCAACACTGGCAGTGTACCACCCAACACTGGCAGTGTACCACCCAACACCGGCAGTGTACCACCCAACACCGGCAGTTGTTACGCCGTCTCTTAATTTGCTTTAATATCCAGGTTCTAGGCGTAACCAAACAAAAAAAGTGAAGTAAATTAAAAGGGAATAAAAATAAATAAAGTAAACCTTTAAGAATTAAATTCAATTCAATATTAACACAATAAAGAGCCTCGTAGGCTGTCACAACAAATTGATTCACTATCGAAACTTTTAAAGACACAAATGATACTAAACATCGAAACATCAAAAGAATAAAAATAAAGCATTGGATTACGTTAACACTGCATATAAAATAACTAACACTGAAATTAACTAACTTGAAACACCCAATTACATAAATGTAACTTAGCAAACACTGAAGGACACATAAGAGACATAAATAGGTACTCACATAGATATACCACATTGGTGGTGACAGGAACAACACAGAAATAAAATGAAGTATAAGTAACAGGTGACAAGTGTCACTCAAAACAAAGTGAACTGAATGACAAGGAGGACTGGACACCATCAGTTGGTGCACCACTATATATAGGGACAATTCCCGCCGGTGGGTCGTTTAACGATGCAGATGGTCGTTAGAGAGAAAGCATGCTTGTTACAATACTAAATGAAGAAATAAGATGCGTTTGAACAAATAGTAACAGTTAAAGCCTTAACAGCACAGAGTAAGGTGACTAGATTATTTAATAGTAAATATAACACATTATTACAGGAATAATATGGAACAACATGGAAGCATGTTATATATAAAAAAAAAAATACGACACGGTCGTAACACAGTGTACCACCCAACACTGGTAGTGTACCACACAACACTAGCAGTGTACCACACAACACTGGCAGTGTACCACACAACACTGGTAGTGTACCACACAACACTAGCAGTGTACCACACAACACTGGTAGTGTACCACACAACACTGGTAGTGTACCACACAACACTGGTCACACTAGGTAACACTGTTACACCTTCCTTAATAAAGTTACACCGACGCTCACTAACTCACCTGGCCGGACCTCAACTCTCGTAACTCAATAACGTATTGGAGAGATTTTTATCACAAGGTTTTCTTATGGGATTATATGACACTCGCCACGAGTGGATTACGCGAGGGAATTTTGAGAGAGTTGTTCATTAAAATAAACCAACTGTTGATTTATTTCTCGTACACTTTTAAGTTATATCGACATGCTATTTTATATATCTAACTCGACCTTTGAAGGATATACACATGTTACTGAGTCTAACGTCACTTGAGCCACCTGTTTTCTACACTTATTTACGAACTTGACGAACTAATGTAGCTCATGTACCAAAATTCATTAAAATCGGGATTCGAACCAGCTTTCACTCAAAACATTTAACCTAAGGCATCCCTCCCAGCAGGTTTGGGAATGGATTCGATCGAGTGTATTCAGGCTATAGAAACACAATATTGTCCTCGTCATCCAACTTGCCCGCCTCACCACTCAAGCACTAAAGCGTTTATGTTATGATTGATGTCCGCTCGGGTGTGAGATTTATAGAAGTGGATTTGATCAGCTGGCAAACCCGCAGATACTGTCGGTGTACTGTGTGTGTGTGTGTGTAGAGGTGGGTGGAACAGTTGCAAGAGAAATTAAGTGGATTAAGGGAGACAGTTTTCTACGTAGGAGTTTTATATTATCCAATGCAGAATCGTTCGATTTCATGTTGAGGCAAATATAGATACGCTCTGCTCTGTGAAACACTGTCTAAACGTTAAATTATTTCTACTTGCGATAAAAAGAACTCACGTAGTTCCTCTTGTCTTAGTGTATTTTCAATGTCGTGAAGGCTGGTGTGTTTGTGTTATAGCTTAAGGGAGTCTGTTTGGTACATCCTCATGCCACTAATTATGATAAAATTCAACGTGTTTTTGTTTTTTATTGAAATTATGACCAACTTCAGACTTTTTTCTAATGAAGTCCCACAACTTGAATGATTGCCTGAGTCAAGCCAACTGCTGGAGGCATTACTCCTTCCCTCGCCAGGATTTAGGTGGTGGCACAATGACTCTTATTGACCATTTACCCTGAATCAATTACCAGTAAGAACGTAATTTGTCCTTAGATGGCATTGACGGTCAGGGGAATGGTTCTCTGTCCCGATTATTGAAGAGCCGGCACTGAAATATGTTTTGAGAGAGAGCTGGAAGCCAAGCAAATATCGAGAGAAGAAAATATGGAAGGAAAAGCAAAAAAAAAAAAAAGTCGAATGAGAGAGAAGAAATGGCAGATAGAATAAAGAAAATAAGTAAAATAAGTAAATAAAGAGAGAGAGAGAGAGAGAGAGAGAGAGGACAACAATTTATATAGGATATATGAAAGTATACACATAACGTAACAAAGCTCCATTATAAGAATATATAATTAAGGGTGAGGAGAGGTAAGGAATTATCCCAATGGTGTCTATGTATGAGGCAGGAAATAATATGTATAAACTTGGCGACAACAAATTTGCAACATCCCCTGATTAGGAGGGAGGGAGGGAAGTGAAGGTGAGAGCATTATAAACATGGATAGGTATCGATCCCCCACCTACTGTTGTCTGCTCAATTTGGCTTGACCTTACCTAATGTGGGGTCATTTCTCAACTTATTACTGATAAAAAAAGTTCAAATTTCAACTTGGTTATCAAAGAAGATTTTTTTTAATCGAAACATAAATAAATAATAAGACGAAACCTTAATTTTGGAAATTTACAAACGACATATACAAAAACACTAATTTATTTGGTTTATTTTTTAATAGGTATTTTATCTTAATTTAGATAATATATTAGGAAACTGTACTTACATGCTAGTGATTTTGTCAAGAAATATATACCAAAAAAACAGCAGCGTAAAGAATGTAATGAACGACTGGGTATAATAATTCTTAAAGCAAAGAGGAATTCCTGTGTAGATAGGAGGGCAAACACTCATCTATTGAAGCCTTTGTTGTCGAGTGTGGTGGTGTTGGTGATGGTGAGTTGTGTTGATGGTGGTGTTGAGTCGTGGTGGTTGTGGAGATGGTTGTTGTGGTGGTGGTTGTGGTGATGGTTGTGGTGATGGTTGCTGTGGTGGTGGTAGTGGTTGTGGTGGTGTTGAGTGGTGTTGAGTGGTGCAGCTGCTGTAAGATAGTGGTGGATACCGTACCTAGTTGTATATGAAAACGTATATTGAAAACTAGCAGACCAGATACATTTACAGACTTTTGATTACACACTGTCAGATAAAATAACACACACACACCGACAGACATACATACAGTACATCGATCGATATATCCCTCCTCGGCCAAAAGATGAAAGTTATAATAGAACACCGTAATATAAGTTGACAATATTTCTGGTAGGTTATGAGTTACAAGTACAGAAAATGTTTGGAAAATTTGAAGAAAAAAATCCGGCGCTCATATACAGTGGTACAGTATATTAGCCAAAAAATGAAGTTAGTAGAAAAAAATAAAAGTAAATGAAGGGAACTTGTGAATACGTATTTTTCTACGAACAATTTTTTTTGCAAGAGTCGATTTACTATAATTTCCATTTCGATGAAGATAATTGTAGTGTTACAGATATTTGCATAATTAGCAGAATTACCCAAATTACTGAACGAAGCCTTCCAACAAAAACAACGATTAGTTCAAATGATCCCTAATTACTACACCAAACTCAGATTCAGTAAACGATTTTTTCTATTTGCGTTATCTGTTGCTATAAGACCGACATTCAGTCACAATCCAAAGTTTCGACACTCCCCTTGGCTGGGTGTTCGCCGAGACTAGGGTTGAGGTAAGGCTGGGTGATCGGATGCAGACATTCCACCACCACAACACTCCGAGACTCACAGCACACGAGCATGGAAGGAATTTCTTACGAATTTTGACATGACATGCACCTGCATAACAAAATTTCATTCATAACATTGTTGGCACACATAACAATAGCAAGTTAGGAGTGAAGCATGAGAAACTTGGGCTGTTTTCGACCCAGTTATGAAATATGAATATTGATAAACATCACGTGTTGATGGACTAAAAGTATCGTAACACTACTACAGACAGGTTACGGCAGTCGTTCTGGGGGCTTGCCTGACAGCATGGAGGAGCCTTGCGTCGTCAACTGGAGACGTGACACGAGGGCGGTCAGACCTCGGCCTCGTCTCGACGTGTCCCTCCCCTTCAAACTTACTTATCCATCGTCTTACAGTAGACTTGCTGATCCCCATAAGCCGACTGATTTCACTAATTAATGTTGCACCCTGATAGTGACCCACTATCAGAGCTCTGTTGGCTATCACCTCCGGGCGATTGGTTCGAGAAAATTACAGCAAAAATGAAGAGTGTGTTGGTCACACAATATATATATTTGTATATATATTAGTTCTTGATTAGATAAGTGGCAGGGCTGAAGTAAACACTTTATTGGTTTTATTTTATTGTAGAAAAATATAGTTTCACAGGTACTGAGTTCAGTTGAGAGTATATTGTACCTTCTCTTCTACACTAAGGGAAGTGTCTTAGTGCACTTATATGGGAGAACACTTAAGTGAGTTGTTCACTGTCAGGAGGGCGCCTTACAGGATACACGTCAGGTTGTTGTTGTTGAGAGATGCTGACCTCGCTCTCTCCATGGAGGAAATGTCAACTCACCAATTGGATGAATGACTTGGTGAATACATGGGTAATATACATTGGGTATATATTTATATAATACAAATTGCTGTTACAAGAGATCCCATTGGTTAATAAAGTTTGGGTAATTACCATAATTAAGTATAATTAACTGCTAAATTATTCTTCTCATTCACAGTGTTGCAGTAAACACAGAACTAATTAAACACAATACGCAAGGTTATGAAAACATGTATAAAAACTAAAAATTTGAAGAAGAAACAAAATTATATACAAAATTACTTATCGCTCAAAAAATTTCATAAGCAACACTGAACTATTCTACAAAATTAATCTGGGACTAAAAAAAGTATATGTTGTACCTTTTCTTTTGGTTTTAACTCTATTAAAAAAATTTAACATTTAAATGTTAACTATAATGTTATTTATGTCAAGTTGCAATGCCGGGAAAGTTTATTTATTTTTTTAGTTTTTTCTTCGCTGCTTCTGATTGGTTTATATTTAAAATACCAAAAATTTATGCATAAAATCTCTCAAACTGATTTATAACACAATAATAACATACACATAAAAATAATGTTACTCAATAAAATCTACTCTCAGCACCTTAATATTCTCAGCCTGGAAATAAAATGTTTCTCCTCCCCCCAAAAATATACAAACAAAAAACAAACAAACACATATACGTGACCCCTCCGTTAACGAACTCAATCCGTTCCAGAAGGTCGTTCGTTAACCGAAAAGTTCGTTAACCGAAACCATTGTTTCAATGGGTTTTTGGGTAATTGGTTCCAGCTTACCGAAAATTTCCTAAATTCAACAAAAATGGTAGAAAAGTTCACTTACTTTGAGGTGTGTATGTAGAAGGCTCCTGGATGATGATGATGATGATGATGGGATTTAGAATGGGGGTGGAGGAGAAGGAAAAAGAGAAGGCATTGGGGTGGAAGAGGAGTCATCCCATGGCGCCATTTCACCCATAAAATTTTAGCTCTCTTGGTGTAATTCAAGATTATTTTCTTAAAATCAACACTGCACTGCATTATATATTGTCAATATGTAAAATATATTTCAAAATGACCAATAATTTGCTTGGAAACACAGAAAAAAAGTGTTTAGTTGAAGAGAGTCTCAAGCAAGATGTTACCTCCAGTGAAAACAGAGAGAGACTAACTCCTGTTTGCTGTGTTAAGAGGCTGGATGCCGCACATTAAACTAGTCACTTTACCTTCAGTTATGTTCAATAATTGTTAAAATGACTAAAATTGAATATTAAACTTTTAAAATTATTGAATAGTATAAACTTCTTGATATTTACTAAAATAGTAAGGAATTTAAGCCCTAGAACCGATTAATGTATTGGCGGACTGATACTAAAGCTGGTTGCCCGGTCAGTGCAAGCGAAAACATGTTGAGGTCGGTTCGTAAGAACTTCGTTAACCGAATTTTTTTTCGTTAACCGAATTGAAGATCCTTATGGAAGGCAGTTCGTTAATCGAAATTACGTTAACCGAGGTGTTCGTTAAACGAGGGGTCACTATTGTATTTCTTGTTTTGCTTACTGGATGGTGTTTATCAGAGCTTAACCAAACCTAACCTAACTAACCTAACCTAACCTTAAGGGAACAGATCATCAGTTTCTCTATAAAGTCGAGATCGAATATTGGAAAAGTGATGTTGAATTGACAACCGACTTTTGGTTATTTTCGTATATCTTAGATTATTTTAATGTTTATATTTTTCTTTATAATTTTCTAAACATTATCTTATTGTGTATCATTCAGTGGGTAAAATAAACATAGAGAATTAACATTATTCTGGATGCGAAATAATGAGTATAAGAATGTTTTGTAAAGCTATATATAACAAGGGCATATACGCTTATACTATTTCTCACATAAGGAACATAATCTGGATTTGGGGATCGCCTGCTGTGTGTCTGTAGAGTTAAGCTTATTGTTATAATGAATAGCGGAGAATTTATGCAAATATTTTCACACAAACACAATTATGGCAATTTTAAACACATTTATATTATGAAAAGAGATAAGAAAGAGGATGTGGTTAAATTAGGATATACGAATGTCATAAACAACTGTCCTTAAAGAGTCTTCCGTGTAAGTTTAAGAGGTATAATTACATAACAGCCACACCTCCCACGATACAAAACTTAAAAAAACTACAAACTATTACTTTGTTGTTATCATAGCAATAAGAATGAAGCAAATATAAACGAGTGGAATAAATAAGGTAAAAGAAGAACTATAACAAAGATGGAAAAAATATGGAAATGACCCCAAAAAATGAAAAACAAATGAAAATGGGAATAAAAATGGATCAAGAAAAATAAATAATAGATATACACAAAAAAACCTATAAGGGAAAACTTATAAAAATATATAACAAAAACAAATGAAAATTGTATGAAAAATGATAATAAAACAAATTAAAACTTAGACAAAAAAATGAATAACTAAATTAGAAAACATTAGTAAGTACTGTACATCA
This sequence comes from Homarus americanus, assembly GCF_018991925.1. Classification (NCBI taxonomy): domain Eukaryota; kingdom Metazoa; phylum Arthropoda; class Malacostraca; order Decapoda; family Nephropidae; genus Homarus; species Homarus americanus. The sequence continues at coordinate 2,589,889 of NW_024731852.1, forward strand.
AAGGATAAAAAAAAAATATATACAGCAACGGAAAAAAATTATATCGAATACACTAAAAACAAAAACTATAAAATTAGCGAACAATAATATAAAAAAAAAGAAAGAGAATATATAGAACAAAGGAGAGTAAAAATGAAACCTTGATGACGAAGAGAATTACGCAAAAAAATGAGAGAGAGATTAAAAACTAAATTGACCGTGCGTTTGTGCGTTAAATGAGAGAAAGTGAGAAAAAGGTTGTGAGAGAATTACAGAGGAGGTAAACAAGGGGAGACGTTGTGTGAGAGAGAGTTAATAGGAAGAGAAAGACAGATATAGAATAAAATAGCAGCATAAAGAAACAATAAAACATCAGGTAAATACAAAAGAATTAAAAATAAAATAAAGAGAAAAGAAGGAAAAACAGACGCAATAAAACCAATTAAATATATTTACATAAAGAATACCAAACTGAGGCGATTTAATCAAATTAATTAATAATTACATTACACTAATTAAAGTGGACAAAGGTGGAGATTAATTCAGAAGGTCAAAGTGATACATTTTTAGCCGTGGTTTGGAGAGAGAGAGAGAGAGAGAGAGAGAGAGAGAGAGAGAGAGAAATTTAGATAGATAGCTAGACAGACAGACAGACTGACAGACAGGTTCGTAGCAATATTTTTTACTGAGTTTGACTAAAGAACAAATGTTTATGTTTGCTCTTATACAATATTTAAGTGTTGACATCTTCTTGAAAGTCAAAAAATCTTTTCTAAGATTCGGAAGATAAGAAATTAAACTCTCCTTTGACTTCGAATGAAAACAAACAGACAAACATAAAGCTTTAAACAGAATAAAAACAATCATATTTTAATTTGCTTCTCTGATACCATATATGAATGTGCTTTGTTGTGTAAATGGATAACTCGAGTGTGTTTTTAGGTGTACAGTCACTCAAAAAACTATCTGTACTTGGGGGAACGATAATTTTCAGAATGAACATTGCGACCTCTGTTTTCTCGGTAGAGTTGCCCAAATCCTTAGTCCGTTGTCATATTTTTTCAACACAGTTTTATAAAGATATTTTTTTTGAGTGACTGTACATAGATACGGTGTGCAGTATGTGTTGTGTAAAATATGTTTTCGGTTTTTTTTTCAACTTTCCTACAGAAAGATACAGAAAAACTTTTGTAGGGTTTTTATATCAAGTTAAAAAGTGAAGAGGTCTTCGGGTTTATTCCCGAAATGTGTCAACAAACCTGCCTAATCTTGTGTGTCACCGCCCTGATATTTCGCTTTTTTTTTTTTTTTTAGGTTAAGGTGGGGAAAGGATGGAAGGCATGCTGGGGCTCAAGGCACAGCCAGACATGAGGGATAGAGAAGTCACAACATATAGTCGTGGGGAGAAAGGTTGGATAAGAAGTTTAATGAGTTAAACAGAGGGGGACGACACCCCTTGTTTTACATATTACAGAGTTTGTTGGCTAACTAAGCTAACCTAGGATGAGGTTGCACAATGGTTACTTTGGTAGACAATGACTAGATTGATTTTACAATTACAAGTTTATTAAAATTTTATACTGTATTACGTTATGTACTCACCAGATTGTGACTTGTTAAATGCGAACTTATATCATCTAAGTTTGAATCTAAGGTGGATCACTGTGGCGGACATAGAATGGTCGCGGGTTGGGTTGTTGGAGTGCGGGCAGACTACGGGGCCACCAGGTGTAGGTGGTCTGGGCTGTGAGGGTCGTCCAGTAGCTTATCCCAAACCTTCTTCTCTAGGCGATGGAACCTGACGTTTGAGGGCCTCTGTTTTATTTCTCAGATGAATGGTTTCCACTGTCTCCTGGTAGGGTGGCGCTTGGCCACTGGCTGACCTCAGACACTTGTTTTGGAAGCTCTGTAGTTGTTGTAGTTTAGTCTTCCCGAGTGTGACAAGTGGTATATGTGGGTACTCCAACACAGGCCTCACCAGCGCCTTGTTAAGGTGAACTTGTATCTTCTGAGGCATCTGTTTAAAACGTTTTAATTTGGCTGCGGCGACTGTGGCTTTCTTTAGTCTGTCCTTCACGTGGGAAATGATGCCCGTCCGAGAGATGATGAGGCCGAGCAACCTGCCTTGTTTAAAGTACTCAATCTCTTTGTCGTCGATCATCAATGGCGCCGGCTTGAATTTGGCTGTGGGTATGACCTCGAATTTCGTTTTGTTTGTTTTTATTTTCCATTTATTTTCATACGCCGAGATATCCTCTATTGCCCGAGCAGTGAGTCGCGCCATCCTTGCCGTGGACCTTCCTGGGCAGGTGACGATCTGGGTTACATCGTCGGCATACATGACGTACTCGCTGCCGACGATTGGGGGTGGCAGGTCAGCCGTGTAGAGTGTGTAAAGGGTTGGTGAGAGACAAGAGCCCTGAGGCACGCCGCTCGAGAGTGAGAATTCTTCTCCAAAATGTTCTTGCATCTTGATTTTGGCTCTGCGATCCGAAATGAAGTTGCACAGCAGGCGCGTCAGATTTTCGGGTAGCCCCAGTTGTATGATCTTATACTGCAGCCCCGTGTGCCAAACTTTGTCAAACGCTTTGCTGACGTCCTTCAGTACTATGTTGCACTGTAGGCGGCCAATCATGGCATTGGCGATCTGCTCGTAGGCCTGGGCTATGGCGGTGGATGTGCCTCGGTACTGGCGGAAGCCGAACTGGCGGGGGTTATGCACGTCTTCGTCCTCCAGATACATCCACAACCGCTTGTTGACTATTTTTTCGAAGATTTTGGCAGGTACCTCTAGCAGCGATATTGGTCGAAAGTTTTCGACTTTGTTTGGAGGCTTCCCTGCTTTTGGTATGAGGCGAATAACGGCGATTTTGAACATCTTAGGGAAGTATCCAGAGGCGAGGCAGGCGTTGCATATATGAGCAAGCCTCTCTATCATGTTGTCGGGGAGTTGAGCCTGGATCTTCTTGTTAATGTGGCTTTGCTCAGGTGATTTGTTTTCAAATCCTTTTATGACGGCTGACAGATCTGCAGGAACTATGCGCTCCGTCAGGTAGCTTCCGTCCACCAGTCTAGTGAAGTCAGTCCGTGGGAGCGGCTGGAGCAGGTGCTGATGGTCCTGCAACTGACCTAAAATGTCCTCCTCAAACTCCCTGTCGAAGCCCTGGTTCTCCTGTTCACTAATGGTAAAGATCTTTTGTAAATATCGCCGATGTAGTTGTTCTTGGTTTTCCTCCTCGAATATTTTCACGTTGTTTTGGTCGAGCAGGTAAGGAACTGTGCTTGAGGTGGGACCCACCAGTCACTTGATCCGTTTCCAGAATGCAACAGAATCGCGGTAATTGTTGGCTGCCTCCCATACCAAGGCGGCCCACTTTTGTTCATGAAGACGTTTGCTCTCGTGCTGGATGTCCGTCTGTAGCTCTCAGCTCTTGCGTCCACCCGCGGATACTGGCTAGCTGTCTCACGTGATCGTACTGGACACTAAGATGCCTCATCTGGTGACTAGTGTGAGGATGGGGAATGGTCCTGTGAGTGGTGGTTGGGATGTAGTTGTCCATCTCCGTCTTCACATCCGTGTACCATTGTTCGAACGCGTCGTCGATGTCATTGGGGCTGGCTTCTTTCAGGTTTCTTCCCTGCTTGAGACTGAGAGACTCCTTGAAGGAGTCCCTGTCTGCCCGTTTCAGCTGACGAAATACTCACATTGAGCCATTCATCAACGAGTGAGTCGGGACCAAGGGATAAACCCAGACTAGACCAACCACGAGTAACAGGATTCACACCGTAGTAAAGCCTCTTCTCCTCTTCATCTTCCTCTTCCTCTTCCTCCTCCTTTTCCTCTTCCTCCTCCTCCTCCTCCTCAATCGTCAATACCCCGGAAAATTAGGAACATCTACCAGACAGGAGCCATATTACTATTGGTGATGCCTGTTGGTGAAGAGAGAGAGAGAGAGAGAGAGACAAGAAGAATGAATAATGAATCGATAGAAACAATAAAAATAGATAAAATAAACAAAGAAAGAAAGATAAAAATATGATAAAAATAGACAGGAAAGGTAAAAATAACAACGAAATAAAGAGAGAAGCAGAAGGGAAGGTACAACAGAGTCTAAGCAATAAAAAAGAACATTAAAGCAAACATAAACTCTGGTGTTGGGAACTTGAAGCAATTGTATGTTTGACGCAAGATGCAATAAGGATGGTGGAGTAGTTCTTGTTACATCACATTTTAGACCTTACGTAGATGACTTGCCCTTGAGTACGATGTTATAAACCTCAGAGTGCATGACATTAACCATTTGAGTACAAGAGTTAATCATCTGAGTATAAAAAGAAATCCTAATCTTTTGAGTACGATGATTTACTCTTTAAGCATTTATATACGAACATCTGTTAATTGTACTCAGTAGGTTAAGGTTGGGTTAATAATGGGTTATGTCAGGTTAGGTTAGGTTAGGTTAGGTCTGTTCTGGTTAGATTAGGTTAAGGAAATTTCGAAAAAATCTCCCACTGAATTAAAAAAATAATAATAATTTGAAATTCGTTTCCTGGTGGCGATACGTGACAACAGGAGATCCGGGGTTACTTTCAACACTTGTTATATTTATCAACTTCCCTATACCGTTCACTCATATTTCACGGTATTGACAGATGTTACATATTTCATACTCGGTGCTGAATTATTATATATGATAAAAAAAATCAACTGAAATTTCTCACTTTTCTGAAATACAGTAAAAAAAATCATAGTGACATTCGATTTCTTTATGATAATTGTAATTCAGATATATATTTAAATAAAAAAAACTGTTATTTTAAAGGTAATTATGTTTCTCCAGTACATTGACGACAATGTTATTCATGCACTTAACAATGAAGGACTTTAAACACTAAAGAAGAATAAGTATTTACGTTAGTCAATCATCAATGAAGAATTATGTAAAATACAACCCTCTGTGAATATAAGATTAATGCTAGAATCTACATTTTGTACAGTACTTTACGTGTGCATCATCTTTATGTTCTTATGCAGGCTGAAGTAACAATATTTCCTGGAGCCATAGTGTTTCTCTTTGTTATATGTTAAATGGGAGAAGTTAACACATTTGACCATATTTTCTATATACTTTTTGTCTATCTCTTTCACAGCCTTTTTTCCCCCCAACCGTTCTTCTATTTCTCTTTATTCTTCTATAGAAACTCCTTTTCCTCTCTGTCTCTCTCTATCTCTCTCTCTAACTTCCTCTTGATCTCTCTTCTCTCGCTCTATCACACAAGCGCGCGCACACACACACACACACACACATACCTCAACATACACCTCATCCCACACATGAATCTCCTGAGTTATGAGTTATGAGAGATGAGATAAGTTTTACCTCATGAGAGAAGCGTGTGAGGGTCTGAGCGAGAGATGAAGAACAAAGAGGAAACCACTTTTAAATTAGGTTCATCAATATCAAAAGCATCGAATATTATTACTAATCTTGGCTTTCGATTAACAACATTATATACTTTCATTAGTCTTTAATAGATACTCTCGAACATTATAAATTATTATCAATAATGATTAAGAATTATTATCAAAATGTCTGTATGTTAATAATCTTTAAATCTTGCCAATTAACTTTCATTCTGATATTAAACATTCGTTATTGTCATCAAACATTAAATCCCTCTGTTAAACATCCCATTATGATGGTAATTTATGAAGTAATTATTTAAATGATTCAGCGTTTCCTTTGTGTGAACGTTAGTAACTCCTTTCATTACATTACAGTCTGCTAAATTACAGTAAATTACGTTACAAGGTGTAATGGTGGACAAGGAATTGTGTCATGTCACTCCCGGTACTGAAACGTGTTGGGAAAGTTATCAGGGACAATGACTAAAAATTGAGAACACTCTCTTAATTTTAATATACCTTGATAAAATAATATTCTCATCAGAGTTTAGTATTTTTTTTTTACCTTATTAACAAACTTTTACCTGAAAATTAACATATTTATATTAAAGATGATAGACAAAGGATATATAAGAACAAACACATTTACAGATGCAGATTTAAAGGCAATATTTGTGTTAATATTATCTCCACGGCCAAATTTCCTTTTTTTTAATGAATTTTACTCCCAATTCTATGGAAGTCAAGGTGTAGTCACGCTCTATCGCCTTATGCGAAACAAAATCAGACTGAGTAAAAACATCAGAATCAGAAATACATAACACATCACCTAACAATAACCTCAAAATAAAAGACGAAGCGACTCACCGTCTTAAAAACTTCCATTTCGAGAAACAACAATGAAACTCTTGATTTTTGAACTGGGACGAAAAAGACGATAATTGGAAAAGAAGAAGAGCAGAGAGTGGAGGTGAGAGCTGGAACTAGGAGAGGTCAGGAGAGCTTCAGGGAGGAGAGGTCCTAATATATACACACACACACACACACTGGCACTTAATACGGAGAAAGAGAGAAAGTGCTTCAGAATAGACATTAATATCCCATTTCAGAGGTAAACACGACGAGTGAGCTGGATGGTCGTGAACACGTTTCTGGAATTACTTTATTTTCTTTACCTTAAATTTCTTGTCTTTTACCAGGGAAGGAATATCAGTTACATTATACAGTAATTAGATAATGTAAAGTTATATTTGTATTTTCTTCACCAACCTGATTCGGGTTTAGAATATTAAAAATGACGTGTGTGTGTGTGTGTGTGTGTGTGTGTGTGTGTGTGTGTGTGTGTGTGTGTGATTAATAGCATAATACAGCTAAAACAATTATCACTATAATCACATTGTTTAATAGACTTCTTCCTTATACCAACACCTGCTATGTAATTTGTCTATTCAAAAGTGAATTAATTTAAAGGCCAAATACATTTTCCCCTGAATAATTAACTACATATCTTTCGCAAACAAATATTTTAGTTACACATATAAAATACATAGCTAGAGTAGGATAGATCGGAATGAATATATGGAACTATTAAGTCACACAGTATACGTAATTCTCATAGGTGCATTGTGGTAAGTAAGAAGTTAAAAAGTTATCATATTCCTAAAACAGCTTTTAAATGGCTTTACATCCGGTCTTAGTATTCATAAAAGACATAAATATGATTAAAAATAAAAATAATAATAAAAACAGAGGAGTAAATACAAAAAAAAATAGCTTTCTATCAGGGGAATTTTTTTACTTATTTAAATTTCTTTTAATAATTGCACTTTATCAAAACACCTCTTACTTATAAATGATTTAACCTGTGTCCCTAGTTTTTATAACAAATAACTAAGTAAAAAAGACTTATAACACCTATGAACAAAAAGACTCGTGTTGAAATTTGTGATGTGCGTTTTGTTTATATATAAATATAATTAAACTCAACACACCTGTCATCTAATTACCTGGCTCATGCTAATTGTGGTCCGTGTACTCTTTTATTTGTGGGAATAAATTTTACTTTTTCGTGTTTGGCGACTTATGCTAATTAGTTGGTTAATAGAAGAGCAATTTTAGGACAGTGCTGAATTATTGTGTGTAGTGTAGTGTAGTGTAGTGTAGTGTAGTGTGGGTGTTGGTTTGGTGGCAGTATTAGCATGCTTAATGTAACCATTTCGGTATTTCTGTTTATTAGTGAGGAAATTTAATAACCATATATGTATGTATATGTCTCTATATGAATAATTACCTAGCATGGATAAAACACACAAACACACACACACATACACACACACACACACACACACACACACACACACACACAGAGGATAGGCAAAAGCTTCACCAAACTTGAGTGGAAATACGAGATCTGGTGTATGATGCTGTCAATTACGTCTCCATTATACGGAACTTTGTACATTGTGTCCTTCCAACTTCTTCTTGCGGTTGTGTTATGGTCCACATCTGAGCTCTAGTGGTGGTGGTGTTAGTGTGTGTTATGGTCCACATCTGAGCTCTAGTGGTGGTGTTAGTGTGTGTTATGGTCCACATCTGAGCTCTAGTGGTGGTGTTAGTGTGTGTTATGGTCCACATCTGAGCTCTAGTGGTGGTGTTAGTGTGGTATGGTCCACACCTGAGCTCTAGTGGTGGTGTTAGTGTGTGTTATGGTCCACATCTGAGCTCTAGTGGTGGTGTTAGTGTGTTATGGTTCTGCTCTAGTGGTGGTGTTAGTGTGTGTTATGGTCCACATCTGAGCTCTAGTGGTGGTGTGTGTGTTATGGTGAGCTCTAGTGGTGGTGTTATGTGTGTTATGGTCCACACCTGAGCTCTAGTGGTGGTGGTGTTGGTGTGTGGTATGGTCCACATCTGAGCTCTAGTGGTGGTGGTTGTGTGTGGTATGGTGGCTCTAGTGGTGGTGTTAGTGTGTGTTATGGTCCACCTGAGCTCTAGTGGTGGTGTTAATGCCTCTCTAGTGGTGGTGGCCTCTGTCATCCAGCTCTACCACACCTGAGCTCTAGTGGTGGTAGTGTGTCCCACACCTGAGCTCTAGTGGTGGTGTTAGTGTGTGTTATGGTCCACACCTGAGCTCTAGTGGTGGTGGTGTTAGTGTGTGGTATGTTAGTGTGTGGTATGGTCCACACCTGAGCTCTAGTGGTGGTGTTAGTGTGTGTTATGGTCCACACCTGAGCTCTAGTGGTGGTGGTGTTAGTGTGTGGTATGGTCCACATCTGAGCTCTAGTGGTGGTGTTAGTGTGTGTTATGGTCCACACCTGAGCTCTAGTGGTGGTGGTGTTAGTGTGTGTTATGGTCCACACCTGAGCTCTAGTGGTGGTGGTGGTGGTGTTAGTGTGTGTTATGGTCCTCTCTTGAGCTTTGATGTATAAATTCCTTGCAAAAACTCGATGCATTATACACTATCTAATACTTTCAAGTTTTCTGTTAAAAATATTATACCAGCATTTGTTCAACAGATTAAGAATTATTGAATTATGTGGATGACACTCACTGCAAAGGCTAAAATGGCTGTCTTAAAATGACATGTTTACTCATTTGTAGATTTATTATTTTGTTCTTCAGTTCCATGTTATTTACAGATTTCTATTCATTATTCTCTTTGATTTCGTCCGTTCCTTCTCTCTCTCTACCCCTTATTCTTTCTTTCCTTTAATCTCTCTCTCTCTATTTATGTCCATTGTCTCTTTCTCTTTCTCGGATTTATTAGATAATACCCATCCTCTTTCTCCCTTCCTCCCTTTGTCATTCATGCTCTCTCTCTCTCTTTCTCTTCCCTATTTCCTTCACTCCTCACACTCCCCGGCGCTGGCCTCTCATCAGCCAAATTACAGCAATTCACAGTTGAAGGTTGTGGAAAGACCTTTTACTACTACTACTACTATTACTTAAGGATGTCACCTTCTTTGGTGAACTCTGAGGTGACTCGAGAGGCCGATACGGGACTGACAGGACCCCTCCACAGATGTTGCACGTGTGGAGAACTACGTCTAGTGAGGAAGGGGCGGCAGTAGCGTCTTTCCGGCGCTGGCGCTTGTCTGCCTCGGTAGGCAGTCGCGCTAACTCGAAAGTATTGACACCTCGTGTGGCGCTTCTCCAAGCGTTAAGGTGTGGAGTGATCTTCTCCCAGGTGAGGGGCGGTCGATTTGAGTCTTTTTCAGGTTTGTTATGAGACTATCCTTATACCTTTTTCGTTGCCAGCCATACGTTACGGTGATACATACACACACATGCAAGTGATTATAAAATATATATTTGTCTTGTTAACTGCAGAGTCCGAGTGGTTAAGGAGATTGACTCGAAAACCACTGAGCTCCGCCCGCATGGGTTCGAACCCTGTCCACAAACAATGTTTTTACTTCAGCATAGTGTTTGTTTGACGGGCACATTGAATTAGTCTATCTGCCGAGGAGTTTTTATCGATAGACTTGTACAAGTTATTGTGTTTCCTTTGAGTTACATCTGAGTTTGTGATTTTGTTTATAAAACCTGGTTTCTACCGTAAGTATAATAAACGTATTCACAGGTAACTATTATGTACAAAACAAATATTATTCTGGGTATGAAGGAGTGTTACATTATTGTTTCGCCGGAGGTAACGTATATAATGGTAGTTGAAGTAGTAGTAGTAGTGTGTGTGTGTGTGTGTGTAAATATAATATATGCATGTGTATTTATAAACAATTTACATATAAATCTCCATAATTTACATAATATTTGCAAGCAGGAGCTAAGGAGTTGGTGAATGAAGCACTGTATGACTCTTGTGAGAGATGAGTGAGGACGACGAGAAGGTGGAGTGGGAGAGGAGTGGTCTCTTAGCGGTCATTCCTAAGCTTCTCCTCCTCCCATCTGCTCAAAGAACTATTCTGGGCGTCAAGTCCCTTGCTAACACGCTAATATCTTCTTCTCCATTTTTGTTTTCGCTAACAAAATCAAAGAGCCATTTGTCTACGAAGAAATTAATTCATTCTACATAGGAAGTGTATTTTCATGACTTCTCAACCCTTATCCTTACGTAAAGTTCAAACACACAATAGTACCCTCTCTCCCTCACCTCCTCCTTCCTGACGTTATGGAGCTGACTTCTCTCCTATTGTTTACCTCCGAACAACCAACTATCTCCCCCAGAGGCTCAAACACAATATAGCTCTAACGAGGCAGAAGGAATTCCTCAACGATAGTTTAGAAATGGCTTCCAAAGTTGTTACAATTTCAAAGTTGTTGGAAGGTGTCTCAAGTCTACCTGGTCTTGCCTGCCTGAAGGTGAGGACCAGTGAGAGTCCCTCTACCTTATGTAAAGTTTGAGAGAAAAAGGAAATGTTTTGTTATTTGTCATATAGAGTAACATATGCTGGAGGCTGGAATGTAATTTACTGTAAGTTAATAGTATAAATTATTCCCGGACGCTTGTGTACGTCGACATGTGACTAATAGCTGCTGAATGGCTTTAATTATGCATAAAATTCACGGGTTTGTGGCATTTAAATTACCTTCAGGTCGAGAGTCATCCTGGTGAGCAACACTATCCAATATTTTATTGGACGCGGTAGAGAAGGAACAAATTACTTTCGTTCTTTCAAGAGAAAGAGATGTATTTTAAACTTACCGTAATAGTTCTGAAGAAAGTGAGTGTACAGTAAATTACTTCACTTGAGTAGATATGTATAGCCCAGACCACACAACCATTAAAAGAAGTTATAATAGAATGGTATCAATTACTTGGATATTTCTCTTACTCTTTGAAGTACTTTTTCTTCACTAAAATCTTCGTTCAAGAGGTCGTCACCGTACTACTGTTAATCTTGATACTGATGAAAAATACTTAATATTGATAATAGGTTGAATTTACCCTACGGATATTTATCAGATATTTCTGTTCAAAATAAGTTTCTAAAAGGTTAAAATAAAATAATTTCGAGTTGTGTGATAATTCTCTCTCTCTCTCTCTCTCTCTCTCTCTCTCTCTCTCTCTCTCTCTCTCTCTCTCTCTGGTGGTCCTCCAGGTGGTGAGAGACAAACCAAGTGTTTTCACAAACTCAATCCATCAGTTGAACTGCCTCGCGAGAGCCTTCAATCTTCCCCTTGAGCCCCTGTGTTTGAGTTGGATTCCAAGGAGTAGTTCTTGGGAATATTGTCCCATATGTTGACGAAGGGGAGGAGGAGGAGGAGGTGCGTTAATGCTCGAAATAAGGCAGAGTATTAGGTTTTATATCTAGAAGTGTAAGTAATAAGAGTGCAGAGGTCATATTGCAACTATATCTTGCGCTAGTCAGGCCGCACCTCGATTATGCTGTTCAGTTCTGGTGCCCCTATTATAGAATGGATATCAATTCACCGGAGTCGGTGCAGCAAAGAATGACGAAAATGATTCCGGGACTTAGAAACCTTCATATGAAGATAGATTAAAGAAACTAAACTTGCATTCCCTATAAAGACGAAGAGTGCGGGGAGATATGATAGAAGTATTTAAGTGGGTGAAAGGCATCAATAAAGGCGATATAGATAAAGTTCTTATAATATCCGAGCAGGATAGGACTCGAAGCAACGGATTTAAGTTGGATAAGTTTAGGTTAAGGAGGGAGATAGGAAGGAACTGGTTCACAAATGGGGTGGTAGACGAGTGGAACAAGCTTAGCAACTTTGTAGTAAGTGCTGGAATGTTGGAAAGCTTAAAAAGAGGCTAGATAGATTCATGGATGATAGAGAGTGGTAGTAACTCTCGACAGGAGCTGCCACGCACAGGCCAACCGGCCTATTGCAGACTCCTTTTTTTCTTATGTTCTTATGAGAGAGAGAGAGAGAGTGCTGTCACACACACCACCATGACAGCTCAACAAGCACTAACATCTCAGGGCTCTCTCTCTCTCTCTCTCTCTCTCTCTCTCTCTCTCTCTCTCTCTCTCACACACACACACACACCTTGATAAACTAAAATCGAGTTGGCCCATATAAATAACTTTTGATTTACAAGTCACTAAATGTAGCTGTAAAACTGTAAAGTTTCCGAAAGTCACAAAAGTATCAGAGATGAAGATCAACATTCTGAAAGACAGGGAAATCATCTTTGTGTTGTAGCTTCGTCGTAAAAAAAAATGTCCTTGATAACACACAATGGACGTCTCTGTTATTTTGGGCGTCTTTTGTGGATTTTCTTTTTATGTGGTGAAAGAAACAGTGAAGTGAATTCTCATTAATCATAGTGTGATCTTTGGTGCGGCTGCGGGTTGGTTCAATAAAATAGCCAATGTGGCATGATTAATGGCGAGGGTCTTGGCTAATTATGCTCACCGTCTGGTTGTGTTTGTATCTGATGTTTGGTACAGTGAGAGTCTTAACCATCCATCAAGCTGTTATGGCAACCATAATAACAAGTATAGTATGTCTGTGTGTGTTTGTCATTGTTAATGCATTTATCTGTGTGTTTATTTCAATTATTCCTTGTTGAGTTTATTTTTTATCTGTGTCTCTGTTATCAAGCTAAATTATTATTTGCTTATCTACTTAATAATAAATTAATATATTTTTAAGGATAAGATAAGAGGGACTAAGCATTACGTTACTACAGCAGTTAGGTGTGGCGGTAACCTCCTACACCTTCACCCACCTATACAAGCACACGCGCACACACACACACACACATTGTGACACTGAGCCTAATGCTAACATTACCGAATTAATTATTGCTTCTGCACTTCTAGTTCAAGAGAAACATATTGTCTGTGTGTGTGTGTGTGTGTGTGTGTGTGTGTGTGTGTGTCGGGGGGGGGGTTATATCAAGTGAGAATATATCAGCCCGGGAGAGGATGAGAGAGAGAGGAATATACTGTATCATCTCATCCCTCTTAGGCGGTCAAGGGGTCGTGCAAAATTCCCGATGCTGAGGAGACGAAGCAGCTTTATCCCTTTGCATCCTGAAAACTCCCTCACGCAGCAAATCTGGCGCGCGATGCCGAGATCACGTCATCCCACGCCTGGGTGACCTCACACAGGCAGGTCCTCTCCGCCCCACCGACCCCCGATGCTGCTCCTACTGTTGTCTTACTGTTGTTGTTGCTGTCCTGTTGCTGTTGTCTTACTCTTGTTGTTGCTGTTGTCTTACTGTCGTTGCTGTCCTATTGCTGTTGTCATACTGTTTTTGCTGTCCTGTTGCTGTTGTCTTACTGTCGTTGTTGCTGTTGTCTTACTCATGTTGTTGCTGTTGTCTTACTGTCCTGTTGCTGTTGTCTTACTGTCCTGTTGCTGTTGTCTTACTGTTGTTGTTGCTGTTGTCTTACTGTCGTTGCTGTCCTATTGCTGTTGTCATACTGTTTTTGCTGTCCTGTTGCTGTTGTCTTACTGTCGTTGTTGCTGTTGTCTTACTCATGTTGTTGCTGTTGTCTTACTGTCCTGTTGCTGTTGTCTTACTGTCCTGTTGCTGTTGTCTTACTGTCGTTGTTGCTGTTGTCTTACTCATGTTGTTGCTGTTGTCTTACTGTCCTGTTGCTGTTGTCTTACTGTCGTTGCTGTCCTGTTGCTGTTGTCTTACTGTTGTTCTTGCTGTTGTCTTACTGTCCTATTGCTGTTATCTTACTGTCCTGTTGCTGTTGTCATACTGTTTTAAGTGTCCTGTTGTTGTTGTCTTACTGTCGTTGTTAAAGGTTGTCTTCATTCATGTTGTTGCTGGTTGTCTTACTGTCCTGCTGCTGTTGTCATACTGTTTTCAGCTTTCATTCCTGTTGTTGTCTTGTCGTTGCTGTTAGCTGTTGTCTTACTCATGTTGTTGTTGCTTGTCTACTGTCCTGTTGCTGTTGTCTTACTGTCCTGTTGCTGTTGTCTTACTGTCGTTGTTGTTGTTGTCTTACCGTCGTTGCTGTCCTGTTGCTGTTGTCATACTGTTTTTGCTGTCCTGTTGCTGTTGTCTTACTGTCGTTGTTGCTGTTGTCTTACTCATGTTGTTGCTGTTGTCTTACTGTCCTGTTGCTGTTGTCTTACTGTCCTGTTGCTGTTGTCTTACTGTTGTTGTTGCTGTTGTCTTACTGTCGTTGCTGTCCTATTGCTGTTGTCTTACCGTTGTTGTTGCTGTCCTGTTGCTGTTGTCTTACTGTCCTGTTGCTGTTGTTGCTGTTGTCTTACTGTCCTGTTGCTGTTGTCTTACTGTCGTTGCTGTCCTGTTGCTGTTGTCTTACTGTTGTTCTTGCTGTTGTCTTACTGTCCTATTGCTGTTATCTTACTGTTGTTGTTGCTGTTGTCTTACTGTCCTGTTGCTGTTGTCTTACCGTTGTTGTTGCTGTCCTATTGCTGTTGTCTTACCGTTGTTGTTGCTGTCCTGTTGCTGTTGTCTTACTGTCCTGTTGCTGTTGTCTTACTGTCGTTGCTGTCCTGTTGCTGTTGTCTTACTGTTGTTCTTGCTGTTGTCTTACTGTCCTATTGCTGTTATCTTACTGTTGTTGTTGCTGTTGTCTTACTGTCCTGTTGCTGTTGTCTTACCGTTGTTGTTGCTGTCCTATTGCTGTTGTCTTACCGTTGTTGTTGCTGTCCTGTTGCTGTTGTCTTACTGTCCTGTTGCTGTTGTCTTACTGTCGTTGCTGTCCTGTTGCTGTTGTCTTACTGTTGTTCTTGCTGTTGTCTTACTGTCCTATTGCTGTTATCTTACTGTTGTTGTTGCTGTTGTCTTACTGTCCTGTTGCTGTTGTCTTACTGTCCTGTTGCTGTTGTCTTACTGTCGTTGCTGTCCTGTTGCTGTTGTCTTACTGTTGTTGTTGCTGTCCTGTTCCTGTTGTCATACTGTTGTTGTTGTTCCTGTTGTCATACTGTTGTTGTTGTTCCTGTTGTCATACTGTTGTTGTTGTTCCTGTTGTCATACTGTTGTTGTTGTTCCTGTTGTCATACTGTTGTTGTTGTTACTTCCCTTGCTGTTGCTGCGCTATTCCTACCCAGATTTATAGTTACGAATGCACTAAAAACCAATAATTTCTGGAGAGTTTTGGGAACGACAGGGTCTGACAATGTCCCATGACGTCATTAAGCTGTTCGTATAAGTACTTCGTCACGTCAGTAAGCTGTCCGTGTAGGTACGACGTCATTAAGCTGTAAGTACTAGTGTTTTGTAAATAAATAAAAATGACTTCCATGAAAAAAAATATGAACGAAAATGGCAAACTATACATTCAACAATTTAATACACCTAAACATTCTTTCTGCTCATCGCTAGTTTCTTCCTCACTATGAACCATTAAAGGAATATCGTTCACGTCTCTTTCACTAATCCGGCCGAAAATAAAATCAGATTAAATAAAAATAACCATAAAAGCCAATTCTTGAAGAGCTTAAGACATAATTACAGACACTACGATGTTTCCCATAGGTGATAATATACTAAAAACTAACCTAAAACTAACCTAAAACTAACCTAAAACTAACCTAACCTAAACTAAACTAAACTAACCTAACCTAACTTTAACACCTGGTAACTCTAAACTCTACTCTTATGAATAAACTCATAATATTATATAAGTAGTATTATCTCGTTAATTATGTTATGATAAATATTATCTTTTCATCAGCGCCGACGAATAATTACATAAACTTATTAAATTAGACTTTATTTTATTTTATGATTGGTTGGTAAACTAATTATCATATAATTTACTATTTCAAACGATACAAATTAAAAAAAAAAAAAACATCTAGTTGGCTGTAAGTTTGTCGTTGTTTATATCTGATGGTGAATGAATATCTCGGTGTGTTTGATGTTGTGTTTTAGATAATATTTGTCAATTGATAATGACTACAGTGATATTTAAGGGGGTGTAGATTCAAGAGTGTTGATATAAATGATGAAATGTTGTAGAATATTTGTAAGTGAAATATAAATACTTAGATTATTAATATTTTTGTTGTTGTATAAGACCATTAACCAATACCGTCCCTCAGCTTATACTTGTCATCATCATCATCATCATCATCATCATCACACCTGTCATTATTATTTTTCCTTTAACATATTCGTTGATCTTTATCATTGAATTTTAGACTACCATAGTATACCATCTGTAAGTCTACTCATCACGAACTTATACAATGCATACCAAATGTAAACAACGTCACTCCTTCCGTTTCATAATGATGCTGGCCACACATGTAGTATATAAAGAAACAGACTGTGACAGATCGAAGCGGGTAGAGGGATTTCTTGTGAGATAGAGAGGGAGGGAAGGAGGAAGGGGGAGAGAGATTCGGGTAACATTTGCGGGTAGAGAAGCGTGGTTGACTTAGGTAAATACGTCTAGGGTTTACGTAATTTAACTTGTTGTTTGTTCTGCTGCAGCTCACAGGAAGAAGGTAATTCCCAACCAGGTGATCCACACATACCAACATCCTCACATCTCCAGCCATGTTTCCCACACACCAAGAACCTAAGTGACTATAAAAACACCGAAGTTATATATTAATTCTCAGACGTGGCCGTGATCACGTTAGGGTCTTAAGGTGGGCGATAAGACTCATGTTTGTGCGTAAATTGCTTCAACAATTACTACATATAAGGCTCGAGGTTTTAATATAATCACAAACTTACTGAACACTGTAAAGGCGCTACCTGAACCGTCCACCTGAAGTCCTAAACCCACAGAGCTACGTACAGAGGTCACTCGTCATACTTGCTGTCTCGTAATGTTTCATATATAATTTTCTTGATATTCCAATCTTACGACATTTTAATCCGTAATGAGGTGATTTAATATTCGATGGTACAAAGTTAAGATATATTCACCAACTATAACTGAATAAATGTTACGTGAATAAGGATGAAAAATAGTCATAAGTAACATCAGTGAATAATTTACCCTAATAGCCTAATGTATACACTCGAGCACCACAAAACATCGTTAATTTACTGTTAGGTGATCAGCAACACCCAGAATACACCCCACTGTTGTTGAGGTGTGAGTGTGTTATTATCATACGAGCGTGAAACCTTATTTAACAAACACTAGTTACTTACAAACAAAAGTAGGAAACCCTTTTTTGGTTATAGTGTGATTATTATTATCTAGATGTTACGTAATAATTATTATGATTATTATGATGTTGCTGTTTAATGATTGTTATGATGATGATGTTTATATACGATAATTGTCACGGTGAGGCGGTCGAGCTCTCTCTTTAAGGCAACAAGAGAAAACTAAAGACTAAAGAAAGATTACAGAAAGGAAGGAAGGAAGAGATAAGAGATAAACTGATAGAGATACGTAAATAAAGATATATCAATAAGAGTATATATTCTGATAGACATATTTATAGACAGACAAAAAGCAAGTTAATGACAGAGAGATAAAGAAATGAGAAATATAAGAAAGTCGTAGTGTACTGTCGAGGGGAAAGTGAAGGGAAAGTGGTATATGATGTAGAAGTTATGGGGGGAAAAGAAAAGGAAAATCGAAGGGAAAGTGGGACGAAGTTTGAGCTGGAGAATGAGGAATTGAGAGCGACACAGTTAAGGAAAGGGGAGAGGGAAACACAGGAAGAACAAAAAAGAAAGAATATGAGCAGAGGAGAGAGAGAGAGAGAGAGAGAGAGAGAGAGAGAGAGAGAGATGATTTGATAATGGAGAATAAAGATAAAATGAATCAGTAATATTGGTACTCCATAATAAAAAATCCTAAAACGTATCACTAAGATCATTATCCAAAACTTCCAGAGTAAAAAAAAAAATGAAGTCCGATTAACCTGCCGTTTTCAATTCAAAGAAAATAATTGAAAAAAAATTACAAAATCATCAAAACTTATATATTTTTTTCTCAAATGTTTATAGAAAATGTGTCATGCTTTACGCCTAATGTGATAATAATGACATTGGAAAATTAAATAACCTTGGAATGACATTTAAAAATCCAAAATACCTCCTTTCTCGCGTGAGCAAAAATGTGCTTTAATAAATTGAAAAACAAAATACTACGAACAATACTCAATTATATCCGCCATTATTGTGTGTTTACTTTCTGCCTCAAAAACTATTCATACTCGAGGATAACATTCCGCTGCGTTATAGAGACGAAAAATGTCGCTTTTACCGTGCAAATGTGAGCTTTAAGTACGGAGGGGACCAGGAGTCGGCGCGACTTTCACGCACCAATCACAGTAATGGACCATTAGTGTGGTAAGCCACATAAGCCATGGCAACCAGTTTATGTCGGTTTATGACAGTGTGGACAAGAGATCAAAGGTGAGGAGAAAGGTTTACGGTGGATAAATATACCTGTAGACAGTGATTATACCTGTCTGTATTGAATTATAAACTAATGATAAACACATAGCTGGATATATCCGGTCATTCATCCATATATCCGGTCATTCATCCATATATCCGGTCATTCATCCTGTTACCGCAAGCAGCAATGAGTAGGATGACACATAAACAAACATTATGTTAGGCTGTAGGTCATGTCATGTTTATTGGGTGTGCCTGCCCGTATACAGTATGTAGAGTACGAAGATGGTGGAGATGAGAGGCCAGAAGGAGGTTGGAGCGTGTGAAGGGAGTTTGTTTATGTATAATTATAATCACCTGACTCAGCCATAGCTGACCAGCCAGGGGGCCAGGCTATAGGGTGGGCATTTGAGTATAGCTACCCATATCTTAGAGTCAACACCTACCCTGGCTTCTCTCTAGACTTTCAACACGTAAGTTTAACTAGTACTTATTGTGTACACAGGTAGACTGTGTCCATTGCAACATTTATCATGGTGACAATATAGAAATATGGCAAATTGAGTACTCATTGTAAGTGTTAAGATTAGACTAATTACATAGCCATGATTGTTATGTAAATATATATTGGATTAAACATTTATGTAAGAGTGCCTATGTATGACTTATTTGAAATACTAAATGAATTGTATTCAACAGGTTTGACCGAATTATAATGTTTGTGTCCAACGTCACTAGTCTAAATATCCTTTAACCGCCTGACTGGCGGTTACACATCCATACATCCAGTCATTCATGCATACACATATTTACATATACAGATTTATATATACAATCATACTTATTGTATACACATATATATGAAAGTATATACATGAAAGTATATATAGTATGTACTGTACGCTCATACAGACATTTATTCTTAGATACGTTTATTCACACACACACACACACATACACACACACTACTACTACTACTTTGCTGTCGCTCGGAATCATGTATGACGATCATCCAGCTATGATACAATGATATGAGGTATTAGGGATGTCAGCTAGGTTAGTGAGTTTTGAGGTGACTAAAGAAACCGATACGGGACCCACACCGTCGTTCACATTCGTTGCACATGTGGAGGGCTCCATCTACTGTGGGAGGGGCGGTGGCAGCGTCTTTCCCGCGTTCGCGCTTGTCTGCTTCGGCTTGCAGTCGGGCTAACTCGAAAGTATTGACACCTCGTGTGGTGCTCCTCCAAGCGTTACAATGTGGAGGAATCGCCTCCCAGGTGAAGGGGTCGATTTGGCACCTTTTCAGGTTTGTCTTAAGACTATCCTTATACTTTTTCAATTGCCCGTCGGCGTTATGTTTACTATTCGTTAGGTGACTGTAAAGTAGCTTTTTATGGCAGTCTACTGTCGTCCATGCTGGTAGCATGGCCAGTCCAACGTAGTTGTTCATGGATAATGGTAGCCTCGATGCTCCTACAGTTGGTGTCAGCAAGAATACTGGCATTTGTTCTCTTGTCTTCCCAGCGAACACGGAGGATGGAACGTAGACTACGTTGGTGAAAGTTCTCGATTGCCTTGAGGTGCCTCCTGTATGTGACCCCATGTCTCACTGCCATATAGTAAAGTGGGCAGGACCACTGCTCGATATACGTGCTGCTTTGTGGATAATTTCAGCTCCCTACAGCTGAAGACACGATTTCAGAGTCCGCCCAAGGCTTGAGATGCACATCTGATCCGATACTGAATCTCTTCATCAATATCTGCCGTGGTGGACAGGTGGGAGCCGAGATACCGAAAGTGGGCAACATTAGAGAGGGTAGTACCGTTAAGCTGGATGGATGGTGGAGGTGTGTCTGAACCAGTGGCAGGTTGAAAGAGAATCTGAGTCTTACGTACATTCACCTCAAGGCCGAAGTGTGCATACGCGTCTACATAGGTGTTCAGGATCTCCTGTAGGTCGTGTTCAGTGTGGGCAATAAGGGTGAGGCCGTCTGCATACTGAAGCAGTAATGGAAGCTGCCGACACCTCCGTTCTTGCCTGGAGTCGTCTTATGTTGAAAAGACCCCTCTTCACCCCGTACTCGATGTTCACCCCGCTGGCTAAATTGGCATTGGTACGAATAAGGAAGGCAGCCAAGAAGATGGAAAAGAGAGTTGGTGCCAGTACACACCCTTGTTTAACCCCTGTTTGCATGGGGAAGAACTTTGACTGGGTGCCGTTGTGCAGAACACTGCCGTTCATGCCATTGTGGAGTTGCCTCACAATGGAGATGAATTTTGGTGGGCAGCCAAAATGGCTGAGGGTCCACCAGAGGACTTCCCTGTTGACCGAGTCGAAGGCCTTGGTTAGGTCTATGAAAGTCATGTACAGGTCACGATGCTGTTCTCTGCACTTTTCCAGTATCTGGCAGGCAGTAAAGATCATGTCAGTGGTGCCACGTGATGATCTAAAACCACATTGAGATTCTGGGAGGACGTTTTCCGCCTCAGGAAGAAGTCTGTTTAAGAGGACTCAGGCGATAATCTTGCCAGCTATGGAGAGTAGCGAAATCCCACGGTAGTTGCCACATTCTGACCGGTCTCCCTTGTTCTTATATATATTGACAATGGAGGCATCTTGAAGAGATTGGGGGATTTCCACCTTTTCCCATATATTTTCCAGGAGAGAGTGGAGACGGCTGGTAAGCAGAGGTCCTCCTGTTTTATACACCTCAGCTGGGATTCCATCAGGCCCTGAGGGTTTGTTATTTCTCATCTGTTTGATGGCAGTAGCTACCTCATCAAGGGATGGAGGATAGCTGAGGTGGGTCAGCTCTGGATGTTGGGGGATCTGCTGGGTAGTCAGGACATCCAGATCGGTTTTTCGGTTGAGCAATAAATGGTAGTGCTCTTTCCAGCGCTGAAGGAGGACTTCATCGTCATTAATTATGTGGTTACCGTCAGATGAGTGGAGGGGTACTGCGCCACGTGTGACTGGCCCATAAAATGTTTTTGTGAAAATGAAAAATTTGCATATCTTGTGCTGATCTTCAAGTTTTTGTGCTTCACATGCTTTATTTTTAAGCCATTCGTTCCTTAGATTGTAAAGTTCCCGCTGGGCTGCCGCTTTCTTCTTGAGGAAAGTACCAGCTTTGGTCGGAGACTGAGGGTTGTTCTGCCAGTCAGTAAAAGCAGCACGTTTATTATTGATGAATACTTTGATTGCCGAGTCATTTTCATCAAACCAGTCCTGGTTTTGTCATAACAGTATTAAGAGTATCCCATTCGACATTGGAATTCACGTTGTTTGTTGTTGAGTTGTTTATAAGCTGCGCTCTGAAAGCATGTGCTACCGCTGGATCCTCAAGACTCTCAGTATTAAAACCTCTTCTGGAGGCTTGCTGCCTTCGTCGTTTTTGGACGACATGAAGTGAGAGCTTGGATTTGACAAGTCGATGATCGGTGTCACAGTGATCTGAGCCATGCATGGTACTGTGGTTAAGGACATCTCGGCGATCCCTTTCTCTTACAATGATATAGTCAATGAAATGCCAGTGTTTGGTTCGTGGGTGTTGCCATGAACCCTTGAACTTGTCAGCCTGCCTAAACAACGTATTGGTGATAGTCAGGTTGTGAGCAGCACACTTGCTGGGGAGGAGTAGGCCGTTGGGATTACACTTGCCGCGTCCATTTCTCCTTATGAATCCCTGCCAAATGTTAGCATCTCTGCCAACTCTGTCATTGAAGTCATCAAGGTGCAGAACCTTGTCTTCTCTGGGGATTGAGGTTAGCACTCTGTCGAGTTCGGCGTAAAAGGCCTCCTTCATGTCATCCTCTGCATCCAGTGTTGGGGCGTATGCACTGATGAAGAAGGCATGACGTGAGTGATTCAGTGGGACTTGAAGCATCATGAGGCGCTCGTTGATCTCAATAGGCGTTTCAGTTAGCCTGTGTAGGATGCGTTGGCGGATGGCCACGCCAACTCTATAAATGTGGTTTCTCTCCACAGCAGGCTTACCCTTCCAGGAGAAGGTGTAGCCAGACCCCCGTTCTGTGAGTTGGCCCTCATCTGGGAGCCGGGACTCACTGATGGCTGCTCACGAGGCACCCAGTTACCGTGTGTTGCCACGAGGACCCTGCAGGAGTCTTGATAGTGAGGATGCTGTGTACTGGCAGGGAAAGACTTATGCAAGTGCTTCCCTGTTCGCCACGAGGGCTAGCCAGCGGCGGCAGCTGAATTGGGAGGGAGCAAGCAGTGCTTGCACCTTAACACCAACATAATGCTGCCAAACTAGACACACACACACACACACACACCTCCTTCTGCCTTCATAGGGTAAGGACGTGTAGTCGGCGCTGCCTGCTAATGCGGCCGTGGTCTCTTGACCATGGAGACAGCTGCCAGCCTGGTCTGTCGGGCCTTCCCCTGCCCCATCTCCTCCTTCCAATCTGGATTTATCAACATCCTCACACCAACAGTACAGTGCAAAGATTGATGATCAACTCACAAGTGATATACAAAAGTGATAATTTCAACTCGAAAGAAAGAAACAAATGTTAGTGACAATTGTGCTTAGAGGTCAGTGTTGACCTGACCCTTGACGTGACACACCCAGCCCGCAGTACACTCGCCACCACCAACACTGGATGAGAAGCCAAGAAACACTCAAAACTACACCAGGAGAGTAGTGAGGACTCCCTACTCTACCCAGGTGAGGAACTATGAATTCCTAACTACATCACATGAGGAACAAGAACCATCTCCACAACCCTGTGTGAGCTGGAAGACCTACCCAGACCACGTGGTGCATCTGCAGCTGTAGTGAGGTAGCGGCTTAACAGCCAGGCTTGGCGCCGACATCAGGTCACATGAATGAACATAACAACAGCCTGGTCGTCTTCTCTCAACTCCACCCAACAACGTCAGCTAGAGAAGGTACAGAAAAGGGCCTGCAGAATCATGCTCAGTGCAGAATACTCTGGCTA
The DNA here is from genome assembly GCF_018991925.1 of Homarus americanus. NCBI lineage: Eukaryota > Metazoa > Arthropoda > Malacostraca > Decapoda > Nephropidae > Homarus > Homarus americanus. The sequence continues at coordinate 2,613,486 of NW_024731852.1, forward strand.
CACCAACGCTCTCTCCACCCTGGAAATGCCATCCGTCAGTGACCTCCACCACCAAGCACTGGAAAGGTTTGGCAGTGGACTACTGCACCACCCTCGTCATCGCCACCTCCTGCCCCCCACCCAACTCGCGCAGTCCGCCACTACAACAAAATTCAGCCCAAAAGAGCCCGCACCGATAGATATAAGAACAGCACCATCCCATCTATTGTTAAAATAATAAACAACTCCTGATTTATGTACTGTACAGCCCTGTAAATGTATTCAATGCATATTATATCATTGTATCTAAATCAAATGTAAGTCTGTATATTTTCAGCCACCGGCTGCAACTCTATTAATAAACCGTTTATTATTATTATTATTAAGAACATAAGAAAATAAGGAGTCTACAATAGGCCGGTTGGCCTGTGCATGGCAGCTCCTGTCAAGAGTTACTACCACTCTCTATCATCCATAAATCTATCTAGCCTCCTTTTAAAACTTTCCAGCGTTCAAGCACTTACTACAAAGTTGCTAAGCTTGTTCCACTCGTCCACCACCCTGTTTGTGAACCAGTTCCTTCCTATCTCCCTCCTAAACCTAAACTTATCCAACTTAAATCCGTTGCTACGAGTCCTATCCTGCTCGGATATTATAAGAACTTTATCTATATCCCCTTTATTGATTCCTTTCACCCACTTAAATACTTCTATCATATCTCCCCGCACTCTTCGTCTTTCTCGGGAATGCAAGTTTAGTTTCTTTAACCTATCCTGATATGGTAGGTTTCTAATTCCCGGGATCATTTTCGTGAATTGATATCCATTCTATAATAAGGACACCAGAAATGAACAGCTTAATCGAGGTGCGGTCTGACTAGCGCAAGATATAATTGCAATAAGACCTCTGCACTCTTATTACTTACACTTCTAGATATAAAACCTAATACTCTGTTGCCTTATTTCGAACATTAACACACTGTTTTCTAGGCCGTAGGTCCGGGCTTACAAGTACCCCTAAGTCTCTTTCACAAGTCGACTTCTCTAGGTTGATGTTGTTAAGGCTGTATACATTGACAGTATTTGTTCTTCAAATATTTAGTACGCTGCACTTGCTGGTGTTGAATTTCATTTGCCATTTCTCTGACCACCCCTGCAGTTTATTTAAATCTTCCTGTAGTGCATTTGCATCCTGCCCTGAATTAATCTACAGCCCTATTTTGGTGTCATCCACAAACTTGCTTATGTCACTGCTGATCCCAGTATCTAGATCGTTTACGTAGATTATGAACAAGAGTGGGCCTAGTACTGACCCCTGGGGAACCCCACTCAGATTTAACACCATCTACGCTGACCCTCTGCGTTCTATTGGTGAGCCATGATTTTATCCAATTTAAAACTTTCACCTCGATATCATGAGCCTAAACTTTTCTCAGAAGCCTCTGATGCGGTACTCTGTCAAATGCTTTGCTAAAGTCTAGGTAAATAACATCGTAATTTTCGTCATGATCTGCTACCTCGAAGACTTTCCTAAAAAACGTCAGCAGATTTGTTAGACAAGATTTTCCCTTTGTAAACCCATGTTGAGAGTCGTAGATTAATTTGCTTTTCTCTAAATGCGATCGGATGCTATTTGCTATAATTGATTCAAGAAATTTTCCCACTAGTGACGTCAAACTGATCGGCCGGTAATTTGAAGCTGATGCTCTGTCTCCCTTTTTGAATATGGGTACTACATTTGCCTGTTTCCACAAGTCTGGCACAACTCCCGTGTCTAATGATTTTGTAAAAAAATTACGAGGGGTCCGCTAATCTGTTCCCTACACTCTCTCAAGACTCGAGGAAAAATTTCATCCAGCTCTGGGGATTTTGTCTTCTTTAATTTATTTATCCTCTTAAGAACATCCTCTTTTCTGATATTGATATTCTTTAATTTCTCTTCTTCCTTTCCCCTAAATATCAATTCTGCCTCTGGAATTTCCTCTCAAATTTCTTCTGTGAAAACTGATAAAAAGTAGCTGTTCAATGCTTTGCTTATTTCTTCACTGCCATTGATCACTTCCCCCCCTCCCTGACATTAAAGGCCCAACTTTGTCCTTGACCTTTGTTCTATATACCTGGAAAAATCCCTTGGGATTCGCCTTGGATTCCCTTGCTATTCTGATTTCATAGTCTCTCTCAGCTTTTCTTACATTTTTCTTAGCATTCCTAGATAGTTCATTATACCTATTTCTGAGCTGCTCCTCCCCTCCCTTTAATTTCTTTTCTATTCCTTTCTTTATTCCTATGTCATGTTTAAGTTTTCTGGTCATCCATCTTGGCTCATTCATATTTGACCTAATTTTTCTGTATGGTATATTTTGTTCTTGTGCTTTATGTAGTATACTAGTGAATATATTATAGTCATGATCAATTGTTGTGTCATCTGTGACCTCACCCTTTCCAACTGGAGACTGACGTGACTGTTCCCAGGTGACCTCACCTAGGTACCTTCTTAAACCCTAATAATCCGCCAACCAAAAGTTTGGGACTCTGACCATATTGTCATTGTTTTTCGTTTCCCAATTTAGGGTGAACCTGATTTCTCTGTGATCACTGTTACCTCGTTCTTCCCCTACTGTGATATCTCTGATAATATTTTCTTTATTTGTTAATACTAGGTCTTATGTATTGTCACCTCTAGTAGGTTCTGTAATTAGTTGTTTCAAAAAATTGTCCTGTACTGCGTCTAGGAAGTCTTCAGATTCATAGTCACCTACAATGTTGACCCAGTCAATATTTCTGAAGTTGAAATCCCCCATAATGCACAGGTTGTTATATTTTGCTGCCCTACTCATTTCCTACCATATGGGCTGAGCTGCTTCTTTCTCAAGACTTGGGGGCGTGTAAATCACTCCCATAATTTGTTTTTCTCTTCCTTCTGTGATTTCTACCCATACAGACTCGGTTCCTATTTCACCCTTTATTCTACAAGACCCGCTCTTACAGTACCAGATCTACAGTTAATCTATATGTTGACTATATTTTCTTATGTTTCTGTATTGAAAGCTTTTGTCAATGAAGTGACCCACTCCCCGATTCCACCTTATGTAACTTATCATCTCTGTTCATTGTATATTTTCAGCCTTCGGGCTGCCATGTTAACTTAAAAAGCAAATTATTATTATTATTATTATTACACACACACACACACACATTACTGCCTCACCCCAACTCCCTCCATTTCCTGCTACCCATTGTAAAACTAACTTAATGCTCCTAACTCACGTCACAGAAAGTTACTGATCCAACCAAGATTCAGGACTCACCGCTACAGTACGTCAATCATCCCTTGTTTAACACATCTACATAACAAACACCTGTAGCGTTCGTGATTTGATTGAGACATTTATCTCTATACAATTCTAAGTATATAATTTTGAAGCTCTCCTTATGTTGAGTCTATAAGTACCTCTGTAACTATTCAATCTTGTGTGACGGTACCAAGTTACAACTGTATCTTCAACTTAATGACTCCACCAGACTCACATTAGACTCCTTGTTAACGTGAAGAGTTGGTCAAGAGACTCCCACTACGACATCGGAGTACAACATATAACATTAACTCTTTTGATGTAATATTAATGGTATATTTTTCTTATTCTAAACTTCTAAAGTACTAAATATATACTTTATACTCAACGACGAAAACCTAAATTAAGTCAAGAACGAGAAAAAATTACAAGGATTTTCATAAGTCTGTAAGTTAAACTCAGATTACTTGTAATATCATCCTACACTTACCTGCTCTGTGTGTGTGTGTGTGTGTGTGTGTGTGTGTGTGTGTGTGTGTGTGTGTGTGTGTGTCCCTCAGACGCCTCCAGGGCCTCGTATGCCACCATTAGTCAGCTGTGTTTACCTTTATTCAACTCACACACAAGACAACAAACATTACTGGCGCTAAGGTCTTGACGGCTTCACCTATCTTGTTTCTAATGTTATATTTTCTCTCATGTTGAAATATTGTGTTGAGGTGAGGCCTCTCTCTCTCTCTCTCTCTCTCTCTCATCAGCCACTGAGGTAAAATAAACACACTCTCTCCCCACCGACTACGGGATAGGTTACCATGCTGGTGACCTCCAGTAAGAACGTAAGAATGGAAGAAACTGCAGCGGGCCTATTGGCCCATACTGGACAGTCCCATTTACACCCAACCCCTATTGTTCATACATCCATCTAACCTATGTTTGAAGCTATCCAGCGCATTCGAGTTAATGATGATATTTGGTAACTTGTTCCACTCGTCCACTGCTCTATTTCTAAACCAATGTTTACCTATTTCGCGCCTAAATCTAAATTTGTTTAATTTAAAACATTGTTACGAGTTCACTCCTGGTTGGATAGTTTAAGTATCTTTGTATTGTCCCCTTTGATTAGCCCTGACTTCCATTTATACACCTCTATCATATCGCCCCTCGCTCTGCATCTCTCGAGGGAGTGCAAATTAAGATGTTTTTACCTGTGTCTGTACTCAATGTTCCTAATGTCCAGTATTAGTCTTGTCATTCTCCTCTGAATTCTTTCCAAGAATTCTATATCCATTTTGTAATACGGTGACCAGAATTGAACTGCGTAATCCAAGCGAGGTCTCACAAGCGCAAGATATAGTTTTAGAATGACCTTGCTAGTCTTGTAACTAACACTCCTTTGTATGAACCAAGTTCTTTATTAGCCTTGTTTCGAGCAAATACACATTGTTTACTTGGTTTAAGATTCCTACTTATCATTTCTCCTTAATATTTTTCACATTCGGATTTCTCCATAACATCGTTGTTCATCTGGTATCTGGTTTCCCTGTTTATATCTCCTATACTGAGTACTTTATATGTGTCCTCATTGAATTTCATCTGCCATTTTTCAAACCATTTGAAAAATTTGTTTAGATCTTCCTATAGTTTAGCCGAGTCCTCGTCAGATTTAATTACACGCCCTCTTTTAGTGTCATCAGCAAATTTACTTATGTTGCTGTCTACGCCGATATCTATGCCGTCTGTGTATATACAGTAATAAATAATAATGGTCCAAGTACTGAGCCTTGGGGAACTCCACTAGTGAAGTTGCTCTAATCGGATTTAGTGCCGTTAATGCTAACTCGTTGTTTCCTGTCCAGTAACCACGCCCTAGTCCATTTTAGAAAATCTCCTTTAATGGCATGAGCCTCCACTTTTCTTTTTAGTCTTTCGTGGGGGACTCGTTAGAAGGCTTTGCTAAAGTCGAGATATACCACATCATAATTGTGCCCCTCGTCCACTGATTCGAAAACAGATGAAATGAATGTTAATAGATTAGTTAGACATGAACGCCCCCTTGTGAAGCCATGTTCGGAATCATTGATGAACTTGTGCTTCTCCAGGTGATTTTGAATAGTTTGAAATTATTGCTTCCAGTAATTTGCTTACAATTGATGTTAGACTGATTGGTCGGTAGTTAGAGGATAGTGATCTATCTCCCTTCTTGAAAATCGGTATTACATTCGCTATACTCCAGGATTCCGGAACTACACCCGTTTTTAAGGACATATTAAACAACTTTGCTAAGGGCATACTAAGCTCTTCCTTACATTCTTTTAATTCTCTGGCAAATATCTCATTGGGACCTTGTAGGCTTTAGTTTGTCTATTTGCTTAATAACATCGTTACTAGTCACTATTAACTCGCTTAATATATTTTCTTCATTACCTCTGTATAGAGCCTGTGCCTCGGGTATCATGTTTAAATTTTCGGTGGTGAAAACTGTTGAAAAATATTTATCCAGATTATTGCTCATTTGTCCGTCGTTATCAGTTAGCTCGCCGGTATCTGTCTGTATGAGTCCAACCTTTTCTCGTGTTTTAGTTTGATACATTAGATAGAATCCCTTGGGGTTTGACTTTGCCTCCCTTACTACCTTCAGTTCATTATTCCTCTTTGCTTTTCTTATCTCGTTCTTAACCCTACCGGCCAATACCTTAAAATAATCTCGGAGGTAAACTTCACCACGATTTATTCTCCTACCTATAGCCTTCCTTTGTCCAATAATATTCTTTAAATAATTATTTAGCCATTTTGGGTCATTGTTGTTTGATCGGAATTTTCTGTATGGTATATTCTGCCTTTGTGCATAAAGTAACTCCGTATTTAAATTGTTGTGGAACTCGTCAACCTTAGATCTCGTGATCAGGTCATCCACAACCGTCAGGTCTCCAGGTAAGGTGAGGTCGCCCTCTGTGGGTACATTGTGTGAGGTCGTGTAATTCACCCCCAAGCGTGATACCCCTTCTATCAGCTGCCTCTTCAAACTATCAAAGTTTGCCCTTCTGAAATCTGAGACTTTAGTGGAATTTTCCTTGCGGTTGCCCTGAAATTCTAAATGGAATCTTATTTCTTTGTGATCGCTGTTAGCAAGTTCGTTCCCTACCTGGGATCAGCAGTGACATAAGCAAGTTTGCAGATGACACCAAAATAGGGCGTCAGATTAATTCAGGGCAGGGTGCAAATGCACTACAGGAGGATTTAAATAAACTGCAGGAGTGGTCAGAAAATGGCAAATGAAATTCAACACCAGCAAGTGCAGCGTACTTAATATTGGAAGAACAAATACTGTCAATGTATACAGCCTCACACCATCAACCTTGAGAAGTCGACTAGTGAAAGAGGCTTAGGGGTATTTGTAAGCCCTGACCTTCGGCCTAGAAAACAGTGTGTTAGTGTTCGAAATAAGCAAACAAAGTAATGGGTTTTATATCTAGAAGTGTAAGTAATATGAGTGCAGAGTAGGGTTTGTCAATTTAGGGGGTGAACTGGCTAAATTGAAAATCGAGTAATTTGGTAGCAATTTATTGTAGTCTTTAAGCATGCAAAACAATATTCTGGCATAAATTTTTTTTTATAATAAGTCCTACCTACATCAAATGGATTTTTAAATGTACATATTTGTGAATTTATAACATAACCAGCGTTTGCACACATGTTACTGTTTCAAGTTTCAAATTATTATATTTTATTATCCGTAGTCTATTTGAAAGTAACCAATGCCTTCATACTCTCTTTGCTTTGGTTTCTTGTCATCAGTAGTCTGCTTGCTATTTGTGCTTTGATGTAACCTTCTCGCCTCTCGTGGCTGTAAACATGGCCCGCTGCTTCTGTGACCATTTTCACACATCTCTCCACACTTTGAGTGTGGGAAGGCCACTTCGGCACCTGCATTGGAGTCTCTTTAAGGTTTCTCAATTCTTGGCTAGTTAGACTTGTTGTCAATGGTGGCTCTAAGACTTCCAAACTCAAGTCAACCAATTCTGACAATTTGGTGGCATTGACGTTTATTGGGGGAACTTTTCTTGAATGAAACGAACAGTCTCCCAACTGGTCGTCATCTATTAGCGTTCCTCTAATCTTTAGAATGACTTCTACAGCCTCGGTTCGGAGATTGGTACATTGACTGCAAAGCATTGCTTGCAAAACTGCTTCTGATCGAGCATACCAAGCGAACCTTCTTGCCACAGGTAACACGATGTCCCTCACTACCTTCCTCTGTGTTCTTACTAGCTGCAATTGAAACAAAAGGTGATTGGGCCCATCCACCCACATAGGATTAAGTTTCACACTAAACCACTGGGGAAGATAAACTCCAATAATAAATTCAACAATTAACCTCAAATTCTTCAGCACTTTGCCCTTCAATTCGTGTTTGGAAATCCAAATCCTGCAGAAACGAAGAGCTGTAGTTAACCAACGGCTGTGACTGACAGGTCCAATCTCCAAGAGAGCCAATGACTGAGGCACTTCTCCTGATCTTATTGCTTGGGCAATACGATAAGCATAGGATTGATCTGTGCTGAGATCTTTGATGACTCCTTCAGACAACGCCGGAAGGGGAGGGCCAACTTCGACCTTTGGAAAGGTTGTATTTATTTCTAGTTGTGTTGCTTCATCCAGCATGATGCCAAGGGGACCTGACCACTTGTTGTTGCTCTTTGTAGGACCATCAAGTTCCTGGATGAGATGACGAAGAGGTAGCTCGCCTGTATGTAAATCACATACAATCCAAACAAGTCTTCTTCCTAGTTTTTTCTCTAAATGCGTCATTACACCCCCCTGCCATCCGGTGTTCACTGCAGTTGAATCTCCACCAACAGCCTGCAGTGAACTGCCAAGTCCTCTCTCCTGAACCCAACATAAAATATGATCAGCAATGACCTCTGCATGTTTCTTCCCTTCTACTTCAGTTTCGGGAGCAAAGTGAAACAAAAACCGACCACCAGGCTCAGAACAGACAGAGTAGTGTTCTTCTTTGATGAGACCTGGAAACTTTCTGTTCACTCCCTCTACTTCTAGCAAAACTTTTGTGTCATCTATTCTTCCATCAAACAAAAGACAGGAGAGCCCTCCCTCGCTTAAATCTTTTTCATGCTGATCAGATATTTCCTTCATTATTTTTTCTTGTGCTCTTCTAATTTTATTATGATCTATCACCAAAGATACATCCTCTCGGCTGATGAGGCCTGCATCTATCCAAGCGGCAGTTGCAATTTCTGCAGCCTCACGAAGTCCAGCATGGTGGCGAATACTAGCTAAAGCAATGTTTGAAATATTTCTTGTGTTGTATTTCATTTTCTTTGGTAAAGGTTTAGATGGCTCTTTGGAACTATCATCTGATGTTGCTTCCTGTTCATCAGAAGAACTATCAAAGAAGTGATAAACATCTTGACACAGCTCTTCCTCTCTTTGGATGGCTTCTTCACTCTTCATTTTCTTCTTTTGTTTCCTCTCTCGGATTTGTTCTCTCTTCTTGGCATTAGCAATCTGCTTCTTTGTTTCTGAATAATCTATTGAACCCATTTGCATACTTCCTTGGCCTTCTGCCTTTGTCCTCTGTGCCTTTATAAATTCAAGCTCTAAAACAGGGATCTTCTTTTCACGAGGACAACCACAATCAATGTGGGAATTATTTTCTCTCTTACCTGAGTGAGAACAGTTGGATTCAGAACATAATTGTATGGAGCACTTGCAGGTCAAAATGTCAAACAGAGTATCAAGTGTGTGCAGAAATTCATTTTTCCTGGCCAAGTTTCCTTTACCAAGTGATGTTTCAACTGCTTTGTGCCATAATTTCGTTGGTTTTAGCTCAATAGTTCGACACTGATTAATCACAGGTGGTTTGAATAGTGCATTAGCTTTTGTCCATTGATGCAGAAGAGGGACTATCATGTCATTTATGAGTTCTTTATCTGTATAGTTCCTTCTGTCCTTTGCATTTTTTTTCTCGAAGGAGTAACCCTAATCTTAGCATGTCTCTCACTGTTGGAAGTTCTGATACAGGAAGCTCCTTCCCTTTACCAACTAGCAGGCTCAAGTGGGTTGACAACTGACTTCTTGTCTTCAATTTTGACATCTTCAAACTATCTGACAAATAGAAAAATATTTCAATGTTTCATAATTCAATTGTTGTTTCAAAAAATATCAATTTGTTTATCAAAAATGCTGTAACAGAAATAATATAATAATTTCTTAGAACATAATGTTTTATACAATGATATAAGTAACTGCGACAATCAATATGCCCTACTTACAATAATTAAAATGTAGAATTCGTCTGGTAGAGTAGGTGCAAGTGCAATGAGAGCAAACCACCGTCTATGATATCTAGAAGGAGAGTGAGCCGGGCGCCTTATCCTCACGCTTGGTACAAGTCAAAACAAAAATTAAACTGTCCCACACGGAGAGCCTGTTCATGTTCATGTTCTGACATGCATATTGTACACAAGCTATAGAACCATAAAATACTCCATAATCCATGTAATAGCACATGAGATTGAATTAATATCAAGTGAATAATTCTAATCAAGTCTCATTAATTTGTTGAAATACTGATATTTGAAACTTTAAGGTATAATTGATGTAGGTGAGGTTATTTCAATTCATTTTGTTTGCCCTAATCTCAAGTTTAGACATAAAGAAGGCACAATATTTTGACTACCAAATTTGATTTTTAACATGTTGACAAAATTGACACACCCTGAATCAGAGGTCATATTGCAACTATATCTTGCGCTAGTCAGGCCGCACCTCGATTATGCTGTTCAGTTCTGGTGCCCTTATTATAGAATGGATATCAATTCACTGGAGTTGGTGCAGCGAAGAATGACGAAAATGATTCCGGGACTTAGAAACCTTCATTATCAAGATAGATTAAAGAAACTAAACTTGCATTCCCTAGAAACGAAAGTGCGGGGAGATATGACAGAAGCATTTAAGTGGGTGAAAGGAATCAATGGAGGAGATATAGATAAAGTTCTTATAATATCCGAGCAGGATAGGACTCGAAGCAACAGATTTAAGTTGAATAAGTTTAGGTTTAGGAGGAAGATAGGAAGGAACTGGTTCACAAATAGGGTGGTAAACTAGTGGAACGAGCTTAGCAACTTTGTAGTAAGTGCTGGAACGCTGGGAAGTTTTAAAAGGAGGCTAGATAGATTCATGGATGATAGAGAGTGGTAGTAACTCTAGACAGGAGCTGCCATGCACAGTCCAACCAGCCTATTGCAAACTTCTTGTTTTCTTATGTTCTTATTACTAATGAGGTTTTCTCTGTTTGACATAACTAAGTCGAGTATATTAAAATCCCGGGTGGGTTCGGTTATATGTTGGCTTAGGAAACAGTCCTGGTTGTTTCAGAAAATCATCTGATTCTGAGTTACCCGTAAGGCCAATCCAATCTATTTGGCTAAAGTTAAAGTCACCTACTATACAGACTTTGCTATGTAGGACCCTGCGCATTTCATCCCAAATAAGTCGCTTATTAACTCTATCAAGGTTAGGAGGTCTATATATTACTCTGTGATTAATTTTTCCCTACCATCGATTAATTCTATCCAAATTGTTTCTGTATTCTCTGTTTTATTTCTTTATTTATTTCATACTTCAGATTATCCCTGACATAGATTGCTACTCCGCCTCCTTTCCTAATCTGCCTATCGGTATGGAATAATTTGTAACCTGCAATTTGGTATTCGACAGTAACTCACGTAAGTCAAGGTTTATCCATGTTTCGGTGAATGCTATTATATCGATTTTTTCGTACATACCAACGCCCTGATTTCATTCATTTTGTTTCATACTTCTACTGATTGCGAAGTAGACATTTGTTAGTCGTGTTCGGAGTCCTCTTTGTCGCGTTTAGGTTTTAACTCCCGCCTAATTTAGTTTGTCATAATCCTAGCACTATTTCCCTGTAACCTTTCACTTTGTTTACCTGCCCCACTGCAGTCTCCATCCTAGTATATGTTCTCCGAGCAGTTTAAAGACTTCGATATCTTTTGAACTGCCCTCATGAGAACCAGCCAGAGTTGCCCCATCCTCAGACAGATGCAATCATCTAGCATAAGGTCCTTCTGCCGTAAGATTGATATTGACTTTCAATATCTGTCAAGACGGCCGTTGACACCAACTGCCCTCTGACAACCATTCATTGCTAACTCTCATTTCTGCAGGACACCATATATGATAGGGATCCTTCCTTCGACCTAATGTTCTATAGCTGCCTTGAACGTCAAGCTCTCATCCTACACCGACTAACACCTACACTGAGGCAGATAATGGGTTTATTCCCATTACCATACAAGATATTGTCCATCCTGTCAACTATATTCCCCACCCCAGCTCCTGGCAAACACACCCTCATCCCATTTTTGTTTTTACAACAAAAAGCTCTGTCCAGGTTCCGTACCGGGGAATCGCCAACAATTAAGGTTTTCGTACCTTCCTTGTCAGCCTTGTCCCTGACTATGCTAACGTCCAATTCGTCTATCAAAGGACTGAAAGAGTTGGTAGTCCTTTACAATACAAGACAACAGTGACACGCCTCCCTAACCTAACCTGACCTCCCTTCACCTAACCTCCCTGTCTGGGGTTCCTGCAGAAAGACAGACAGAGACAGACACAGACGAGTTACTGCACCACGTGAACACCACACCACCCGGTGACCCCATGACCACGTGAGGTCCTTCATATCAACACCAGAGGACGAGTTACTACACCACGTGAACACCACACCACCTGGTGTCTCCATGACCAGTCTAGGCCGGGACCATCAACTGTAAACTACAATAATTTGTATGTTCAATTCATGTTCCTTCTTCTTTCAGCAAAGCAAGCTGTTATTAAACGACCCACCCATCCCATGTGTTTGCATGTAATAAGTCATTTTTGTCCTATGTATATTTTCAGCCTTCTGGCTGCAGAACTTTTTCAATAAACCGTAAATTATTATTAATATTATTTTTATTCTTACACACACACACATACACTTTTAGAACACTCATTCAACCTCCAACACAAATTCTCACGATCTACCTGAATTAACTCGACAAAGTGAATGCCACTAAGTAAGATGAGTTTGTTGGATGTAGAAGAATAATCATGACTTCTTCCCTATGTACTTTTCATTATAACATCTCATCTCGGTATTATGTGTAAATAGTTCCTGCGTTTATCTTTAATTAGAAAAATAATTGAAATTTACATACGTCGGTTGAAGTTTTTACCTATATATACAAAATAAACTAATATACCTTGATATTAGAGCACAGAAATGTTATCTAAAATTGGGGTAAATTTTGTGTGTGTAAAGATTAATGTTATCGTATATTTTTGTTTGTTTTCTTTTGTTATTTCATTTGGTTATTGTTTCTGTGTTTGTCTCTGTTTGCCTGATTGCCTGGACTGGTCACACTCCTTGCCAGATTCTCTCGACTGGCCACACTCCCTGCCTGCCCCCTGACTGTGGCCACACTCCTGCCTGCCCCTGACTGGCTCACTACCCTGCCTGCCTCCCTGACTGGTCACACTCCTTGCCAGATCTTCGACTGCACACACTCTGCCCGCCTCCTCCCTGACTGGCCACACTCCCTGCCTGCCTGCCTCCCTGGACCAGCCACACTCCCCTGCCTGCCTCCCTGGACTGGCCACACCTCCCTGCCTGCCTGCCTCCCTAGACTGGCCACACTCCCTGCCTGCCTCCTAGACTGCCCACACTCCTGCCTGCCTCCTGGGCCACTCCCTGCCCGCCTCCCTGGACTGGCCACACTCCCTGCCTGCCTCCCTAGACTGCCCACCTCCCTGCCCGCCTCCTGGACTGCCCCACCTCCCTCCCTCCCTGGACTGGCCACACTCCCTGCCTGCCTCCCTGGACTGGCCACACTCCCTGCCTGCCTCCCTGGACTGGCCACACTCCCCACCCGCCTCCCCGGACTGCCCACACCTCCCTGCCACCTCCTGGACTGGCCACACTCCTGCCTGCCTCCTGGACTGGCCACACTCCTACCTGCCTCCCAGGACTAGCCACACTCCCTGCCTGCCTGCCTGCCTGCCTGCCTCCTGGACTGGCCACACTCCCTGCCTGCCTCCCCTAGACTGCCTCCTGCCTCCCTGGACTGGCCACCTCCCTGCCCGCCTCCCTGGACTGGCCACCTCCTGCCTGCCTCAGACTAGCCCACACTCCCTGCCTGCCCGCCTCGCTGGACTGCCCACCTCCCTGCCCGCCTCCTGGACAGCCACCTCCCGTGCCACCTCCTGGACTGGCCACACTCCCTGCCCACCTCCCTGGACTGGCCACTCCCTGCCCGCCTCCCTGACCAGCCACCTCCCTGCCTCTGCCTGCCTCCCTGGACTAGCCACACTCCCCGCCCGCCTCCCTGGACTGGCCACACTTCTGCCCGCCTCCCTGAGACTGGCCACACTCCCTGCCTGCCTGCCTGCCTGCCACCTCCATGGACTGGCCACACTCCTGCCTGCCTCCCTGGACTGCCCTCCCTGCCTGCCTGCCTGCCTCCTGGACTGGCCACACTCCCTGCCTGCCTGCCTGCCTGCCTGCCCGCCTCCCCTGGACTAGCCACTCCCCGCCTCCCTGGGCTGGCCACACTTCCTGCCCGCCTCCCTGGACTGGCCTCCCTGACCGCCTCCTGGACTGGCCACCCTCCCTGCCTGCCTGCCTGCCTGCCCACCTCCCTGGACTGGCCACACTCCTGCCTGCCTCCCTGGACTGCCCCACACTCCCCTGCCTGCCTGCCTGCCCGCCTCCTGGACTGGCACTCCCTGCCCGCCTCCCTGGACTAGCCACACTCCCTCCCCGCCTCCCTGGACTGGCCACACTCCCTGCCTGCCTCCCTGAACTGGCCACCACTACCTGCCTGCCTGCCTGCCTGCCTCCCTGGACTGGCCAGACTCCCTGCCTGCCTCCCTGACTGGCCACACTCCCTGCCTGCCTCCCTGGACTGGCCACACTCCCTGCCTGCCTCCCTGGACTGCCACACTCCCTGCCTGCCTGCCTGCCTGCCTCCCTGGACTGCCCACTCCCTGCCTGCCTCCCTAGACTGGCCACACTCCCCTGCCTGCCTCCCTGACTGCCCCCTCCCTGCCTGCCTGCCTGCCTCCTGGACTAGCCACACTCCCTGCCTGCCTGCCTGCCTCCCTGGGCTACCCCACCTCCCTGCCTGCCTCCCTGGGCTACCCCCTCCCTGCCTGCTGCCTGCCTCCTGGGCCAGCCACCACTCCTGCCTGCCTGCCTGCCTCCCTGGACTGCCCCACTCCTACCCGCCTCCTGGACTTGCCCACACTCGCACGCCTCCCTGGACTGCCCCTCCCTGCCTGCCTCCCTGGACTGGCCACACTCCCTGCCTGCCTCCTGGACTGCCACTCCCTGCCGCCTCCTGGACTGCCCACACTCCCTGCCGCCTCCCTGGGCCAGCCACACTCCCTCCTGCCTCCTGGCTAGCCACACTCCCTACCTGCCTCCAGACTCACTCCCTGCCTGCCTGCCTGCCTGCCTCCCTGGACTGCCCCTCCTGCCTGCCTCCCTAGACTGGCCACACTCCCTGCCTCCTGACTGCCCACACTCCCTGCCTGCCCCCTCCTGGACTGCCCACACTCCCTCCTGCCTGCACCTCCCTGACTGCCCCACTCCCTGCCTGCCTCCTGACTGCCCCCACCCCTGCCTGCCTCCCTGGACTGCCCCACCTCCCCTGCCTGCCTGCCTCCTGGCCACACTCCCTGCCTGCCTGCGCCTCCCTGGACTGCCCACACTCCCTACCCGCCTCCTGGACTGCCACTCTGCACGCCTCCTGGACTGCCCACACTCCCTGCCTGCCTCCCTGAACTGGCCACACTCCCTGCCTGCCTCCCTGGACTGGCCACACTCCCTGCCCGCCTCCCTGGACTGCCCACCCTGCCCGCCTCCCTGGGCCCCAGCCACACTCCCTGCCTGCCTCCCTGGACTGGCCACATTCCCTGCCTGCCTCCCGAGGCCTGGCCACACTCCTGCCTGCCTGCCTGCCTGCCTCCCTGGACTAGCCTCCCACCGCCTCCCTGGGCCCACCTCCCTGCCGCCTCCCTAGACTGCCCTCCCTGCCCGCCTCCCTGGACTGGCCACTCCCTGCCGCCTCCCTGGAGGCCACCTCCCTGCCGCCTCCCTGGACTGCCACACTCCCTGCCCGCCTCCCTGGACTGCCCCTCCTCCCTGCCTGCCTGCCTGCCTCCCTAGGGCCACACCTCCTGCCCACGCCTCCTGGACTGGCCACACTCCTGCCCGCCTCCCTAGACTGCCCACACTCCCTGCCCGCCTCCCTGGCAGAGCCACACTCCCTACCCGCCTCCTGGACTGCCCTCCCTGCCTGCCTCCCTAGACTGCCCACCTCCCTGCCTGCCTGCCTGCCTCCCTGAGCCCAGCCACCCGCCTCCCTGGACTGGCCCACCTCCCTGCCCGCCTGCCTGCCTGCCTCCCTAGACAGCCACCCTGCCTGCCTCCCTAGACTGGCCACACTCCTGCCTGCCTCCTGGACTGGCCACACTCCCTGCCTGCCTCCCTAGACTGGCCACACTCCTGCCTGCCTCCCTAGACTGGCCACACTCCCTGCCTGCCTCCCTGGACTGGCCACACTCCCTGCCTGCCTGCCGGCCTCCCTAGCCACCTCCTGCCCACCCCTCCCTGGCCACTCCCTGCCTCCCTAGACTGGCCACACTCCTGCCTGCCTCCTGGACTGGCCGCTCTTGCCTGCCTCTCAGACTGGCCACTCCCTGCCCACCTCTCCCTAGACTGGCCACACTCCCTGCCTGCCTCCCTGGACTAGCCACTCCCTGCCCGCCTCCTAGACTGCCCCCACCTCCCTGCCTTCCTCCCTGGACCAACCCCACTCCCTGCCTCCTCCCTGAGACTGGCCACCTCCCTGCCTGCCTCCCGAGCCAGCCACCTCCCTGCCTGCCTGCCTGCCTGCCTCCCTGAGCCCAGCCACACTCCCTGCCGCCTCCCTACGCCTTACTCCTGCCCACCTCCTGACTCCCACACCTCCCTGCCCTCCCTGACTGCCCTCCTCCCCGCCTCCTGGACTGGCCCACACTCCCTGCCCGCCTCCCTGGACTGCACACTCCCTGCCCGCCTCCCTGGACTGCCCCACCCTCCCTGCCTGCCTGCCTGCCTCCCTAAGTGCCACACTCCTGCCCGCCTCCCTGGACTGGCCACTCCCCTGCCCGCCTCCCTAGACTGCCCACACTCCCCTGCCCGCCTCCCTGACTGGCCACTCCCCTTGCCTCCCTGGACTGCCCCACTCCTGCCTGCCCTCCTAGACTGCCCCACCTCCCCTGCCTGCCTGCCTGCCTCCTAGACTGGCCACACTCCCTGCCCGCCTCCCTGGACTGGCCACACTCCCTGCCTGCCTGCCTGCCTGCCTCCCTAGACTGGCCACTCCCTGCCGCCTCCCCGACTGGCCTCCTGCCTGCCTCCCTGGACTGGCCACACTCCCTGCCTGCCTCCCTAGACTGGCCACACTCCTGCCTGCCTCCCCAGACTGGCCACACTCCCTGCCTGCCTCCCCTGGACTGGCCACACTCCCTGCCTGCCTGCCTGCCAGCCTCCTGCCCCACCCCTCCCTGCCTGCCTCTAGACTGGCCACACTCCCCCTGCCTCCCTAGACTGGCCACACTCCCTGCCTGCCCTCCCTGGACTGGCCCACACTCCTTGCCTGCCTCTCTGGACTGGCCACACTCCCTGCCTGCCTCCCTGGACTGGCCACACTCCCTGCCCGCCTCCCTGGACTGGTCACTCTGCCCGCCTCCCTGACTGCCACACTCCCTTCCTGCCTGCCTCCCTAGACTGGCCACACTCCTGCCTGCCTCCTGACTGGCCACACTCCCCGCCTGCCTCCCTGGACTGGCCACACTCTGCCTCCCTGAGACTGGCCACTCCTGTCCGCCTCCCTGACTAGCCACTCCCTGCCCTTACGGACTGGCCACACTACCTGCCCGCCTCCCTGGACTGGCCACACTCCCTGCCCGCCTCCCTGGACTGGCCACACTACCTGCCCGCCTCCCTGGACTGGCCACACTCCCTGCCCGCCTCCCTGGACTGGCCACACTCATTGCCTGCCCCCCAAGACTGCCCACTCGGCACACAATCAATCAATATCAATCTATCATAATCTTCCTAATCCTGTGGTTTTCCCTCTTCCTCTCCTATTCTTTCTTCTACGTCTCTCTCTCTCTCTCTCATATGCCTACTTTTGTTTATTAGTTTACTTCCTGCTTTTATTCTGATTTATTTATATATTTATTCCTGTATTATTGTTTGTTTTTTATTGTTGCATTTGTTTGAGATTCCTCATATATAGGATTTTTTATTACCATTTTCTTAAGTTTTATTTTTTTCAATTCCTCTCTAATTCTTGCTCTTTTTTCGTGTTCTTGTTCCTTATATACACACACACACACACACACACACAAACAGAACCAGAGATACAGAAACAAATTAAATAAGTCACTGTGACTGGCCTGAGAGCTACCGCCACCGAGAGACACCTTGAGAGTACATCCGTGTGCTACTGAGGCGGCTGGTCCAGGATTTGTTGCTGGCGGTGAGGAAGGAACCGCCATGAACGGAATGTATACAAACTGTGTGTGTGTGTTTGTGTACAACCATGCATTAATAACCATTAAGCATATTATTGTCCATCACAAATCACTCTCTAGTACATAATGAACAATATATATATTTTTTTGTGAACGGAATTAAATATTTTATGTATAACTAAGCTTCACTGATGAATTCTCCCTCGTGATTGGCTGACAAAGCAGTGTTTATCAACATGCGCACCAGGTGATTATTTGTTATTGTTGTAATTAAACACAGTATTTGTGTACCGGTGCAGTTAATTTTGTTCATATACCAATAAACAATCACTAAAAATTTCATGAAAATAAGTTCTCATGTTTTTTTAACACTACCTCTTCTTGTCTATACACTGTTTGTACACACGTATAGGAGGTCCTGGAGGCCATAGGTTCTGGAGGCCACAAGTTTTAGAGGCCAGCAGGTCCTGTGGAGGCCAGCAAGGACTCGTCCTCCACCTAACACAACACAACATCGTCTCTTCTTATCACAAAACTTTGCTCAGTAAAAGACCAACATTTTCTCTCGCTGGTGGACAAAATGGTGTCTTTTTCGTTTTCTCCTGAGGACCAGAGCTCTCCCCGGGTGCTGCAGAGGCCCTTCACCAGGAACAGTGCCTCGTTGTTCACAGCTCAAACTTCTCTTCAAAAAATCGTACCTAAAAACCTGTTCTGGCTGAGATGTGGGAATATATCTAATTTGTTCACATAAGCTGAAGATTAAAGATTTATACCGAATTTTCACACAAAAAAGACAGTCTACCTGCCAGTTTTCTGTAACGTTAGCGAAAAGTTTCTCCTGAAAACTTCCTCCTCACGAAAGCATTTTCTCCATAACTTTGTTGGAATTCTTAAAATCAAGATGAGAGAGAGAGAGAGAGAGAGAGAGAGAGAGAGAGAGAGATGGATCACAAGTGTAGTTAATTTTACTCAGTGGTGATGAGTTACATTTGAGTTAAGTAAAAACGTGAGGGAAAAACTCAATAGTGAGAAAGACTACCAACTCCCTCGCGGTGAGATACATGTGTTGTGTTTCCTGGCAATTTTTCTGTGTCTTAATGAATTTATACCTTTGTGTTGTAGTCATGCATTTTGGATTGATTAAACGAACTTTTGTTGCTTATTAAAATTACCTAAATCTATCTTATTCGCCTTAGTTTTGGAGGGCTTATAGAGCTAAGTAAAAATTTATTTCATCTACCCTAGTATCTCAGATCATTGTAACCATGACAAAAAAAAATTATATATATATATATATATATAGTTAGTTACGCCGTCTCTTAATTTACTTAAATATCCAGGTTCTAGGCGTAACCAAACAAAAAAGTGAAGTAAATTAAAAGGGAATAAAAATAAATAAAGTAAGCCTTTAAGAATTAATTAATTTAAATATTAACACAATAAAGAGCCTCGTAGGCTGTCATAACAAATTGATTCGTTACCGAGTATGAGGTCCACTCCAGCAACAGGCAGCTCGTGCACGCAGGCAACGTTAGCTATCCCTGGAAAACAAGAAGACTTGACACATACTAAAACCAAAGGAGCTACACCTTGACCCCAAAGGGATCCCAAAACGACGTATTTGTCAGTCTTCCTCGCCGCAACAACACCCTCTTTGATGAGAGTTTGGAGACAACCCGAGTCTCTCAAAATAGTGAATGGTGTTTCGACACCATCAACTTCTACCGTGCCTTGTGACAAAAAGGGACGAAAGGTACCAACGTCTGGGTCCTTCGCAAAACTCTCCTGGAAAAGATCAAAGTCTCGTGAGGCGAGAACCGAAACTGCACTCTCGTGCTTCACCTTTTGTGGAAATCAACCCTATTGGCATGCTGTCAGCCTTACTCAAACCAGCCATCACTCCGACTGGTGACGTATTAGTCTCTTCAGTAACAATCATAGCTGGTTTGCCCGTATTTAGCTGCAGCCTTGTCCAACACAAATCCGCCTTATGACCAGGCTTTCCACAGTGACTACAAGGGTATGTAAAAAACTTGGACGCCCCATTAGGTGGCGAACGCGTCCAGCTCCTCCTGTCACGCACAAAATTACTGTTAGTATTCCCTTGTCTCGCTCTGTGGAGAGAGGGATTAAAACTCCTTTGAACCTGTTGGGGCATAACATCATTGTTAGTCCTACCATGCCTCAAAACATATCCATCAGCATGCTTAGCAGCCTCTTCGATAGTACTAAATTCCCTATCTAACAAGTATAAGGTAACCTCTTCGTCGATGGTTCTCAAAAATTCCTCTGTGAGCATTAACTCAATCAGGGAGTCAAAATCACTCACTTCCTTGGAGTCTAACTACATCGGCGATATTTACAAAAGATCTTTACCATTAGTGAACAGGAGAACCAGGGCTTCGACAGGGAGTTTGAGGAGGACATTTTAGGTCAGTTGCAGGACCATCAGCACCTGCTCCAGCCGCTCCCACGGACTGACTTCACTAGACTGGTGGACGGAAGCTACCTGACGGAGCGCATAGTTCCTGCAGGTGTGTCAGCCGTCATAAAAGGGTTTAAAAACAAATCACCTGGTCAAAGTCACATTAACAAGAAGATCCAGGCTCAACTCCCCGATAACATGATAGAGAGGCTTGCTCTTATATGCAACGCCTGCCTCGCCTGTGGATACTTCCCTAAGATGTTCAAAATCGCCGTTATTCGCCTCATACCAAAAGCAGGGAAGCCTCCAAACAAAGTCGAAAACTTTCGACCAATATCGCTGCTAGAGGTACCTGCCAAAATCTTCGAAAAAATAGTCAACAAGCGGTTGTGGATGTATCTGGAGGACAAAGACGTGCATAATCCCCGCCAGTTCGGCTTCCGCCAGTACCGAGGCACATCCACCGCCATAGCCCAGGCCTACGAGCAGATCGCCAATGCCATGATTGGCCGCCTGCAGTGCAACATAGTACTGAAGGACGTCAGCAAAGCGTTTGACAAAGTTTGGCACGCAGGGCTGCAGTATAAGATCATACAACTGGGGCTACCCGAAAATCTGACGCGCCTGCTGTGCAACTTCATTATGGACCGCAGAGCCAAAATCAAGATGCAAGGACATTTTGGAGAAGAATTCTCACTATCGAGCGGCGTGCCTCAGGGCTCTTGTCTCTCACCAACCCTTTACACACTCTACACAGATCGTCACCTGCCCAGGAAGGTCCACAGCAAGGATGGCGCGACTCACTGCTCGGGCAATAGAGGAGATCTCGGAGTATGAACATAAATGGAAAATAAAAACAAACAAAACGAAATTTGAGGTCATACCCATAGCCAAATTCAAGCCGGCCCCATTGATGATCGACGACGAAGAGATTGAGTACTCTAAACAAGGCAGGTTGCTCGGCCTCATCATCTCTCGGACGGGCATCATTCCCCACGTGAAGGACAGACTAAATAAAGCCAAAGTCGCCGCAGCCAAATTAAAACGTTTTAAATTGATGCCTGAGAAGATACAAGTTCACCTGTACAAGGCGCTGGTGAGGCCTGTGTTGGAGTACCCATCTATACCACTCGTCACACTCGGGAAGACTAGACTACAACAACTACAGAGCTTCCAAAACAAGTGTTTGAGGTCAGCCAGTGGCCAAGCGCCACCCTACCAGGAGACAGTGGAAACCATCCACCTAAGAAATAAAACAGAGGCCCTCAACTTCATGTTCCATCGCCTAGGGAAGAAGGTTTGGGACAAGCTCCTGGACGACCCTCACAGCCCAGACCACCTACGCGGGGAAGACATCAACGGAGGGAGACCCCACGCCTGGTGGCCCCGGAGTCTGCCCGCACTACAACAACCCAACCCGCGACCCATCTATGTCCGCCACAGTGATCCGATCCACCTGAGATTAAAACTTAGATGATATAAGTTCACATTTAACAAGTCACAATCAAGTGAGTCCATAACGTAATACAGTATAAGATGTTAATAAACTTGTAATTGTAAAATCAATCTAGTCATTGTCTACTAAAATAACCATTGTGCAACCTCATCCTAAATCCTAGGTTAGCTTAGTTAGGCAACAAACTCTGTAATATGTAAAACAAGGGGTGTCGTCCCCCTCTGTTTAACTCATTAAACTTCTTTTCCAACCTTTCCCCCCACGACTATATGTTGTGACTTCTCCATCCCTCATGTCTGGCTGTGCCTTGAGCCCCAGCAGGCCTTCCATCCTTTCCCCACCTTAACCTAATAAACAAAAAAAACAAAAAAACAAAAACAAAAGTGTAACCACTTTGAGAATCCCTCTCTTTTACTCCTAGCAAATTCAAGGTGGGTCTGCTCTGCCTTCTTACGGAGGCCACGAAAACGTTGTCTGTACGCTTCAGGAACAAGGGCATAAGCCTTCAAAACTTCCTCCTTAATACATAAATAATCCTTGGCGTCACTGTCTGTAAGAGACGAAAAAACACACAGGGCCTTACCTGTAAACGCCTGCTGAAGCAAAATGGGCCAAAACTCTATAGGCCACTTTAAAGTGGTAGCAAGTCTCTCGAAAGCAATAAAAAACTAATCAACTGTTTCCT
Source organism: Homarus americanus (assembly GCF_018991925.1). NCBI lineage: Eukaryota > Metazoa > Arthropoda > Malacostraca > Decapoda > Nephropidae > Homarus > Homarus americanus. The sequence goes on from NW_024731852.1 coordinate 2,635,939, forward strand.
CTGAAAACGTGGGCATTAGCCTAGCAGCACGTGCTGGATCGAAATGAGGAAAACTAGATCTGGGGGTGAGGCCATCGGTGCTAGAAGGGTTACTCTGACCGAGCTGTATACGCAGTCGCAAGTTTTCTGAATCTGCTTCTTTCGCTTTAGCCTCAGCTTCCGCCTGACGTATTCCAACTTCTTTCAATTTTGTTTGCCACTCGAGAATGCGCAATTCATCATTCACTGAACGTGACTCAGCTACACCGTGGTCTTCTCTTAAGCCAACATCGACACTGAAACAACACTGAATTACTTAAATGTAACTAATCAAGCACTGATGGACACACAAGAGACATAAATAGGCACTCACATAGATATACCACAGTGGTGGCGACAGGAACAATCACAGAAATAAAGTGAAGTATAAGTAACAGGTGACGAGTGTCGCTCAAAACAACGTGAACTGAATGACAAGGAGGACTGGACTCCGTCAGTTGGTGGACCACTATATATAGGGCCAATTCCCGCCCAAAACCCGCCGGTGGGTCGTTTAACGATGCAGATGGTCATTAGAGAGAAAGAATGCTTGTTACAATACTAAATGAAGAAATAAGATGGGCTTGAACAAATAATAACAGTTAAAACCTTAACAGCACAGGGTAAGGTGACTAGATTATTTAATGGTAAATATAACACATTATTACAGGAATAATATGGAACAACATGGAAGTATGTTATATAAAAAAAAACAGAAAAATACGACACGGTCCTAACAATATATAAACAATATATCCTCCATTGTACACTGAATCATCAACAAGAGGGTGATCGGGGAGACGTCCAAATGATGTTTCAATATGCAGTTCCGCCCCTTGTCGCGGCCTGCCTCCACCTGTTACCCGTCACGACTGAGTTACTGTATGTATTTGGTTCAATTAGTGGACGAGGTACTATACGGATTTGGTACATTTGACGGACGGACCAGATATTGCGTTTATTTTGTTAGCTAGATTCATGGACCACAGACACTGCATGGATATAGTTTATGTCATGAGCCTTTATAACTTGTATTAATTTTATAGTTTATATGTTATGTGTTAATGGTCGCTTATGCTCTTTATATGTTGCGTGTTTATTCCCTCAGATGATCAGGGTATTACAGGTGTAAGGATTATTTTACCTTTAGTATATCTGTATATCTGCCTCCGTCTTCCTCTCTATCTCAATTCTCTCTGTCTGCTTATCCTTTGTTTCTCTCACCCCCCTCCCCCGCTCTCTCTCATCAGACATCCCCTAATATCGTGTTCATTGCATTTATATTGTTCTGGGTTTTGTGCAAAGTGCTACATCAGTTGGGTGTGTCTCGGCTCTTTACTGATTCGGTTTAAAATATTACGAAAAAATATCCTTTAGCTTAGTAAATATATATTATCTTCTATGATGTATTGTTTATGTACACACAGTTGAGAGTTAATGTTAAAGACACTTAAAACTGTGTCTGGTGACCCCGACCATCACCACCTCTCCTGGTCAAGGTTGTTGTGGCTCAGTTCGCCTCACTGAAGCCTCACATCCCGGCACTGACCGTACCTTGGTGGCCCCGAGGAGAGTCCCATCTTGTTAAGATTATGTGGGGGCTCTCACCACCCTCCTCCCCCTCATCTCCCCCGCCCCTGTATCAGAGTCAACGGATGGTGTGGGAGGGTGAGGTTCCTTCTCCACTCTGGCCGCTCCCCTCCCACCACCTCCCCCACTACGCCATAATTGAGGTATCTAGTCTTTTGGTACAAAGTTAGTTTCAGTCATAAAAAATATCTTATTGTTTCCTACCTAATACGCCAGATGAAAACATGTAACAGAACTAAGATATCTTTTTTTTTTTATCAGCAGGACATATTCTTGCACCTCACGACGCTGTCTTTTTCGGAAAATAAGTTGAACACTTCGGTAATGTTTCCGTAAGAGGGTCGAGGGAGAGGGAGGTGTTGAGGGTCCTGGGGTGAGAGTGAGGGCGGCGGGCAAGAATATATCCTGGATCAATACAGACATGTGTGTTTCCTGCTCGGTGTTTGTGATATCGCGAAAATGGTGCCAAAAAATAAAAATAATATTTTATCAATATATTATAAGCACATAAGCCCAAAACTTAAAATATTTAAACCTATAAAAGAAAAAAAATGAACTAGACGAAAGCATATACCAATTATACCATACGGCCTCAGGAAATCGTTTTCTTTTCATCCTGAATAAAATATTCGCCATCTCTGTTCCACATCCCAAACTCGAACCTGGATTTACCAATTTGCGAGCATTATGGCCTTACCCAGCACGCCACATTGTCCTCCAGGCGACAATATCTCCCTCTCAAGGAAGGAAAATTTACAAGTGTGGCCGGTGGTCCGCTCGCTCCTAAGTTTGGGTTATCACTTGAGAACATCTTCCCTCAAATTCACACCGAAGATCAGAGTTGTGGAGCGGAGGAATGAGTGAACAGATGACAATAAAACTTACACAACTTCCTCCTGACAAATATAGCATGATGGTGTGTGACCCAGGACGTGAGAGACTCACTTAAGACCTTAAAAGAGTATAAGAGACTCATTGACCACCACAGTGCATGCAGACTCTTTAAGATCCCTGAAGCAAATGAAACCCAGGAGAAAATAATATAAAGGATCGAAAACTCTTTAATCCCAAGGTCCTTATAGTCTCCTTCTGATTTTCACTTGTTTCCTGCTTCCCTTCTGGTTGTCTCGTCTATTGTGTTTACTTCTCAGTCTACGATGCTTCATTCTCACTCCGCCTGTCGCCTTTTCCCCTCGTTTATCTCTGTTATGTTATTCTCCTTTGGTAAATATTACAATTTTGGGAGAAAAAGAGGAGAGAAAGAGAAAGACAGACAGAGAGAGACAGAGATACAAGAGAGAGAAATCAGTAGGAGAAAAGGAGAGAAGCAGAATAATATCAATACAGTATATATTAAGAAACATGGAGAAAATGTGTATGGGAGAGAGAGAGAGAGTTATATGGGCAAAGACAAACACATACATAACAGAGGCTTTAAAAAAAGGTTCCCTTCCGGCGCCTTAGATAAAATGCACATTCAAGTGGAAGATAAAAATCTCTTTAGAGCTGACCTGTGATCTTCCATAATCGGCTCAAAGGCTTACGAGGCCAAGAGAGAAAACTAAGAAGAAGAGAGAGAGAAGAACTAGAAATAAAAGACAAAGAAACAAAACAAAAGTAAGAAAGATTAGCACAAAAAACGAGAGAAAAATAAGCTGGAGATAAAAGAACTTTAAACATGAAAGGATTTTATTTTTTTAATGTGGAAATATTTAAAGAAAAAGTCTCTTCTCTTCTCTGTTCTTTTCATTTCTTTTCCTTTCTTTTTTTTTTGTTTTCTTTTCTTTTCTTCTCTTTCTTCATGCATCGACATCATCACTTAGTTCGTGTCTCTCAGATGAACTGTTGTTGTGAAAGTAAGAGAAAGTGGGAGGGAGAAACACGCTAAAGAGACTTGGGGAAGGAGAGAAAGAGAACTTTTTATGAAGAAGATAGTGTCTATTTTTATATAGCTTCTGCATAAAAGAAAACGATATTAGGTGAGAGATTAGGGGACATAAATAGCGCTAGGAAGGAGAGAGAGAGAATATAGTTACGACAATACAAGTGAAACGCCTTCACCACAGTTTTATTTAATATCTTGATAAATCTCAATAATCTAATCACTTCTTCAAACTTATCTAAGAAATTCCATCACTGGCAACTACCTACGTTTTTCTTCGTCAATTTTCCGACAAAATATATTCCATTATTCATTTCTTATGGCACGGGAGATCCTGATTGGATCAGTAATGAGGGAGAATATTGCATCGAGTGTTTAGCGTGACGGTGTGAGGCTGAGGGCCAAGAGAATATCTTGTGTCCAGTGTTGGCCAAATATTGACAACTGACAACACTTATTGTTTGCCTCCATCAGCTGATCTAGAAGCTATCCTCACGTGTTACAGGAATCGTTTGTAACTTTGTACGGTATAAACAGTGATGGTGTTACCATGACCCAGTTTTGATGATAAAGTAGACATGTTGAAGCCTTAATAAGGCGTCAGATAAAGCTTATCAATATCTCAGTATAGGTGATAAGAGGAGGTCATCCAATAATGATCCGGCGGCGGCGTCAGCCTTTCTCACATAAGCAGGTGATGTAGGAAGGATTTTGATAGTGGAACAATCCTTCATCGTTGAGCGGGGCTCCGGAGCCTTCATCATGCCCACACAATGGTCCTCTCTCACCCCTTTGGCCCACACAAGGGTTCTCTCTCATCCCTTTGGGCCACACAAGGATCCTCTCTAACCCCTTTGGCCCACACAAGGGTCCTCTCTCACCCCTTTGGCCCAAACAAGGGTTCTCTCTCACCCCTTTAGCCCACACAAGGGTTCTCTCTCACCCCTTTGGCCCACACAAGGGTTCTCTCTCACCCCTTTGACCCACACAAGGCTCTCTCTCACCCCTTTGGCCCACACAAGGGTCCTCTCTCACCCCTTTGGCACCCACACTCAACCCTTTCTGGCCCACCGCTTTCTCTTTTCTGTAGACGACATCTATGTTTTCGAGAACAGAAGAGCAATTAAACTCACATTCAGTCATTCGATGCTAAACTTCCTCAACACTAAAACTATTTGTCTACGTAACTTAATCATAACACAAATAAACACCGATTAACTTATAGAAGACTAGTTTCTTACATAAAAATCAACTACATTATAAGTAAAAGAAATTCACTTTGAGTTCTAGTTTTGTTCTGCTAAACTCCTCTTTTACCGTATTAAATCTAAACAACGCAGTGTAGTTTAAAGCCAATTTCTTAATTAAGTTAATTAGACTACAAAGGCTCTCGCCCCAAGCACCCACCACACAAACTCTCTCAATTATCTTATTCTTCTCTCGGAACTGAAATTTAAGGGGCTTAACTAATTAAGTACTTACAGAATAACACCTTAACACCCAAATCGCACCTCGCATACCCATTGTTGGCGAGTACTGTAATTAGCATTGAAAAAAGTCATTAAAATGATGTAAACGTCATTACAACCACTAATTACTCCGCAATCTAATCGTGAACCATAGATTCGGATTCAGCATGCTCAGGAGTATCTATACAGAGACTTTCAAAAAGTTGTAATTTCTGGGCCAAAACCACCGAAAAAGTAAGCCATTCATTCATTCATTCATTCAATAGTTTATTTTGACATTTACCTTTCTTCAAGTCTTAAGGTCTTTCTGTACTGTACACTTATCTCCTCACTGCAGAAACTTAATCCCCTGGTCCATTATACCTCACTCCAGGCTCTCCCACACACACACACACACACTGAATGAAAACAAATACATGTTACCACCACCACCACCACCACACCACCGCTCGCATCTCTCTAGTTAGTTAATAATTTCCCTATTCACTATAATCTTCCGTACATATCATTTATCTCTTTAATGTGTTTATCATTATCTTCAGCTGTTCTTCCTTGACTACAGTTCTCTTCTTTATCTTGTAAGAAAACACTTGGGTACTCAGCCATCATCTCTCTTCACTAAACAGAAATCTCCTTCTCACATGTTGTGGTTATTATCTTCTCCAACAGTTCTCCTCTCCACCAGCCCATCCTCACCTACACCAGCCCACCTTCTCCTCCACCAGCCCGTCCCTTCCTCCACCAGCCCACCTTCTCCTCCACCAGCCCATCCTCTCCTCCACCAGCCCATCCTCTCCTCCACCAGCCCACCTTCTCCTCCACCAGCCCATCCTCTCCCCCACTAGCCTATCCTCTTCTCCAACACCCCAACCTCCTCTCCAACACCCCATCCTCTTCTCCAACACCCCAACCTCTTCTCCAACACCCCATCCTCTTCTCCAACACTCCAACCTCTTCTCCAACACCCCAACCTCTTCTCCAACACTTCCAACACCCCTCCTCTCCCCCACTAGCCTATCCTCTTCTCCAACACCCCAACCACTTCTCCAACACCCCATCCTCTCCCCACTACTCCATCAACACCCCATCCTATTCTCCAACACCCCAACCACTTCTCCAACACCCATCCTGTTCTCCAACACCCCAACCTCTTCTCAACACCCCAACCACTTCTCCAACACCCCATCCTATTCTTCCTAGCACACTTCTTCCAACACCCCATCTTCTCAACACCCCAACCCCTTCTCAACACCCCAACCACTTCTCCAACACCCCAACCACTTCTCCAACACCCCATCCCTATTCTCCAACACCCCAACCACTTCTCCAACACCCCAACCACTTCTCAACACCCCAACCACTTCTCAACACCCATCCTATTCTCCAACACCCCAACCACTTCTCCAACACCCCCAACCTCTTCTCCAACACCCCAACTCAACACCCCATCCTCTCAACACCCCATCCTATTCTCCAACACTAACCACTTCTCCAACACCCCACCTCCAACAATTCTCCAACACCCCAACCACTTCTCCAACACCCCAACCACTTCTCCAACACCCCATCCTATTCTCCAACACCCCAACCACTTCTCCAACACCCCATCCTATTCTCCAACACCCCAACCACTTCTCCAACACCCCATCCTATTCTCCAACACCCCATCTCCTCGTGAAAAATACAGCTTCAACTTTATAAACAGATCACTGAATTCTGGAGGACGGTACGCCAAGCTCCCTCATCTTACCTTGCACCATCTCCTTCCTGGATAAATAATTCACACGAGAGAGAGAGAGAGAGAGAGAGAGAGAGAGAGAGAGAGAGAGAGAGAGAGAGAGGATGGTTCGCAGTTTAAACATGGTGGAGTTTTATGTGTGGTGCGTGAGAGACCCCTTGAAGTGTTGACCATTGACTGTACTGTGATGGTCGTGTTGGTTGTATTGAGGTGGAGTGAGTGATTGTGTTTGTTGTATTGTTTAGTGTTACATCAGTTTTATGTAGAAATTCTATTTAGAGAGAGAGAGAGAGAGAGAGAGAGAGAGAGAGAGTTTAAGGAAGGTTGAAGGTGAGTTTGAATTTAATCAACGTCAGATGAGATTACAATTAATTCAAGCGTTAACGTTACTCCTGTTGTAGTGGCAGTATACACTTAAGCTTTCATAATACACACAGTATATGTTGTATTGATATATAAAAGAATAACACTGATACAGGAGTGAAAAATTCCGTATTTTGTTTGGGTTACAGTGCGTGTGTCTGAGTGTGTTTGTCTCTGCCTGTCTATGAATATAAAAAACAACTCAAAAAAAGGTTCACTGATATTCATGAAATTTTTTGGGTACACTGAGCAATGACTATATCAGGACAAACGAACAAAAACAAAGTATAAAACTCACAACAAAGGTCCAAAAACAAGTAAAATACCATAAATGACACAAACACTACAAAAACCGGGTGTAACTTCATAAATTCCTTCTCACACACAAACCCGGACACGTCTCTCCCTAAAATAATCTTGCAGGAGGTAAGGTAATATCCTGCCCGACATATGTTTGCCTCGGACAACTCGCTCCGGGGACTGACGGACTTATCCTAAAAACTATTCTAGGAAATCCTATATCACAGTCCCTCCCTGACAGCCACTTTGGAACCTGTCTTGCTGCCGGGAAACGCATCCAGCCGAGCCTCCGCCAGACGCTGATGAAAGCTTCTCCGGGAAAAGATCGATTTTCAACTTGGAAATATACGACTGTGTGTGTGTGTGTGTGTGTGTGTGTGTGTGTGCGTCCCTTGGTTCATACATACATCTCACTATAGACTCATTCTGTACACATAACTTCTCACTCAGAATTCATCCAGTATACTTCTCCCCAGCCTCACTAACTCTCTACATTAACTCGTGAGAGGGAGAAGCTATGAGTTTTGTCAAGTTAGTTTCTGTCACTGAGGATAAACTCCCCTTAGAGCTTCGTGTTGTCTTGTGCTGCAGCTGGTGAACTGTTACGTTATTCTCTAAATTCTCTCTCAACTTATTTTATATATAACATACCACGATGAATTATTACCTCAATGGTACAGTATAATAGTCTTATAATTCCCGGGTACTATAAACACAACGTTCCTGAACTCTGGGAATAATAAATAAGCTGTTCTATCCGTTGGTCAGTGCGATCAGAAGTCATGTTTGTTTTTTTTCTTCTTTAGCAATATTTGTTTGACTCTAGGATGGTGTATGTGCTTATTTCTGAGTGCCCATGTATGAAAACTCTCGTGTACTCTTCCCTCTGTATACATATAGGTTCCGTGTGAGCTTTACTCACATAAACAAAACAACAACAAAAACACACACACAAACACACACACGTTTATGATACAGTATAAAAACATATTTCCAAATAAGTGGTTCTGAAGCGGTTTGTCAACACATAATTACCTTCGACAGCTCTTGCCATCACGGTAAATTTATGTACAAGACTCAGAGTAAATTTACGAGATGGTCCAGGGCGAACTGCCTCCAGTCACGACACTTACTGAATAACAATCGTTGAAGTGAACTCAACTAACACATGTTACTGCATAACTGTTATACGTCAGGGAGATTATTATTATTATTATTATTATTATTATTATTATTATTATTATTATTATTATTATTAATATTATTATTATTATCAGTAGTAGTAGTAGTGGGCCAGCGCGGAGTGGGTGTGGTGGAGTGCCCTCCCTGATCTAAAGTGTTATCGGAGGGAACATATTCGGGGTGTGGGAGCGGGAGTTTCACAGTGTCAGTAAATATCGGATGTCACCCTAAGCATTGTCACAGAAGGTTCTTCTCATCCCTTACGGCATAAATTGTAAATATTCCGTGTGTTCACAGGCGATCACCAAGCGAGTTGTGAGTGCTTGGGCGGGACGGCTGGTGCAGATGCCAGGTACCAGTGCCAGCGTCGATAGGCCTACTTTGGCAGGGGTGGCATCGAGACTCGCTCCTATGGGGCCAAGCGTTCTACGCTTGTGGTAGCCTCCCACAAGTAACGGTCACTTCATGTAGTGACAGCCGACCAAGTGAGTATATATAACTAATCTTACATCAGTGAGACCATAGAAATAGTGGTTATCTCTGCCAAGGATATATAAACAAGTGTTAGGTGTGACAATTCTTGCTCCCAGTGTATCACTCTGATGTGTGGACTGTCGCCCTCAGGGGGGCCTACACACCCACGCGCGCACGTATGCCCCAACTACCCGGACACAGTAGTCCAGCCTGTCACCTCTCTGCCCTTTCCTCATAAGAACTAGTTTCTTCTTCTGTATGGGACCAAAGCAGCTGTCGGAGGCGGACATAACTGTCGCCCAAAGTGCGGAACACTATGCCGGTTAACAGACACCGTTGCGTCTGTGCTAGCCAGAACCAAAATTGCACTAGCTGTGATTGTGCGAGAAACAACCGACCAATTGTCGGAACCCACATGGCAGGGAGCCGACACAGGAGGCCACAGTGGATATCGCCGGGACCCAACCGCCCGATGATATCCTAAGTGATAGCAGTGAGTCTACTCAACCTGAAAATGTAGTACCAATAAACGCTGCTCCAGTAGTAGCAGATGTCCACAAGGTGAATGAGAGACAGCCACCTCAGTGGAATGGCATGTCGATGGAAAATGCGGACATATGGGTAAAAGAAACTTACTCAGAAATTGTTAGGTGGTCGCCAGCTAACCTGTTTAAACCACCCAAGTGTGCGGCCACCAAAGAAATGATTCAGGAGATGACTCGCCTCATAACCGAGTACACTCAGGACCGCTTCCTTGCCCCTTTAGCTCTTCAAATACTGGCAATAATACCACATCTATTCTGACAGAGGACACACACAAAGACTAAGCACAAAGAAAATGTGGCAGCAATGAAGAGAAGATTGATAATGTGGCAGATGATGTCCTAAGTGAAGCAAGAACACTGCAGGAGAGACTAAAATTTATAGGATACGGAAAGCAAAAACCGATGAGGTTGCAAGAAAGTTTGGAAACAAAATGCGTGTGGGAAAAGTGTCTTTGGCGGTAAGATCTCTCACAGAGGAATCCTCCGGTGGGGTTCTGCCAATAAACAGAGAGACATTAAAACAACTGAAACAAAAACATCCCCCTGCATTTGAAGACGAAGGCATCAGGTTCTAGGGTGACTATATCCCACCAAATGCTGTCCTGTTCGAAAAAATAACAGGAGGGATGGTGTGGAAAAAGGCACTGAAAACTCAGGGAGGGGCCGGCACCTCAGGTCTGGATGCAAACAGTTGGAGAGTCATCCTCAGCACTAACAAGTTTGGCCCAGTAGCAAGTGATCTCTGCACTGCCATTGCCGCCCTTGCAAGAAAACTGGCAACCTCGTGCTGCCAACACCTCCAGGCTCTGACGGCCTGCCGCCTCATTCCCCTGGATAAGAATCCAGGATGTAGACCTATAGGGGTGGGGGAAGTGCTGAGGCAGATCATCGGAAAATGCATAATGGAGGTGGTAAAGGATGATGTCAGGGCAGCAGCAGGGAACCTGCAAGTTTGTGCTGGGCACCAGTCTAGAGGGGAAGCTGCCATTCACGCCATGAGAAGGATATTTGAGCAGCATGATTGTGAGGCCGTTCTCCTGGTGGACGCTTCAAATGCATTCGCATTCAACATACTTAACCGCAAGGCCACACTGCACAACATCAAGATCAAGCGTCCAAGCTTTGCAATGTATGTTGAAAACACTTATAGGAATCCATCAGACCTCTATATAATAAACAACAGGGCTCTAAGAGGTGATACCATCATACAGTCAACTGAGGGAACAACACAGGGGGACCCTGTTGCAATGGCAATGTAGCAATAGGCTTATCAGTGCTCCAACACACAATAAAATTTGAAACAACTGAGGTCAAGCAAGTAGCGTACACAGACGACCTAACAGGAGCAGGAAAATTGGAGGACATCAAAAAGTGGTGGGACCTGGTAACATCACGAGGTCCACAAATAGGGTACTACCCAAACGCCAGCAAGTCCTTCCTCATTGTGAAGCCAGAACACTATGAACGGGCAATGGAGGTGTTCGGTGGAAGTGAGGTCAAAATATCAAAGGATGGCCAAAGACACTGAGGCGCAGTAATTGGCACGACGAACTTCAACACCGAGTACGTAACGGGAAAGGTGAATGAGTGGGTTAGGGAAATCCAAGCTCTGTCTGAGATTGCTAATACAGAGCCACATGCAGCTTTTGCGCCATTCACCCATGGCGTCAAGCATTGCTGGTACTACTTGATGCGCACTATCCCTGATATCGGACACCTCTTCCACCCTCTGGAAGAAGCTATAAGCGTCAATTTCATTCCTAAATTAGTGAAGCACTTTCACCTAACCCCAGCAGAAAGATCACTCCTTGCACTACCACCGAGACTGGGAGGAATGGGATTGACCAAACCAGAGGAGATTGCTGCCATCGAACATCAAAACTCAGTTAAGCTCATGGCAGCCCTCACTGACCACATAATAGCTCAGAATGCAACAGGTGAGGTGGAACCAGTGAAGTAAACAAGATTCGAAGGTCCATTACGACAGAACGACAACACATCCAAAGTGATAAGTTGCAGCAACTGATGCTGCAAGTACCAGAGAATTTGAAAATAAAAGTAGCTATAGCGCAGGGGGTGGGCGCCTCGAACTGGTTAACTACGTTACCGATAAGGCAAATGGTTTCAGTTTCAATAAACAACAATTTACAGATGCCATTGCTCTAAGGTACGGTAGTCTAGTAGAAGGTTTGCCCTCCCAATGCGTGTGTGGCTCTTCCTATGACATCGATCATGCCATGGTGTGCAAGAAAGGGGGCTTCATATGCATGAGGCATGACAAAATAAGGGATCTCACAGCAAATATGTTGAAGGAAATCTGCCGTGATGTCAGGGTAGAACCAACTCTCCTTCCATTGGATGGTGAGAATTTTCAACATATGACTTCAAACACATCTAGCGAAGCCCGTGTTGACGTCAGTGCTCGAGGATTCTGGACGCAGGGACAGCGAGCCTTCTTCGACATCAGGATTTTTTATCCCACGGCTGCATGTCACCGTAACTCAACTCTCGATGCTGCACACAGGAGGAACGAGAACATCAAGATAAGGGCATACGGGGAGAGAATTCAGAACGTTGATCAAGGCAGCTTCACTCCTCTGGCGTTCACAACCTCTTGTGGGATGGGACCAAGTGCAAGATGTTTCTACGCCAGACTCGCGGAGGTGCTACCCGAACAGAAGCAGCAGCCCAGAAGTTATGTTACAGCTTGGAAGAGATGTCGACTGTCCCTCTCTCTCTCTCCTTAGGTCTGCTTTGCTCTGCCTCAGGGGAAAGAGAGCATCGGCCCCAAAGCCGACAACAGTTGCATATATTGAATATGAGGCAACAGTCACTGAATGCCGCACAGATCTGCTGCTCTACTAACTCAACACAGCTAGGATAGATACTTCTTGTATTAGGACATTTAATTTTAAGGTGATAAAATAACGGCAAAGGTGTGGCTATTGGTGGAGGCTGGAGGCCACGTTGTTAAAAAAATAGTAGTAATAATAGTTGAAGTAGTAGTGATAATAATAAAAAACAAATTGGCACCAGTGCTAGTCGTAGTAACTGTAGTATTATTAATATCTTTATTTCCCTTCTCAATATATATTTTCCTTTTCTCAATAGATTGTTAAGTATTGCTTCTTTTCCTCATATTAGTGTTTCTCCTCGTTAGGTGAGAAGTATTCCCACAGTAGTAAACAAACAGTGAAAATAAGACAAATCATAAATATCCCCATAACCGTAAGATAAACTTATCATCAAAACATCGTAAGACAAAATCACTCAAATGTAAACAATCACCAAAATATATTATCTCTGGTCTCTCATTTAATCCTTCGAGTAGTTATACTGGAAGACTTTACACCAGGTATGACATCAACATTATCTCTGTATAAATGACTCACAGGTATCACCATAAGCAATCGCTCAGTAGCAGTGTCTTATCTCTGTTAACGAACGAAAATGAAGATAAACTGTACAGAAGAAGCGGCCATCTCCCTTTACTCTAGGGGAAAAAAGATCCACGTTATTTCTTCCGTTTGGTAACTAACGAGAATTAGACCCCGACTCAATTAATCTACTCTTCCTTTGAGTCCCGGTTTATCACAGAGATGTTAAAGGTTCATAGGCTTTGATACATAGAAATTTTTGTGGGACGGCTACTCTGAGCATAGAATGTACTGTATGTCTTTTAAACACATACACACATACATTCAGGAACATCTTAGTACTAAAATGATTAGCACTGACATGAAAATACTTTATGTCTCCACGAAACTAAGATTTAATACTTCACGACAAAATTAAAAGATTTAACGTTGGTTTCGTTTGACCCAAAATTGACTGATTCTGTCGGACTGGTGCATTTTGCTTCATGTTTTATTAGTAGCAATACATACTACACACACACATGCGGTATACAGTTACATTAATCACTGTAACTACCATGTAACAGCTATGGCTCTCTTAATAAAAATAAATAGTTCTCCGAAAAAAATATATCTAGCTCTTTAGAATATTTATCACAGCATTAGCATATTATATCTCTTACATGTGCATTCTAAAACATTGTATAATTTTTGTGGTTTGCTTTCGTAGTTTACCGTAATGATACAGAGAAGTATAACGAAACTATATCTAATACACGATTACACGATTCATACACACATACGTCTTCAAGTTTGGAGTATTTAAATATCAGCCGAATAACAGTGAAAGTATACATCAAAGGTCTGTAACATACAAACACACATACTTCCTTCCAGCCATCCGCCTCACCTGTCCTCACCTCTGACATTTACGCCACCAGCGGCTCAGGTGTTCATCACAGTCATAACACTCGTTTCAGCAATACCAATGAATATTATAACTACAGTAAATAGGAAGCTATCACAACTTACAGCTTCAGATGAGCATGAATAAAATTGAAATTGATAACTTTAGGCATTAATTCGACACGTGACCTTGACCTTCGACAACAGACCGATATAAAATAAAAAAAAATCAACTAGCAATGGACTGAACTATTTAACGGAGGTAAAATTAAGGAGCAGAATAATCTTCGTATATCGAATATATTGAATTTTCGTGATAAGTAAATAGAATCAGTGGATCGAGGGTCATATATTAGAGCTATATTGCATTATATATGTGTGTGTTACCTGGCGTTACTTTTAAAATTGCAAGTAATTACAGGTAAGATTAAGGTAAACATTCACACCTGTATATTGAGTTATGGAGCTGCATCAACGTGTGATTATTGACTCCAGCTACGAGTTAATGGCTTAAGGTTATTTTACACCTCCCACCCTCTAACATCCACACTTCCCCTTCTCTAACATCCACACTTCCCCTTCTCTAACATCCACACTTCCCCTCCTCTAACATCCACACTTCCCCTCCTCTAACATCCACACTTCCCCTCCTCTACCATCCACACTTCCCCTCCTCTAACATCCACACTTCCCCTTCTCTAACATCCACACTTCCCCTCCTCTAACATCCACACTTCCCCTTCTCTAACATCCACACTTCCCCTTCTCTAACATCCACACTTCCTCCTCTAACATCCACTCCTCTCCTCTAACATCCACACTTCCTCCCCCCAACATCCACACCCTCCCTCCCCAACATCCACACTTCCCCTCTCAACATCCACACTTCCCCAACATCCACACCTCCCCAACATCCACACCCCCTCCCCCAACATCCACACCCCTCCCCAACATCCACACTCCCCTTCTCTCAACATCCACACTTCCCTCCCTCTAACATCCACACTTCCCCTCTCTAACATCCGCTACTTCTCTAACATCCACACTTCTCTAACATCCACACTTCTCTCCCCAACATCCACACTTCTCCCCAATATCCACACTTCCCTCCTCTAACATCTGCTACTTCCCCTTTCTCTAACATCTACACTTCTCCCTCTAACATCCACACTTCCCCTCCTCAACATCCACACTTCCTCCTTCAACATCCACACTTCCCTCCCCACATCCACACTCTTCTCTCAACATCCACACTTCCTCCCCAACATCCACACCCCCTCCCCCACAACATCCACACTTCCTCCTCTAACATCCACACTTCCCTTCTCTCAACATCCACACTTCCTCCTCCACATCCACACCCCCCCACTCTCCATTCTACCTACCCCACACCTCACACCACCTCACACCTCACCTCACACTCACTCACACCACCTCACCTCACACACCACCTCACACCACCTCACACTCACCTCACAACTCACTCACACTACTCACTCTCACCACCACCACACTCACACTCACCTCACTACTCACACTACTCACACACACTCACTCACACTACCTCACACCTCACCCCTCACACCTCACCCCTCACGTCGGAAAAAGAATAAGAAGAAGAAAAGGGAAGAAGATAAACAAACATTATAATAACAGAATGAAACAAAAGAGACAGATTTTTTTTTTACAATGTTACCCTTTCTTTTACTCTTCCCTCACCGCCACTCTCCCCACCCTACACCCCCCCCCCCACCAAGGATATATCCTTACCACTGTTAAACCACAGGAGGGAGAGGCCTCTTTAGTGGTCAGTCTACAAAGGCTGCGACTCTCACTACATTATTCAAACGTCATAATGAAGATGAAGAAAAAGCAGCTTTGTGGTGTAATATCATAGAAATCATTACTTATCTTTATCTTTTAATATCTTATGATGATATTGACTCTCTCCGATGGTCAAGTTTATTTATGTTTATTCAGTAGATATTAACATTATATAATTCTGATTCTATTAAAAAAAATTGTGGAAGAAATCTGTATGATGGATCTGAGTCAAACTTCTTTATTTTTCACTTTTTTTCTTTTTTCTTATCACTGTATTTTTCTTCATTGTCTGTTCTCTGTTGTTCTCTTCATTCTCTCACCATTTTCTCTCCATTCTCTCATCGTTGTTCTCCTCATTCTCTCACCATTGTTCTCTCCATTCTCTCACCGTGTACGACTCTCTCCGTTAATTTCAATCGTCGAGGCGAAATTTTATGCTAATTGTAACACTAAAGCAGAGGTGAGAGGGAACAGAGGTGAGAGGGAGCAGAGGTGAGAGGGAGCAGAGGTGAGAGGGAGCAGAGGTGAGAGGGAGCAGAGGTGAGAGGGAGCAGAGGTGAGAGGGAACAGAGGTGAGAGGGAGCAGAGGTGAGAGGTATCAGAGGTGAGAGGGAGCAGAGGAGAGGGAACAGATAGTGAGAGGAGGGAGGGAGAGGAGAGAGGTGAGAGGGGACAGAGGTGAGAGGGAGCAGAGGTGAGGAGGGAGACAGGGTGAGGAGACAGAGGTGAGGGGCAAGGGTGAGAGGGCAGGGTGTTGGGAACAGAGGTGAGGAGGACAGGGTGAGGGGAACAGAGGTGAGAGGGGCAGAGGTGAGAGGAACAGAGAGGTGAGGAGGGCAGAGGTGAGGAGGGCAGAGGTGTTGGGAACAGGGTGAGAGGGCAGGGTGAGGGAACAGAGGTGAGAGGGGCAGAGGTGAGAGGGAACAGAGGTGAGGGAGAAGAGGTGAGGGACAGAGGTGAGGAGGGGCAGAGGTGAGGAGGGAACAGAGGTGGAGGAACAGAGGTGAGGAGGCAGAGGTGAGAGAGGAACAAGTGAGAGGGAACAGAGGTGAGAGGAACAGAGGTGGAGGGAGCGGAGGTGAGGAGGGCAGAGGTGAGAGGGAACAGAGGTGAGGAGGGACAGAGGTGAGGAGGGAGACAGGGGTGAGAGGGAACAGGGTGAGGGAACAGAGGTGAGAGGGAACAGAGGTGGAGGGACAGAGGTGAGAGGGGCAGAGGTGAGAGGGCAGAGGTGAGGAGGGAGCAGAGGTGAGGAGGGCAGAGGTGAGAGGGAACAGAGGTGAGGGAGAGACAGAGGTGAGGAGGACAGAGGAAGGGCAGAGGTGAGGGAGAGGGAGCAGAGGTGAGAGGAACAGAGGTGAGGAGAGACAGGGGTGAGGAGGAGCAGAGGTGAGAGGGAACAGAGGTGAGAGGAACAGAGGTGAGGAGGAACAGAGGTGAGAAGGGCAGAGGAGGAGAGAGACAGAGGTGTTGGGAACAGAGGTGAGAGGGAGCAGAGGTGAGAGGGAACAGAGGTGAGAGGGAGCAGAGGTGAGAGGGAACAGAGGTGAGAGGGAGCAGAGGTGAGAGGGAGCAGAGGTGGTAATACTGTGATGGAAGCAGCGGCAGCCTAGTAGCTAGCTCTAAGTGTGTGGCTCTGTTGGGAAGGAAGGCGGTATTGTGTTGGATTGAACCATCTCCTCCTCTTCATTTTCTTCCTCCTCCTCTTCTTCTTTCTCTTCTTCCAATTCCTCTTCCTCCTCTTCGAATTCCTCTTCCTCCTTCTTCTCCTCCTCCTATTCCCTTTCTTCCTCTTCCTCAATTTTTTCCTTCTCTCTCTCTCTCTCTCTCTCTCTCTCTCTCTTTCAATACACACAAAGAGGAAAGGAGGACTGAAAGAAGCAGAAACAGAATAAAAGTAAAATATAAAAAATCAAACCGTAAAATAGTAAAATAAAAAGAGAGAAAAAAAAAACAGGACGATAATAAAAGACAGAAAATAAGATATAAAGTCACAAAATGAAACAAAATCACAGAAAACGACAAAAAGAATAAGAGAAGAAAACAAAGAAACAGAGACAGACTAAGAGAGACAGACAGAGAACATTCACAGGCGGCTGGACCAAACAGGGAAGAACTACAGCAGTAAAGTTGTGAGGTTCAATATAGGTTTGTTTGGAGGCTGTGTATGACGGGCTGGGATGGACCTGTGATTGTCTCTTTGTGCCAAGGAAAAAGATGCCTCTGTGTCCGTGTAAAAGTGGTGGCAGTATTAACCTGTCCAGTGCAGGTTGAGTGTGTGATAGTCAGGTGGGTGAGATATTAACCTGTCCAGTGTAGGTAGAGTGTGTGGTAGTCAGGTGGGTGAGATATTAACCTGTCCAGTGTAGGTAGAGTGTGTGATAGTCAGGTGGGTGAGATATTAACCTGTCCAGTGTAGGTAGAGTGTTTGATAGTCAGGTGGGTGAGATATTAACCTGTTCAGTGTAGGTAGAATGTGTGATAGTCAGGTGGGTGAGATATTAACCTGTCCAGTGTAGGTAGAGTGTGTGATAGTCAGGTGGGTGAGATATTAACCTGTCCAGTGTAGGTAGAGTGTGTGATAGTCAGGTGGGTGAGATATTAACCTGTCCAGTGTAGGTAGAGTGTGTGATTGTCAGGTGGGTGAGATATTAACCTGTCCAGTGTAGGTAGATATTAACAGGTGGGTGAGATATTAACCTGTCCAGTGTAGGTAGAGTGTGTGATAGTCAGGTGGTGAGATATTAACCTGTCCAGTGTAGGTAGTGTGCAGGTGGGTGAGATATTAACCTGTCCAGTGTAGGTAGTGTGTGATAGTTAGGTGGGTGAGATATTAACCTGTCCAGTGCAGGTTGAGTGTGTGGTAGTCAGGTGGGTGAGATATTAACCTGTCCAGTGTAGGTAGAGTGTGTGATAGGCAGGTGTGTAACCTGTCCAGTGTGGGTACAGTGAGTGTGTGATAGTCAGGTGGGTGAGATATTAACCTGTCCAGTGTAGGTAGAGTGTGTGATAGTCAGGTGGGTGAGATATTAACCTGTCCAGTGTAGGTAGAGTGTGTGATAGTCAGGTGGGTGAGATATTAACCTGTCCAGTGTAGGTTGAGTGTGTGGTAGTTAGGTGAGTGAGATATTAACCTGTCCAGTGTAGGTAGAGTGTGTGATAGTCAGGTGGGTGAGATATTAACCTGTCCAGTGTAGGTTGAGTGTGTGGTAGTCAGGTGAGAGAGAGAGAGAGAGAGAGAGAGAGAGAGAGAGAGAGAGAGAGAGATCTTTGACATAATCTCTTTATTTGTATCGTTTTTAAGTCACAAGTTTATAAGTAATCTTCCATTCCTCACTCTAATCTTAAGGACGTCTCACAACATATAAAAACATTCAGGACAATTGTTTGTTTGGCCCAAATAATCTTGCAGCTGAGAGATGACTTCACCATAATCCTTTAATAACTGTAAGGTTTAGGCTTTATAATTAACTGGGGGTAAGACAACGGGGCTTAGTTAGCAAAAAGCAAGAATAGAATCCTTTACCTACCCAGCCCCCCCCCCTATGCACATACACTCACAAGAAAAATACACACACACACACACACACACACACACACACACACACACACACACAGACATGCATACACGAATTTGCACAAAAACCCCACTACACACACTTAAAAAAATAAATAAATATAAATCGCTACAATTGTTTATACTTTTCGGGTTGCAGCTTGTTTACTTGGTCATTTACCTACATATAAGGATAACATACGAGGAGGTGGAGAGTGATGAAGGCTGTTGCTGCTGCTGTCAGGTGGTAAGACGGGTAGCCACGGTAACCTTCTTAGCTAAACTTACTCTTTTATCAACTTACAGAAATAATAAATAAATAATATCATATGTAAACAAAATGCATATGCAAACAATATCATATGTAAACAAAAATATATATGTAAACAAAAAATACACTGGTAAAACATGTGAGTCTCTCCCCCTCACTACCAATATTTCAGCTACAGGTGAGTCCAGGGTCTATTATATAACGAGTACCTGAACCTATGAGATATAATATTGTCAGAAATATCTACACAAAGCGAAGTAATATTTGATAAAAGATATTCTGTCTGAAGTTAATGTCTGAGGAATCTTTGGGTCTCTCTTAGATGATGTTCATGTGTATTGAACCTTAACTAGCACTTAATGAAACCTGGAACATAAGGAATAACTGGATATTAATTAACAGTAGAGAAAGCAGTAAGCCCCACACCTGTCGGGATTAGTAGGAGTTTAGGAGCTAATATCTGGACCCACATAATTAATAGTTAGGAAATACAGTAACTGGAGTTTCGGAAGTAATATTTAAACAAAAATCTTTCCCACTTGGAATAGATATTTCAGTAACGTGTGTCCCTTCGCCTGCTCCCCTAGCCAATATTTCAGGAATACGTGCACTCCCTCAGCTAGAATTTCCCCCCAAAATATTCTTGGACCCTCGGAACTAATAATTCAGATATATATAGTAAGCCAAGGATTTGGTTACGATGGCGGAGTGGTTCATTGGACCCACGTTCGATTCCTCATTGAAAAATA
This sequence comes from Homarus americanus, assembly GCF_018991925.1. Lineage (NCBI taxonomy): Eukaryota > Metazoa > Arthropoda > Malacostraca > Decapoda > Nephropidae > Homarus > Homarus americanus. The sequence goes on from NW_024731852.1 coordinate 2,656,162, forward strand.
TGGGGTTGATTTTCCCTCCTAGTATTAATAGTATAACAATATCACCATCGGCTTGTAAAAAAAAATACAAAATAAAATAAAATAAATAAACCCTGTCTGATATATGACGCCAGGCTCAGGAGACAGACGCCCTGGGTGGATATACTGTATACTGTACCTCTCTTATCATCGTCAATAGGTAAAAAAAAAAAAGAATTACTTCAGAAAGGTGTCATGTTCCTGAGGAAAAAATGTGTAAAATCTTCCCGTGTCAGGAATGTGATTTGGTAAAAGTATAATAATATATACTGTATATGTGATAAGGTGATTTGTATCTATACTTGTGCAGCAATAAAGAGTAAGTGTGTTTGTGAGATGAATAAGCATAATACTCTGTCATAATGGACAGCTGTACGTCTATTTTCTGTCTATTTTCCGTCCATTGTTATGATGTATGTTCGTGTTTATTTAAGTAGTTAAAAAAAATTACTAAGCATTCTTTTTAATCGGATTAGTCTGGATCATCTTGGTTGTGATTGGTCAGCAGGTTACAGCACGCTGATTGGTTAATGCATTATTCCTCATTAACATCATTTCAGTAACAATCAACAGGTGAACGAACTCTTGTGAACTCGTCCTAATTATGTGTCACCTGGCAGTCCATCAGGTCCTGGGATCTCTATGTATTATTTATTTTTATTATTTAATTTCTTGTTTTGATTTTTTGGAGGAAGTTTTAATGTTTAACTTTTATTGTTTACTTATTTTTATGTATCTAATAGACTTTGTTTATTTTCTGTCCACCACTAATAGGTTTAATTGTGTTTCTTCTGTCTGTCTGTCTGTCTGTCTATCTGTCTGTCTGTCTCATCACCATATTGTTAGTTAAAATTGTTGTCTAGTAAAATCAACTCTGCTTTTTATCTGTTTATTAATGTGTTGATATCAAGCCATTTTAAACTGAATAATTTACATGATTTAAATAAAGGGATATATGTTTTTAATTAACTCTCTCTCTATATATTTTTCTCTCCTTTATTCCCCCCTTTCCATACTCCCTCCCTTCTTCTATTTCCTGTTCTCCTTCTGTTCTTCCCTTCGACTACAATTATCCATTTCCTTCCCTCTTTCCCATCTGCCCTCCCTCCCTCCCTCCCTTGTTCTCTCTTTCAACACTTACACACACTATTTCCCGTCATCTCTCTCCCCACCTTACATTTCCATGGTTCATTTCCCTCTCTCTGAGAAATGACAAACGTACGAGGAATATACAACCTTAAAGAAGATATTACGGAGGCATTCTTCACCATAGGAGTTATCCACAGACAATCAGTGAATTTATGTATCAACTATTGCTCAACAATCAATTCATTTTTACCCGATTCAATAATGTTCACTGGCACACTACACCCGAGTTATTTGAAATTGACCATAAATTTGTCCCCTCAAAAAATAAATTGCCTATCTGAATTGCAATATAGCTTGCTTCTTATTTATTTTTTTAAAGAATAATTCATTAATGGAAGTTTTTCAGGTAATAATGAACCGCCTCTCATTACCTGTTCGTTTTATGAACCAAAGATGTACAGGTGTGTTATGTTTTGTACCAGTCATTCTCTAGAGGAATAAAACTGGTCAATGTATGGCACATTTTTTCATCCATTAACAGAGACAAACGTGAACAGAGAGTGAGATTTATAGCACCAGGTTGAGGGTGTGTCTGACTATTGGGAAAAAAACTGAGTGGAAGGTCTGACTGTCAAATTAACTGTTACAAATACTGATTCAAATTTGATTGACTGTATTGTAGACGGATCTGTGGATCTGTTTGTATGATTGTCTAACTGCTCTAAGGCATCACAATAAACATAAAGACAGAGGGAAGGGCAAGACAGTGGTACACAACACATCAAGTCGGCTGATATTCCTATTCAACTTGTACTTTCCATCAACCACTACTATGAATTACACCCATCACTACCACCATCATCACCAACACCACCAAGATCATCACCACCCTCACCATCACCACCACCACCACCAACAACAGCACCAACAACACTCCTTCCCTACATAAACAAACTCTCCCGCGCTTTCCTCCTCCTCTCTACCTCTCTCCCTTGGCAACTCAACACTCTCGTCATAAATTCCCTCAGTATTGTCTGTTTGTGTCAGTATCTTGTGGGAGATAACGGACGACAAAATAATATGAAATTTTTTTTTAAACAAGAATGTTATTGATATTTGTGTTATTTTTTTTTATTATCGCCTCTACTTTTGATTAGTGTGTGTGTAATAATAATAATAATAATAATAATAATAATAATAATAATAAACGGTATATTATTAGAGTTGCAGCCGGTGGCTGAAAATATACAGACTTACATTTGATCTAGACATAATGATATAATATGCGTTGAATACATTTACAGGTCTGCACAGTACATAAATCAGTTGTTTATTATTTTAACAATAGTTGGGATGGTGCTATTCTTATAGGTATCGGTGAGGGCTCTTATGGGCTGAATTTTGTTGTAATGGCGGACTGCACGAGGTGGGTGGGGGGCTGCCGGTGGCAGGAGGTGGCGATAACGAGGGTGGTGCATTAGTTGGCTGCCAAACCTTTCCAGTGCTTGGTGGTGGAGGTCACTGAGGGATAACATTTCCAGGGTGGAGAGAGCGTTGATGTAGCCGGAGTATTCTGTGCCGAGCATGATCCTGCAGGCCCTTTTCTGTACCTTCTCTAGCCGACGTTGTTGGGTGGAGTGGAGAGAAGACGACCAGGCTGGTGACGCATACGTTAGTTTGGGGAGAATAAAGGCGTTGTAGATAGGCCTCAGCTCTGGCGTGGGTGTCCCAAGTGACCTAAGTCGTCGTAGCATGTAGAGACGGTACGAGGCTGCCTTGACTGTGTTATTTACATGGGCCTTCCAGTCCAGTTTGTTGTCTATAGTTACACCCAGGAGTTTGGCAGACTGCACCAGCTGGAGAGGATGGGCACCCACTGTGACTGCTGGGGCTTGCATTGAAGTGGTAGCGGTATTGATGTGCATGAGTACGGTTTTGGTGTGGTTGATGGTGACCTTGTTCTCCGTAGTCCATGCCTGTAGCCTGTCCAGGGTGCCTTGTAGCCATGAGTAGTCTGGTTCGGTGTTGTCCACTGAAACCCCCACAGTGCAGTCATCCACGTAATTCCACCTGTGAGGAGTGTCCGATAGAGCATCGTTGATCAGGATGAGGAAGCACAGTGGTCCCATCTTGGTCCCCTGGGGAACACCGCAGGTGAGGTGTTGGAATGTGGAGACCGAACCCTGATACCTCACTGCCTGGCGACGTCCACTCAAGAAATCAGTGAGTCATGAGACCAGGTTGGTGGGCAGCCCTAGTGCAATGGCCTTGTTGATAACAGTGCAGTGGTCAACAAGGTCAAAAGCCTTCCTGAAGTCAACAAGGGCAACGGCCAGTGATGTCTTACGTTTCTGCAGGTTTTTTTGCAGAAAATCCAGAAAGCTCACTAAGCAGTGTGATGTAGAGGAGGTCCTCATATTGCCAAATTGCTGTGGATCAATTGACTGATAGATTTTGGCAAATGCCCACTCAAAAACAAAGTCCTCACAGAGTAGATTGGGTATGGGGGTAATGGCAACTGGCCTGAGGTCGTTAGGGGACTGTGGGGTGGTGACCTTGGGGATGGGGGTGACAAATGCGGTTTTCCATTCATTAGGGCATTTGCTTTGTCTGAGGGATGCAAGTTCGACTGCAAACTCCTTGTATATTTTGATTGGGAGGTCAATTGGGGTCGTGGAGCGTTTGGATTTTCAGAAGTTTGTTGGCGTGTGTGTGTGTGTGTGTGTACGACTGCTGTGTAGCTGTATATTTATTCATCTAATTATAATTCTGATGAAGTAAAAAAAATATATATTTCAACACACCTGACCAAGATAATTAGCCCTGAACGTCAACAGATAAAATTTGTTTTCCACTAATTAATATTGTCAATAGGGTAGATTTAATAGTTTTTAATGAGCTGAAGTATTCACAAATATCCTTAATACCAGGAAATATTCTTGTAATACTTCCATTCCTTAAATATATAACAATAGAGATGAAATTATAGAAGAAAAAATATCTCATATGAATACAGAAATGCCGTAGGATATCAGAGTAAAAAGTAAGTCTTATATATATGTCAGGGATCGTGAGGTCGTCTTCTGTGACTCTGACTTGACTCACAGACGGACATCTTAACATACCCTTGACATATTGTATCATTTTAACAGATAAAAAACTACAAAGTGATAACTCCACCTCCTGAAATGTTATAGATATTTAAAGTATAATTTAGGTTAACAAGTTGATGGGTCATACCTATAAGTAAAACAGCTCAGGTAGCTAATTAATATTTTCTCCTGGGGGGGGGGGTGGAATCGAACCAAAGACCTTAAAGTTACGACAACACTCCAGTCACTAAGCCCATGTTATAATAACCCTCCGTTGATATAACTCTCCAGGTACCACATCGTGTCCGGGATACAGGTAAACTAAATTAACCTGTAGATTATTTAACACACCTGTCCGCCATGATGAAGAACTAGGCACAGGGATCAGTGTCTGGAGGATCACAACCATGTTTATAACCTGTCAACGTCGCCCCGGTCACCGCTTCATAAATAAACAAACAAAAGCCTCTGACACACTCACTAATCTTCTCTTTGTTGACATTCAAGTAAAGTTTTTAGTATGGTAAAGAAATAGTGAGTTTTTCCGCGTTGTTTATACCCTTGGGTGAAACATTTTATGCCACTGGATGTGTTTTTCTTATCTTTTATGTTTATTTTATTTACCTTTGTAGTCCATTTGTGAGACCATGCAGGCTTCATGTCGTATCTTCATAAATTCATAGTTTTCTGCCTCTCTCTCTCTCTCTCTCTCTCTCTCTCTCTCTCTCTCTCTCTCTCTCTCTCTCGTTCTATCTGTCTGTGTGTCTATGCACCTCCCTATAAACCAACACCACCAAAACATGACTAAACATCACCAAACTTTACAATTTTTCACAAACCAACGAATCAAAAAAAAAAAAGCCCCAATAACGCACTGATGACTTTACGTGGTAACGATAACAAACAGCGGTAAACTACGATAATAGTTGTGTGTGGATTGGCTTGGGGTCTCACGTAACTGGCATTGAATTACACACAATCATCAACAGTGGACTAGAGAATGATTTAACTATGGGTCATACAGTCAGAAACACAGGGGTATAAATTGGTGTGGTGGATAGTAGTGTTGATGGGAAAATGTGATATAGTGAGTTGACTTGGGTATTTTATGAAGGTATTTGATCATTTGTCATAAGGGAAACGAATGAGGAGAGTAACTATGATATTTTGGTGTATTGAATAAACTAATATAACGTAAATCATCTAAATCTTATCTTTAATATCTCACTTAATTAAAATGGATTAAACTATAAAAATACACGATAAAAGAAAATAATTCCTATACTTTTATACTTTCTATCTATATTTTGGTGGGGGGACAGTACAGTAAATAAGGTTTGGTGTAAGAATAGTGTTGTTGTAATTTATATTATCTTACTCCTAAGGCTAGTGTGATGACATGTGAGAAGCATGTGGTCACTTGATGCCTCTTATCTCCTCTAAGACTTCCATCGACACACACACACACACACACACACACACACACACACACACTCCCCCCCCCCTCTCTCTCTCTCTCTCCCTATATTTTTCTTTCATCTCTGTGTTGGTGTTGTGAGCTAGGACAGTTTTCCATGTTCAGGTAAAAGTTACACCTCAAACTCTGGTCAACTTTGTTAGTCTCGTAGTTATTTTTATTATGGTGGTGGAATGTGGGGTTAGGGTGGGTGGAGGAGGGATGGGAAGGGGGGAATGGGTGGTGAAAGAGGGGAGGATTAAGAAAGATTGAGGAAGAGGGAAAGATGAATAATAAGAGATAGAGATAATTGGGACAGGCTGAGAGAGACAAAGAGGAGGAAGAAAGAGAAGAATTAATATTAACCCAACCCAACCCAACCCAAGCCAATCTAACCTAACCTAACCCAACCATGAACTTAACTAACATAACTCTGCCATTTCCAACAGTAAAAAAAAATAGGACATATGAAATTAGGTCACTGATAGGGGAGGCAATACAAGGGGGAGTTGTTATTTTTTTCCTGACATTTTCTATGAGTTTATTTCACCAGGTTTTATCTCCCCTCTAGGCATTACTTGGAAAAAAATGTCTTTGTTTTGGTCGATGACGTCAGCACGCATTTTGGTGTTTACAGGTAGCGAGAAAAAGTAAGAGTCACAAATTGTAAACTTTCTTTACTTAATTAAATTAATATGTCTATAAAATCAATTATTTTAACAGTCAAGTGGTAATAAAAGTTGCTCGTTTGATATTGTTATAAGTTTCAATATAATATCATATTTGTATTTATTTCACGAATGAAAATTTAAACAGAAAGACAAGTCACATTACCCCGTCCTTAACTAATATTTCATAAAGTATTCCTTGTTCCTGCACGAATTTTACGACCTGATTTCCTCTCGTTTTGCGTTCCGTCGCCAGTGTTCCAACATTTTGCATCCCGAACTTATTTTTTTTTTTTGCAAATTAGATTTTCTGATCACGGTCAATGTTATCGGGTAATATGCCAGAAAGAGAGAGAGGAAAAAATGAACTGATTCTTTCGTTAAGTTTAATCTTGTCAAGTGAGACAGAGGATGCAAGTGAACACATCTTTACGAGTTGAAGTTAAGAATTGACTCACCAAAGCTACTTAAATTTGTTGGGGGACGAAAAATAAGCACAAAACGAAACAAACTGCATCATAATTAACACTAAAAATACAGAAATGAAAAAAAAAACAAAAAAACAAAGGAAATCAAGAGTGAGAAATAATAAATACGCTGTCCTTTCATTTGATTGAAATAAATTTGCTATCAGCTGTGTAGACTAAAACTGTCTTGTATTTTAAACAGGTTATAGATATTGATATAAAAGTATTCCCTGTGTATGTTTAGATAAGGAACTCTTAACTCCAAACCTAGAAATGTCTTACTTAATAAAGATACAAGTTAAAATAAATATATATTCTCTGAGGGAAATGATAGAGGTCAACGCACAAGGTAAGACTCCTGATTGGTCGTTTCCTTTCATTAACTTGATCCAATGAGGTCATCACGCCACTCCAGGTCAAAGGGGAGGAGCTTAGAGAGTGTCCAAATGCCTACCTGGAATGGCTCTAACGTGACCAAATTGACGATACGCTTTTCTCCTTTGAAGTGACATCATGAAGCACTAAGATGGCTGACTGTGACAACTTAACTAAAGAAAAACATAACATACAACGTCTCAGAAGGAGTTAGTGGTTAGGTTAGGTTAGGTTAGGTCATCATAAAAAATTAAATCTATGAAATCAACGATATTTTATATATAAGTGAATAAATAAAATTTGTATCATTCGTAAAACATCATATTAAGTTATTTTTATTATATATTTTCTATCTAATTATTTTATATACGTGTACAGTTTAATATTAATATCGTTGGGTTGTGAACGTAATATAAATATTTAGCTTACGTTCATATACATACTTTTATTAAACAATTTTAATATTGTAGGAGCTGATAAAATCTCTCTTTAATATAAATTTTCAACATAGGTTAAACTTGATTCATAAGCTCGTCTCCGTAACATATTCGTGTGTGTGTGTGTCTGCAAGAGAGACACATGAACTAGCACACCTCTGAAAACCTTCTCTGCTAAGTCTGCAAAACATGAATGACAATTGTCTTAAATCCAGTGATAAGCGTCCAGGTGAACAGGTAATCATTTGCACCTGTACAAGTTTGTGTCTTAAATGACGTCGTTGACACTGATGTTGATACTGGCTATCTTGTCTGACACTGAAACTGATACTGACTGACACTGAAATTAACTCTCCTGTATGACACTGAGACTGACACTGATATTGACTCTCCTGTCTGACGCTGAGGCTGAGGTCGGTAATGATGCTGATATTCGCTGTCACATTTGGCTCTGGGACGTACACGAGGTCAACACAGCCGCCGTCAGGTAATCACTGCTCCTGACAGCTGCTCGTTTTGTTAATGGTGTTTTTGTCACGGTGAGAGAGAAAGAGGAAGAAAAGAAAGAGAAAAGAGAGTGGAATAAAAGAGGATAAAATAACATTGGTGGTTAATTAAACGAGATGGAGAAATTTCACCTGATTATTTTTTTTTGTGGAGTGGATGATTTTAAGAATCTGTGTCGGTGGCAGTTTTGTGTTTAGAATTATCTCAACGTCATCACAGTCATATTATATAAGATAGAATTCTTCTCCTCCCTGTATTGCTAACTTAACCTAATCTAACCTAACCAAACCTAACCTATCCTATCCTAACCTAACCTAACCTAACCTAACAACCTCACATGATATCAATATTGTGGGCCTCGAAAGCAGCAATTAACTTACATGGAATTTACATAAATATAAATACAGTCAGAAAGTCCATGAATATTTAGTTTTAATTTAATTATGTATTTACCTCATTAGAAAAAAACAAAACAAAACCAAAAAACCTTAACCAAAGGGAAATCTAACCAATCAATTTCCTACAAGACTAAGGATTAAATCTTGTTCCTCTCCCTCCACCCCACCCCCACCCCCCCCCTAGGTAGGCTAATGGACTGTCACCTGCTGAGCCTCCCTAGACATCTTCATTCACTTCTACACCAAAAAAAAACAAAAAACAGTAACATTTCTCTTCCTTTTTACAGTCTGATGAATGTTTTGTCTCTCTGTCTTAGCCCTGTCACCTGTCTCCTGTATAATACCTTCACGTGTACTAGTCTCCGTCTATAGTTATAAGCTCAGCTGTTTCCGTTCAAGGTCGATGAAGTGAGACAGGCAACAACAGGAAAAATATAGAAACGAGAGATAAAAAACAGTGGAAAATTGACTTAGGATATAAATAAAGATGGATGAAAAGGAGAGAAAAGGTATGCAGATAAGGGAAATATCTAGAGGAGAGAAGGAGGAAAAATGAAAAGAAACAGATAAATTGAGGGAGTGAAAAAGAGCATAAACACCTATTTATTTATCTTCGTATATACATTTGTCTCGGTTGATTTAGGTGTGAAATATTTCCCACCTGTTGTTTATATTATCTCCGCGGAAATTAACTCACAAAATAATAATATCTACATAACTAACAAAAATTTATCCCCGTGAGAGATAATTGATAAAGGTTCACTTCCAATTAATTGACCTTACAAAGACTTAACTCCCTCTGAACTAACCCACAAGACGTACCTTCATATTCTATGTTAACAAAATTTAATTCACATGGGATATGTAATGGAGAATTTCCCCCTAGTTATATATTTTAGTAACAAAAACTAATCAAATTTTTATTCAATCAAGTCTGTGTGACTGGCAGGCCGTGAGTGAAATAGTCAGGGAGTGAGTGATGATATTTGGTGTATAGATTCTGGGATGTTAAATGAACTAAAACTCAACGATAAATATTCAACAAACTATCAAAATTTCCTTCTTTATATTACTGTTAACATAATGTATAAATATAAACAACATAAGTAGAGTTCTTAGTTACAACAACACTTACATAAACGACTCCAGTCTGTCGGAAAAAACATGTGACTGAAGAAAAACAAAATTAACTGACTTTCTAAAGGAGAAAATATACAATTACTTTTCTACAGTGAAGTATGAATGACTTAGAAATACTTGAAGAGTCTTCAGAAAGTTCCTCATAAGACGTTAAGGTAAATAGATTGATGTAAGACGGTCATAATAAAGTCGCTTCACACAGCCTTTTCTCTCTCCTTAATGACTCTACAACCTTGAGAAATTCCTCGATACAATTTCAAAGTTTCATGCCCGTATATTAAAAGTTTCAAATAAGATCATCTCTAATATATTATCGACGCTGGAAATATCTCTGAACTGCATATATATATATATATATATATATATATATATATATATATATATATATATATATATATATATATATATATATATATATATATATATATATATATATATATATATATATACATTAACAGGTAACATGGAATAAAACAGGTAATAACAGGTAGTAGTATGGTCGCTGTTGTACCACATTTTCTATTAAATAAACTTTCATAATTACGAAAGTATTAAGAGTTTTCATCTCACAAAGCCTTAACATCCTCACTTTTAATAAAGTTTTAAGTGCACAACTCTATATAAAACACATTCAAAATATTAATTTTATGTTTAATTACTTGCCACAATTATGTAATTATATAAAAATAATATTAGATAAAAAAACGATATAATACATTTCCGTATAAACCTTCCTGTAATGCAGTGGTTCTTGACCTTTTTTGAGTCACGGACCCCTTTGAGAATCTGGTGAAAGCTATGGACCCCCTCCCTAGAAAAATGCACATAAGCACATAAACACAACTTTGCATGCAATGAATATACTCTATTTTATTGAAAATTCATTGCCTCATACAGTGTATGACATACACAAAGTATAGTGAATATAAATGTTAAATTTTTATCTGACCTTCACGGACCCCCTGAAGCCCATCCATGGACCCCAGGTTAAGAACCCCTGCTGTAATGTATATAGTGGCACCCTCTATCATAAAAAGTAAGAAATTATTAAACAAATAATTATCGAACGTAAATTAAAGATAGAATGTATATAAGTAAACCAAGAACTACATAAAATAAACCACTTTCTTAAACGTTAAAATGTTAAAATAAATTCAACAAACGTCAAAAGCAAAAACCTCAAACGCTGAACAGTGTGTCAGTACAGTTATGAACACGAGAGACACACTAAGAACAATTGTCCATTTCACGTTAGATTAACTTTCCGGACATTAACCTTTACTGCAGCATCTGGTAAATATTTTTATGTTATGGGATTATATAACTTTTTGTGCTGTATGTTCCGGCTGGCGGCGTGTGGCAATTATATGTAATTAGGTGTGGCCCTTTATGGAAAATTTTACTTGAATTAATTATTATACTCATCACGCTGCAAAGAGCTTTTCGCTATTTTGGTAATAGTTACGTTACCTGAGAATTATTATTATTATTATTATTATTATTATTATTATTATTATTATTATTATTATTATTATTATTATTATTGCTAGTCAGACTAATTTCTGGTTTCTTTTATCTTTACACACACACACACACACACACACACACACACCTAAGTTACGAGTGAAATTCAACTAAATATAATTAGGGATCTCATTTACAGGTAAGTGCAGGAAGTCTCCCCGACCTTCAACAAAAAATGTATTAATTCACAAGAGTTCTTATTTTTCCTGAAGATTTACATCGTTGAGTGGAGAGAGAGAGAGAGAGAGAGAGAGAGAGAGAGAGAGAGACCAAAATCCTAACATAAGAAGAACTAAAAAAATATTAATTGTATAGATAAACCATAGAATAAAATAAGTTCCACTGGTAAAACAAAGACCTCTAGCCATTTCAAGAAGGTCAGGTAAGAATAATTATACTGTACTCTACCAGGTAAAACAATAAGAGTTCACCTTAACCTGAAATTCATTGGGGACATTTACGTTCCTCTAACTATTGTACAGCTAACCACAGAGGTAAATAAAAGTGTGAAAAAAACCCCATAGGAATAGGAAAGAATATTAAATAAGGAAAATAAAGTTAATAAATAAATCCACAGCTATATATAAATATTTAGCTTTAGTGTTTTGTGATAGCAAAGGTTTATTATTTCACTACAGCTATGATTTTAGTTCATATATATCAAGATATATTGAGTAATTTGATCCCATATATAGGTTAGGTTAGTGTTACGACCTTGGCCTCTTAGGTTGTAACAAGGCAATTGAAATTCAACTTTGTTTTATTCTTAAAGTTGAGTTAAGTCTAGCATAATGGTTTTCTTTGCATCGAAGGTCCAAGATATAGAGCCCACCAAAATGATCACCTCATTACTATGGGGTGTATTGAAACTCATGAAGTAAATTTAATTACATATATTAACAAACAAAAAATAAATATATCAGTTATGTACAAAAATAAAACAAAGACAAACTAAACCTGATCAAACAAGTGACTCAACCGAGTGACAAAATAATAATGATAAAAGTAATGACTCAACACTTAAACTACCGTGGACAACGAGGTTATCCAACACACCTAACTCATATACAGGTAAGTTATTTTACCGTGGAATTCTGAAATATGACTATCCACAATCTTACATATAAATCACTATATAATACTTGGTGTTGTTAAAAGTCGAGCAAGGTTTACACGTTATACCACAAGAAATATACAATAGGAGAGGAGATACTAATCTTAAGACTGCCAGCCCAATACTAAAATCAGTAGTACTGTCACCCGACTCTGAGAGGTAAAACTAAGCGACCAGAGGTGGGCGGAAATGATGTCATAGACAAAAGACGTTCAAGTTGCGAATCCGTAAATAACTAACAAACACTCACTCATTCATTAGTGTTCGAGACTAATACAATAAACATTACTTTGTTTCACTAAACACATCGAAACTAATGTTACTATATTCAAGTATAACATATAATATCTAAATTTTAACTGCTATCAAACTACCTCAAATAAATCAATGCATTACTTTTTATGCTTCAGTGTCCACACAACGAATCATTCCAAGCTCATGTGCCGACCAGTAATCTATTCATTAGTTCTTATTCCGACACTCGTAACATTAGGTTAGGTTAGACTAAGTTCTTTTCTAATTCCTTCTAAGGTTTAATTCCCATCACCTCACTTAATTAAAACTTTCATTACCAATTTAATTAAATTTTCATGTCTAAAGTTCTTATACGGTTTAAACTTTTTTCCATACGGCCAGGTAATGACTGATGTCTCTCTGTAAATGTTCAACTTGGCCCATTTCGTCTAGATAAATGGCTAGTTTAGATTTAGTGGCCATTTGGGGGTGATGGAAGTGCTATCTCGAAGCGTCACATTCAAATCACGGCGAAAAAAATAACATCTGTGAATGAGTAAGTTGGGTGCACGATGGATGGATGGATGCATGTTTGTGAGCTAGTTGCGTGCACGATGGATGGATATATACATGTATGTGAGCGAACATGATTGATGGATGGATGGATGGATGCATGTATGTAAGTGAGCTATTTGCTTGCACGATGGATGGATGCATGTGTGTGAGCTAGTTGCGTGTACGATGGATGGATAGATGGATGGATTTGTGTGAGCAAGTTGCGTGCACGATGGATGTGTGTCTGCATGTGTTTGAAAGTGCATGAGTGAGTACTCTAAGCAAAATAGGATTCACAGCGTGCCTAAATAAACTGTTTTAAATCACAAATACACACAGACAGATTCAGCGGTAAACACATGTCCCTTATATCAACAGGAGAGGGAGTGTCGCTGTTATGATGAATACGCCAACAACTGTAGTAACTCACACTGTATAAACTTCACACAAGTTTTTTAAATCGAAGTTATGGCGACTGAATAATAGCGACAGTGTGGGTCTCGCTGCCTGGGAGAGACACCGGCTGAGAGAGATACTGCCTGGGAGAAACATTGACCTGGGGAGAGACATTGCTTGGAAGAGAGACATCATGGAGAGACATTGCTTGGTACATATCAGGTACACAATGTGAGTCAGGGAAGTAGAGCCTTACAGTTTATTAGACTGAAATGACTGTATGCACCTCGGGGGACTGTCTCTCTCACTCCCCTAACCTCAGATAAAACTAATAACCTTCCTCTAAACACCAAATTAGATCTGAAAATAATAATAACAAGAGAAATGAAGTCCCAGACAATACTACTATTACTACTTTGCTGTCACTCGGAATCGAGTATGACGATCATCCAGCTATGATACAATGATATGAGTTATTAAGGATGTCACCTAGGTTGGTGATTTCTGAGGTGACTAAAGAGGCCGATACGGGACCGGAAGAGTCGATCACAGATGTTGCACATATGGGGGCTACATCTACTGCGGGAAGGGAGGCGGCAGCATCTTTCCGGCGTTGGCGCTTGTCTGTCTTGTTATGCCGTCGAGCTAACTCGAAAGTATTGACATTTTTTTGTGTGGTGATCCTCCAAGCATTACGGTGTGGAATAGTCGACTACCAGGTGAAGGGGTCGATTTGGCACGTTTCAGCTTTGTCTTAAGACTATCCTTATACCTTTTCAGTTGCCTGCCAGCGTTACGTTTACTATTCGTTAGGTGACTGTAAAGTAGCTGCGTTGACAGTCTACTGTCGTCCATGCGGGTAACATGGCCAGTCCAGCGTAGTTGTTCATGAATAATGGTAGCCTCGATGCTTCTGCAGTTGGTGTCAGCAAGAATACTGGCATTCTCTTGTATTCCCAGTGAACTCAGAGGATGAAACGTAGACTACGTTGGAGAAAAATTTCAAGTGCCTTGATGTGCTTCCTGTATGTGACCCATGTCTCGCTGTCATATAGCACGGTGGGGAGGACCACTGTTCGATATACGTGTAACTCAACTCTGTAGATAATTTCAGCTCCCTACAGCTGAAGAGACGGTATCGGATTCTGCCAAAGGCTTGAGATGCACATCTGATCCGATGCTGAATCTCTTTGTCGATGTCTGCGGTGGTGGACAGGTAGGAGCCGAGATACCGAAAGTGGGTAATATTAGAGAGGGTAGTACCGTTAAGCTGGGTGGATAGTGAAGGTGTGGCTGAACCAGGGACAGGCTGAAAGATAAATCTGAGTCTTACGTACATTCACCTCAAGGCCGAAGTGTGCATATGCATCTGCGTAGGTATTCAGAAACTCCTGTAGGTCGCGTTCAGTGTGAGCAACAAGGGTGAGGTCGTCTGCATACTGAAGCTTAGTAATGGAAGCTGATGACACCTTTGTTCTTGCCTGGAGTCGGTTTATGTTGAGAAACAGGTACATACACCTTGTAGCTACACCATACACATTACATTGTAAATTCAAATTTACATACATTCTTACATATCATGATGGCCCTTCAGGTAATCTTATAGGAAATGGACGGTGTCTCCTTACAAAAGAAACTCATCGCTTCGAGTGGGAGTCGTCTTATGTCAAAAAGACCCTCATCCGGTACTTGATGTCCACCCCGCAGGCTAAATTGACGCCGGCACGAGTAAGGAAGGCAGCCAAGAAAATAGAAAAGAGATTTGGTGCAAGTACACACCTCTGTTTAATCCCTGTTTAGCTGGAGAAGAACTCAGACTGGGTGCCGTTGTGCGGGACACTGCCGTTCATGCCATCGTGGAGTTGCCTCACAATGTCGATGAATTTTGGTGGGCAGCCAAAACGGCTGAGGGTTCACCAGAGGGCTTCCCTGTTGACCGAGTCGAAGGCCTTGGTTAGGTCGATGAAAGCCATTTACAGGTCATGACGCTGTTGTCTGCAGTTTTCCTGTATCTGGCGGGCAACAAAGATCATGTCAGTGGTGCCAAGTGATGGTCTAAAGCCACATTGGGATTATGGGAGGAAGTTTTCCGCCTCAGGGAGAAGTCTGTTTAGGAGGACTCAGGCGATAATCTTGCTAGCTACGGGCAGCAGCGAGATCCCGCGGTAGTTGCCACAGTCTGACCGGTCTCCCTTGTTCTTATAAATATTGACGTTGGAGGCGTATTTAAGAGTATTGGGGATTTCTTCCTTTTCCCATATATTCTCCAGAAGAGAGTGGAAACGGCTGGTAAGCAGAAGTCCTCCTGCTTTATACACATCGGCTGGGATTCCGTCAGGCCCTGAGGCTTTGTTTTTTTTTCATTTGTTTGATGGCAGTAGCTACCTCATCCAGGGATGGAGGATAGCTGAGGGGGGTCTGCTCTGGATGCTGATGGACCTGCTGGGTAGTCAGGACATCCACATCGGTGTTTCGGTAGAGCAGTGAATGGTGGTGGTGCTCTTTCCAGCGCTGAAGGAGGCCTTCATAATCTTTAATTATGGAGTTACCGTCAGATGAGCGGAGGGTGGCTGAGCCACGAGTGATTAGCCCATGAAATGTTTTTGTGGAATTGAAAAATTCGCCCATCAGGTGCTTTATCTGCAATTGTTTTGTGTTTCACATGTTTTATTTATCCAATCGTTCTTCAGATTGCGAAATTCCCGCTGGGCCGCCGCTTTCTTCTTGCGGAAGGTATCAGCTATGGTCCGAGACTGACGGTTGTTCGTCCAGTCAGTTAAAGCAGCACGTTTATCATCGACGAGTACATTGATTGTCGGGTCATTTTCATCAAACCAGTCCTGGTGTATTCTTTCGATCTGGCCGAGGGTCTCTGCAGGTTTTTATCATGACAGTGTCGAGAATATTTCTTTCGACACTGGGATTTGGATTGTTTGTTGTCGGGTTGTTTATCAACCCAAGTTTGAGCTGCTCTCTGAAAGCATGTGCAACCACTTGATCCTCCAAACGCTTAATGATCAAACCTCTTCTGGAGGCTTCCTGCCTTTGCCGTTTAGGGGCAACGTGAAGTGAGATCTTAGCTCTGACGAGCCGAAGATCAGTGTCACAGTGGTCTGAGCCACGCATGGCACGGGTAATGAGTACATCTGAGCGATCTATTTCTCTGGCAATGATGTAGTCAATAAGATGCCAGTGTTTAGATCGTGGGTGTTGCCACGAACCCTTGATCTTGTCGGCCTGCTGTTACAACCCTAGGGTAGATCATTACACAAACACAATTCACCTAAGTCTTTCAAACATATCAGTATTTAATATTTATTCTTAATCCCAAGTTCTCCCATCAAGGTCAAGTTAATAGGTCAAGACCTAAACAAGTCAATAAAAATATGAACCTTTATTAACTGATTCCCACTACCACATATGTACATAAAGTTAAATAAATAACAATCATAATACGATAAGATGTTTGAAAGTGGCTGAGTAAGGACTGAAGGTCCAACAAGATCACACAAAATCAATATCAAGCAAAACAAATCTCAATAGTCAAATGGCAACTCCCAAGACACCAGAGAGAGAGAGTATACTACTTAACTTAAGACAGCTGTGCCTAGACTGACTACCGACTACCAGCCGGTCACAGACGTCACCTCTCTACTGCCAAATACTGACGTATCATATCCTGATTGGTCAAAACGTAAGCTTTATATAAATTACCCTACTAACATTAATTCCACTTATCTAACCTATATAAAATCTTAATACAATCCAACAAAATACAATTAAACATAATGCAATAAATACACAATGTAATAAACAAATTTAATACTTAAATGATGACTCAGTCAGTGTGGGCGAGTAATGAGCGAAACTGCGCGAGCCAACCACACACCATCCGAACCAACGTATTTCATACCCAAAACAGAAACTTATGGCGGACACTCGTAACACTGCCTAAATAAGGTATTGGTGATAGTGAGATTGTGTGCAGCACACTTGCTGAGGAGGAGTAGGCCGTTGGGATTACACTTGCCTAGTCCATTTCTCCCAATGATTCCCTGCCAAATGCCAGCATCTCTGCCTACTCTGGCACTGAAGTCACCAAGGAGCACAACCTTATCTTCTCTGGGGATAGAGGTTAGCACTCTGTCGAGGTCGGCGTAAAAGGCCTCCTTGACGTCATCCTCTGCATCCAGTGTTGGGGTGTATGCACGGATGAAGAAGGCATGTCGTGAGTGATTCAGTGGGTCTCGGAGCGTCATAAGGAGCTAGCTGATCCCAATAGGTATTACAGTTAGCCTGTGTAGGATGCGTTGGCGGATGGCAAAGCCAACTCCATAAATGAGGTTTCTCTCCGCAACAGGCTTACCCTACCAGAAGAAGGTATATCTACACCCCCATTCTGTGAGTTGACCCTCGTCTGGGAGCCGGAACTCACTAATGGCTGCTATGTCGATGTTATGCCTAGCCACCTCTTTTGCCACAAGGGCGGTTCTTCATTCAGGACGCTCATTTGTGCCAGTATCCAGTAGGGTTCTGACATTCCATGCAGCGACCATAAGAGGTTGTGTAGTTTGTTTTTGTTTGGATCTGTGATTTGGGTTGTGTTTTCGACCGCATAACGATGACCTTACTGTGTGCAGTTGCCCATTCAGGTTGGGTTTTTAGTCAGGCTATGTTTAGGACACCTTTTCTAGCCCCCTCCTTAACCCTTTCACAGCGGGAGGTTACCCTAAGCTGTAAAAAATCGTCTGGCGGTAGCTAGAATAAAATGGCCTGGCGGTAGCTAGAATAAAATGGCCTGGCGGTAGCTAGAATAAAATGGCCTGGCGGTAGCTAGAATAAAATGGCAAGTGCGTGCCAAGTGGTGAGAGGGTTAATATATGAGTGTATATATATAGCTCACAGCTGTCTGATAACACGTGGCTGTAGCTTTTTGTTCTTTTCTTATATTTATTTTTTTCTCCTCCTCCCTCGTTTTTCTTCCTCCTCCATTTCACCAGATGCGTTTCCTTATTATTATTCTTCCTTTACTCCCTCATTCTATGTAATATTTTCTGATTATCTCGTTTCTTATCGTCATTATTTTAGCTTCTCCCTCCTCTCATTCCCTTTTTCCCCTTTTCTTCATCTTCTTTATCTCGCCCATTTTAATATCTTAAATTTTACGTATTTTTATATATTTTTTACTATCCTTTTTATTTCTCTTTCCACTGTTTTCTCTTTCATTCTATATTCCACACTTCCCTCCTCTTATTTTCTGTTCTTTTATATAATTTCATTAATTTTAATTAGACTTCCAAACATTCTTTATATCTAATTTTTCCTTTGTCTCCCTCTCTTCGTTAAAATCTTTATGGTAATTTTTTCCTCTCCATTCTGATTATAATTTATCATTTTTACCATCTCCCATTTTTATCTTTCTTCTCTTTTAGCTTATTTTCTATTTATTCCTTACTAAACTTGAGTAACTGGTAAGTGGAGAGGCCTCCTTTGGGACTGACCTGCCACCACCATACGCCACGCCTCCGAATCGGTCGCCTCATTGCCATTAATACCGACATGAGCAATGCAACTACAATCCCACAGAGCTCAGCCGTAAAATAAATGGTATTTGGTGTTTGTTTATTGTGACGATAACTGTGCTGTCAGTGTGGACGACCTGCCTGAGGTATGATAATGAGGTAAGCAGAATAAGAAAGCGGGTTCGTCAGTAAATAAAGTAGGTTTCATTCTTTCTCCATCATTCTCTCACCCACTCACTCCTCTTCTTAGACACTTTCACCAGCTTTCCCTCTAATACACTCTCACCCACTCTTCCTTCTCTCACCCACTCTCCCTTCTCCTCACCAGCCACCTCTCTCATCCGCGGCGACACAATCATAATAAAATTCAGTCAAAGATCTTCCTCGGCAGTGTCCTATCAAGGTGGAGGTCCTTTGTGTGTGTGTGTGTGAGAGAGAGAGGGTCATTGTTGTTTGATCTGAGTTTTCTGTATGGTATGTTCCGCCTTTGTGCATTAATTAACTCATTATTTAAGTTGTTGTGGAACTCGTCAACCTCAGATCTCGTAATCAGGTCATTCTCAACCGTCAAGTCTCCGGGTAAGGAGAGGTCGCCCTCTGTTGGTACATTGTGTGAGGTCACCTCATGTGAGATCATGTAATTCACCCACAAGGGTGATAGCCCTTCTATCTGCTGCCTCTTCAAACTATCAAAGTTTGCCCTTCTGAAATCTGGGACTTCAGTGTAATTTTCCTTGCGTCTGCTCTGAAATTCTAACTGGAATCTAATTTCTTTGTGATCGCTGTTAGCAAGTTCGTTCCCTACCTCGACATTAATAGTGAGGTTTTCTCTGACACAACTAAATCGAGTATATTATTACCCCTGGTGGGTTCGGTTATATGTTGGCTTATGAAACAGTCCTGAATTGTTTCAAGAAAATCCTCTGATTCTGAGTTACCCGCAAGGTCAATCCAATCTATTTGGTTAAAGTTAAAGTCGCCTACTATACAGACTTTGCTATGTATGGAAGCCCTGCTTATTTCATCCTAAATAAGTCGCTCATAAACTCTATCAAGATTAAGAGGTCTATATTACTCCTGCGATTATTTTTCCCTACCATCGATTAATTCTATCCAAATTGTTTCTGTTTTCCGTTCAGATTGTATTTCCTTATTTATTTCACATTTCAGATTATCCCTGACATAGATTGCTATTCTGCCTCCTTTCGTAATCTGCTTATTGGTAAGGAATAATTTGAACCTGCAATTTGGTATTCAACAGGTAACTCACGTGAGTCTCAGTTTATCCATGTTTCGGTGAATGCTATTATATCGATTTTTTCTGTACATACCAACGCCCTGATTTCATCCATTTTGTTTCTCATACTTCTACTGTTTGCGTAGTAGACATTTACAGTAAGTTAATCCTCTTATGAGTCCTCTCTTTGTCGCATTTCGGTTTTAACACCCTGCCTAATTTAGTTTTGTCATAATTCCTAGCACTATTTCCCTGTAACCTTTCACTTTGTTTACCGGCTCCCACTGCAGTCTCCTCCACCCCCGTGCTTATATGTTCCCCTAGCAGTTTAAAGACTTCGACATCTTTTGAACTGCCCTCTCGAGAGAACCAGCCAGGGTTGCCGCCCCATCCCTAGACAGAAACACCCCATCCCTAGCATAAAGGTCCCTTCTGCCATAGAAGTTGTCCCAGTTGGCAATGAATGGGACTGATATTGACTTGCAATATCTGTCAAGACGGCCGTTGACACCAACTGCTCTTGACAGCCATTCAATGCCAACTCTCCTTCTGGGCAGGACACCACATATGATAGGGATCCCTCCCTTCGACCTAATACGTTCAATAGCTGCCTTGAACTTATCAAGAAGCTCCTCACTCCTACACAGGTCAATATCATTGCCTCCTGCACTGAGGCAGATAATGGGTTTATTCCCATTACCATACAAGATATTGTCCATCCTGTCAACTATATTCCCCACCCCAGCTCCTGGCAAACACACCCTCATCCTATTTTTGTTTTTACAACAAAAAGCTCTGTCCAGGTTCCGTACCGGGGAATCGCCAACAATTAAGGTTTTCGTACCTTCCTTGTCAGCCTTGTCCCTGACTATGCTAACGTCCAATTCGTCTATCAAAGGACTGAAAGAGGTGGTACACTTAGCTGTTGTTGTCGTATCCTTTGTGTCTTTTCTCTCCACCAGTTTGGTCGTCCCTCTCCTCACAACCTTCCATTCGCCTGAGTTTTCCTTGTCTCGTTTCTTCCATCATCCTCGTTATCACTTCCTTGAATTTCAAGATTTCTTTCTTGGCCCTCAAGTTTTCTTCCTTGGTCCTATCTAACTCGGCCCTCTGAAGGGTACACCCCTGTTCGCAAGTAGCTGTCGCCAAAACAACAACCACACCCTTGGTTAACGAACTGCATGATCCAGTGTCAAGGAATAGTCAGAGAAGACCGGACAACTCGCCGACTGCACTGGTTAACCATTACTCCGGAATACGATACGCAAATCGATTAACATCCAGTTTCCCAATTACTGCCGGGTAGACAGAGCCAAATGTCGTAAAGAAACTTGTTCATAGTCTCACCCTGCCCGTGGATCGAAAGCGGGTCCGCTCGCTTGCGAGGCGATCATGTTGGCCATTACACCATAGGTCAGCACAAAGAAATGTAATATACATGCAGACACACACACGCGCGAGCGAATGCACTCATATTAATCGTGGTAATAAATTCTACGCCAGGCCTCATCATAATTTTTAACAAAGTTTCATTTAAATTTTTCAGCGAGGCGCGTGATGTATGGCTCTTCACTGTTTATAATTACTCTACCATAAACCTGAACCTCGAAGTTGTTTAATAATACTTAAGCAGAAAATAAATATTTTTATCCATTAATGGATTTAGTAAAGTGCAAGGCCGGGGTGAAACTGAGCCTTGAGCCTCACACTTACCAGCAACTTTCTATGTTTTTCTGCTCATAGACAAAAAACTAAATTGACAGATTCAAGAGGACGCAACAAGTCACTTATTTTTCAAATGAATGCTTTCGAAGATGTCCACAGATCACCACGAAAACAATGAAATAGACAAACCATATAAAATTATTCTCTTGTGAATAACTTCAGTGCTGTACTAATGTGGTATACAGACTGTAGGGTAAGCTCACGACTGTAGGAGGAGACGACAAGTCACACTTATGTCAACAACTCGGTCTTTCAGGTATACGTGCACAGTATTAGGAAGATCGACATAAATGGTAAACTCAACCGATTGTTTAAAGCCATTCAGCTATTCAGTAAGATCGTGTAAAAATAATGACAATATTTCAGTAGTTCCAGGAAGTCCCTGAATGAAACTTAATTACATGAAATAACTGAAGTTTTCAAGGAGAGAGAGAGAGAGAGAGAGAGAGAGAGAGAGAGAGAGAGAGAGTGTGTGTGTGTGTGTGTGTGTGTGTGTGTGTGTGTGTGTGCGTGTGTGTGTGAAATAAAGAGATAAGCAAGAAAATCAATAGAGAAAGGCTATAACAGATGTCCACACAATTCACATAAGAATCTCAACACTCTTTTCTTCTCACTGTTTGTTGTCTCTGTGAACCTTTGCCTGAGAGAATGTTATATTAATGAAACTTTAAAGAAATCTGTTTTGTGAGGATTTTTAGTGAGAGTAGTAGTAGTAGTAGTAATAGTAGTAATAGTATAGATCTGCCGCATAGATCTGCGGCTCAACTAATTCAACACAGCTAGGGTTGCTACTTATATATTAGGATATCTAATTTTAAGGTAATAAAATGGCGGCGAAGGTGTGGCTATTGAGGGAGGCTGGAGGCCACTTAAAAAAACAAGAGTAGTAGTAGTAGTCGTGGTGGTGTTGTGGAGGGAGGATAGTGGTCATGATATCTCAGGGTTTTTCGTCAAAACACCGGGGTCTTAATAGGGACAACCAGCCAGAACTACAGGAATTGTTACTTGTGAATGTGTAGTGCGTGAAGTGATCACAGTGTCATCCACCTGTGGTTCTCCTGAGTGGATATTGGTGATAGTTATTGGAGAGCTAGTGACTGTATGGCAGGTGGTGTTGGTGTTGGTTAGTGCCATGTAGGCTGAATTTTTTTACAGATTGCCCCGGAGGGGGCTAGTTTATTGGGCACCCCCTTACATCCTGTGCAAGGTGAAGCACAGAAGCGTTTAAAGTGCCCAACTGGGAAGCATACGGAGTTCATGCTTGCCTTTATGACTCATGCATTAAGGGCGTGGAAGCCTGAAGGGTCATGGGTTTTGTCAGCAAGTTACATAAAGTGACAGTATGATGAGTGTGTGGGGGAGGGGGAATTCCCGGTACATTTCATCTGTTTATACCAAAGCGTGGCAGGTCCCTAATAATGTCAAGTGCCAGGCCTGTGACTAGGAGGAGGGATATCTGGTCAGGGAGGGAAGAGGTGTTGGTAACGGCTGGGGACCTGTAGGAGGAGGTCATAGGGCAAGTGAGGATGTAATGACGGAGGGTGTGAGAGTCGGGTTGGCCACAGTAGCCATGCACAGTAGGCCGTGGCGTGTAACCATAGCAGGTCAAGGGTGGTCACGGTCGCCCCGTCCCCAGCCCTGGTCAGTCCCGCCCAGCTCTGCCCCGCCCGGCCCCGCCCGGCCCGGCCCCGTCGGCCAGTACACCAAAACTGACCCTCTCTCCCTCCCCTCCCAAACCACATACCTCCCCCACTGCTCTCTCCTTCCCAGGTCGACATCATGGCTGGCGGAATAAGAAATAAGGCCCTTAAAACTTGGAAAAAAAAGTAGCTATAGCGCAGGAAGTGGGCACCTCGAACTGGTTAACAATGTTACCGATAAGGGCAAAAGGCTTCATCCTTAATAAACAAGAATTCACAGATGCCATTGCTCTAAATTACGGTAGGCCAGTACAAGGTTTGCCCTCCCAATGAGTGTGTGGCTCATCCTACGACATCGACCACCCATGGTGTGCAAGAAAGGGGGCTTCGTATGCATGAGGCATGACGAAGTAAGGGACCTAACAGCAAATTTACTGAAGGAAATCTGCCACGACGTCATGGTGGAACCGCCCCTACTTCCACTGGACGGTGAGATCCTCCGTAACATGACTTCAAACACTTCCAACGAAGCCCGTGTTGATGTCAGTGCTCGAGGATTCTGGACGCGAGGACAGCGAGCCTTCTTAGACATAAGGATTTTTGATCCCATGGCCGCATGTCACCGAAATCTACCTCTCGATGCTGCTCACAGGAGAAACGAGAACGACAAGATTAGGACATATGGGGAGAGAATTCAGAATGTTGTTGATCAGGGCAGTTTCACTCCTCTGGTGTTCACAACCTCTGGTGGGATGGAACCAAGTGCAAGATGTTTCTATGCCAGACTCGCGGAGGTGTTATCTGAACGGAAGCAGTAGTCCAGAAGTTACGTCGCAGCCTGGTTGAGATGTCGACTGTCCTTCTCTCTGCCTAGGTCTGCATTACTCTGCCTCGGGGGAACGAGAGCATCGGCCTCAACGCCGATAACGGTCGCAGATAATGACTTTGAAGCAACGGTCACTGAATGCCGCATAGATCTGCGGCTCAACTATCTCAACACAGCTAGGGTAGCTACTTATGTATGAGGATATTTAATATTAAGGTTATAAAATGGCGGCGAAGTTGTAGCTATTGAGGGAGGCTGGAGGCCATTGTAAAAAAAAAAAAAAAAAGTAGTAGTAGTAGTAGTAGTAGCAGCAGCAGCAGTAGTATTGTAAACATTAGTCTCTCTTCTTCGTCTCCGTCAAGGACACAACTTTGCACCTTGTCGTCGTCACTTCCACCTAATTAACTGACTGTGAGGCAACTTTTGGTCATTAGTCGCCAGTGCCTTCTTAAGAAACTGCCTCCCTGCCAAGTAAATGGATGGTTCTTGAATAAATAAATACTCCTTTTAAGCAATTACTGGCACACAACATAATTTTAGCTTCTGAAAATAGAGATATGACAAATTTTGAGTCACTGGATCTCCCTATAACGACGTCATAGTCTTTGTCATTTATAATGACGTCATAACAATGCTTTCATTGATGATATTATAGCCAACATCCCATTAATGACGTCACAGTCAAGTTCGCTTTAATGACGTCACAGTCAGCTGGTGTCATCATCATTACTGGTATTATTTGACTGATAGAGATGTCCTTAACAAGGCGACTGTGTGTTTGTGTAGCAGTGTAGGTGTTTGTGTGTGTATACGTGAATTTGTAAGTCCATTAGTATACATGTATGAATGTATGAATATGTGTGTGTTTATGTGTGTGTGTGTGTGTGTGTGTCTTTGTATATGTAGATGTAGACAGAGTCAAATGGCGTAGAGAAACTTGCCTCTGTCTACCCAGCAGTAATTGGGACCTGGATGTTAATCGATTTGCGTGATTGTGTTTCGGAGTAATGGTTAGCCAGTGCAGTTGGCGAGTTGTCCGGTCTTCTCAGACTATTCCTTGACACTGGATCATGCAACTCGTTAACTCAGGGTGTGGTTGTTGTGTTGGCGACATCGTCTACACTTAAACAAATTCACGCCTAGGAGGCCCTAGGACCGGCCATGCTCGTTACACGAGAGGCAACCATTATTTGTATATGTGTGAGAATATGTAACTAAGTATATATATGTATGTGAAGTGTGTGTGTGTGTGTGTGTGTGTGTGTGTTTTCCATTTTTCATGTACTCAAACCACCCAAAACTCTCTAGAATAAAATACCATCCAAATTTATATTCTAAGTTATTTTTGACAAAACAAAAACATGAAGAAAAACCCCACGAAAACCTAAAACAAGAACAAGGTGTAAGTGACAACCATAATCTCGCGTAAAATAACGTAAAACTTCTCTCGAACACCTGGAACCACCAATCAAAACTTAGATCCCCGGTAAAATCCCACCTAATTGGTTAGTGATCGCACAAGAAAGATGGGATCTGCCAATCATTGCACAAAAAGGTGGTCATTATGCTTCTTACAGGGCCCTTTATTATGGTTCATCAGCTGAGAGGAACAGATGTCGAGTGGAATTAGGAGAACAGGTGTACAAAGAGGCAGGTGTGGCGCGTTAAAATGACAGGTAGGAAGAGTAACAGGTATGAAGTGTTGGATGGACAGGTGTGGATAGTAGCAGGTATATGTGAAGAAATAATAGGTATTTATATAAAGAATTAATCAGTAGTTTCACCTTTCTCTCACTCTTATCTTATGTCAGGTTTTGGGGGAAAATACTTGACTAATCCTTCGTATTACCTGATCTAAGGACTCTGAATGGTGGAAGATAAGCTAAAGATAAACGCTGATAAAACAACAGAATCAAGGACATCAATACAATAAAACATCATTATAATCTTCATATTTTCTGATTCGGTTTGGTTAATATCTGATTTATAATGACATTGATTTATGTCGAGTTGTCTACGTTTTAAAGATATCAAATACTATGAATATACTTTTATTATTTGATATGTATAGTTGGTTATTCTATTATCTCTATGTTCTTAAAATCTCTTTGTATTTCATGTCTCTAAATTTATCTTAATTTATCTTCGTTATTGCTCCTCTACAAGACAATGTTCCTTTCAACATCTTCAGGATATTTAAGTTCAAGTATTGTTCGCGTTCTTGTCGTCAACTGCGGCTTAATGGCCATCTTGTGTCACCTCAACAACTCTCACCATGGCTACACAAAGGCTGGATGTTATGTTTTCCTTTGTATCAGAAGACGAGAGTGTTCCTGATTACAGCATAAGAACACCACAATATAGACGCTAAAGAGAGCCAATTAGGTGAGGTAATTAGGTCATATCTACCCATCAAGAGACGTTGGGGAAAATAATATGACTTAGGAACCTTTGAGAGTCTGTTTTTTTTTATTTCTCTTTTGGTGTTTGTTTAGGATTATAAAGGAGGAGGATTAGAACAACAGGACCTGAAGGGAAGTGTCGCCCACATCAATTAACTTTAGCTTCATTGTTTAGAAATTTGTGTGTGTGTGTGTGTGTGTGTGTGTGTGTGTGTCTGTCTGTCTGTCTGTATCTGTCTGTATCTGTCTGCCAGTTGGTCTTATAAATATACAACAGACTGTAGTATAGGTAATGAGG
This sequence comes from Homarus americanus, assembly GCF_018991925.1. Classification (NCBI taxonomy): domain Eukaryota; kingdom Metazoa; phylum Arthropoda; class Malacostraca; order Decapoda; family Nephropidae; genus Homarus; species Homarus americanus. The sequence continues at coordinate 2,683,282 of NW_024731852.1, forward strand.
CTTATCTCCAGCTCTTGGTCTGACCAGCAAAATAAAAACATCATCATCAAGAAAGTGCTAAACTTTACTCTGGGAAGTTGCTGGACGTTGTATAATGTTGTATAATGTTGTATAATGTTGTATAAGTTGGTCGGCGATGGCTTCTTACTGCCTGGGTAATAACAAGACGGATATTCCTCAAGGATTTGGAATTTCTGTATTTTGTGATAATTTTGATAATTTTTCGCATTCTTATGGTACATTTATGGTCTGAATACACTATTTCAAATTGTTAATATAAATGATAATAGGGGATATATGAGGAAGAAAGAGAGAGAATGAGAGAGAATGAGAAGGAAAGAACAAGAGAGAACCAGAAAATCGATAGAGAGAGAGAGAGAGAGAGAGAGAGAGAGAGAGAGAGACGTTCACACAATTCACATAAAAATCCCAAAAGTCTTCTCGTCTATTTGTGGCTTCCAACATTCTCTCCAATACTCATAAATAACCACCACTTCACGAGACGACAAAAAAACTCAATACAAACGCGCGCACACACACACACACACACACACACACTTTGAGAAACCTATTTGACAAGGTTACCCGGACGAAGGAAGGTATTGGATGTTCTGAAAGCTATTAGACTTAGGTTGAAGGACAGAAGATTGATAGAAAGCCTTATAGTGGTCAGGCTGCTGTCATAAGTCCACACAGTATGATGGTCGAGGAGTGGGGCAAGGCTATACCCTGTCACCATCGATCTTCAACACCTTCGCTGAGAAAATGGAGAGAGAAAACCAGCAAGAGGAAGGAATTGAAGATAAAGTTGAAGGTGAGGCCATGAAGTCTTGAGTTAGTTCACAGTAAGACAGAAAAAAAGTAGAAGTCAAGACATAATGCAAAGATGTATAGGTGTTGTGATTTCATTCGCGGACGTATATAAAAAAACGAATGGATGTGAAGAAAACGCTACTAACGACATGTAGAGATTAAACTACTACATTTAATATTTAAGTCAACGGTGAAGAGTTTCAACAGGAATTTTTCACCTACTTGGATGTATTTTTTTCAGAATCTTTAAACGTAATTACAAAAAAAAAATGGTATAGTTTCATCAAAGGGGACGTAATGGTGAAGGTGTTAGTGAGATGCTGGTATTCTCTGAGGATGTCTTTGGTAAATAATGCAGATCATAACATCGTGGACTACACACACACACACAACACAGACATCACACACACAATCTGACTGAGGCTGTCTTAGTCAACCTCCTCTAGAGTTATATTAATGACAAATGTCGTATAATAAATTGATTCCAGGTGTACGAAAGAGCCACTAAATCAGCATAATAGCCCAGGGCGTCACCTCTATACTGGCGGAGGCGGTCCAAGTCACCAGATGTTAGGTCCTCAGACTGTCCCAGTTTAGGAGTCATTCTACCCTGGTATTAGTGAGTAAGGTGGTCATTGTTATACTGTTGACCTGTGATTATTGAAGGGGTGGGCGGATATACTCTTGACATAATTATTGATGAAGCCAAACTCATCTGTTACACTCTTGACGGGGCCAGGTGTCAGGTGTCATCCGATAAGACAGGGAGAACAATATTTTGTACGTATCATCTACAGATAAACAAATTGAGAGTCCAAAGTGTGTGTGTGTGAGTGTGTGTGTGAGTGTATGTGTGTGTGTGTGTGTGTGTGTGTGTGTGTGTGTGTGTGTGTGTGTGTGTGTGTGTGTGTGTGTGTGTGTGTGTGTGTGTGTGTTTGTTTTATTTAACATTATTGTCAAAACAGAAATAGGAGCCAACCACCAAAAATAAAAATAAAACAATGCCAAGGTGTAAGTGACAACTATAATCTCACGTGAAATAACCTAAAACTCTTCACAAACACCTGAAAACACCAATCAAAACTTAGATCCCAGGCAAAATCCCACCTAATTGGTTAGTGATCGCACAAGAAAGATGGGAGCTGCGAGTCATAACACACAGGTGGTCATTATGGTACAGAAAGGTACAGAAAAGGGCCTGCAGAATCATGCTCGGCGCAGAATACTTGGCTACATCAAAGCTCTCTCCACCCTGGAAATGCCACCCCTCAGTGACCTCCACCACCAAGCACTGGAAAGGTTTGGCAGCCAACTAATGCACCACCCTCGTCATCGCCACCTCCTGCTACCGGCAGCCCCCCACCCACCTCGAGCAGTCCGCCACTACAACAGCTCGGCCAGTTCTTCTTTTTCAAGATGTTCAATCTCGGTGTGGGAGATGACTCCCAACACCAAGTTGTCCTCTGTGCGAGCTTCCACTAGTATCTGGATCCCGTTAATTTCTGTTATGTTGGCTATTTGCTGGGCCTCTCCCCATTCCGCGAAGGTGACGATAAGGCCACCACTGTCTCTGCGGACGACTCTTGTTACCCCCGTGATTCCCGAGGAGTCAAAAAACTTCCTCAGGACAAGGAGGTTTAGTTGCTTGCGCGAAGGGCATGTGACTGGGTACAGTCTTACGACCTTCGCCTGGTTACAGGTGAACATCGTCAGGTTCACGTAGTACCTCGGGAGCAGAGAAGATCTTACCTCGCCGAGGTGCAGTTCTCAGAGGGGACAGGGTAAACATTTTCTTTCTTATATACCTCATTGGTCAGTCTATCAGCACGGTCATGATACCTGATTCCAACATGGGACGGAATCCACACAAATTTGATACGAAAGTTGTTCTCATTGGCAGTTATCACATTCCTTTTAATATCACATACAACTTTAGACATAGAACCTGACGGGCTGTTCATTGATTTCAAAGCACTTTGAGAGTCACAGAATATCACCCTACCTCCATTTTCTTTAAGGTAGTCTGTGGCTAAGTAGATTCCAGTTAGTTCAGTTTGTGTTGTGCTGGACCAGTTGTTCAGTCATTGATTGTTTGACACTATCATCTCTTTTTCTTTATATATTACAATTGCACAGCCTGTTCTACCTGTGTTTGTCTGCACAGATAATTCTTTTTATGGTAGTGTTAGAATGGAACAGTTCAACAGATAGGGACATATTTTTATCAGCAATAAATATAGTGCTACAAAAGTGTGTTGGTCTGCCCACCTGTGTATCAAACTGAGTTACTGTTATGTATGGGAGGGAAATATTGTTCTGTATTTTGTCCATTGATGTTTGATGTGATGTACAGGACGCCAGTAGTTGTTTATGTATAGCCAATGATGTTTGTGATGCAGGTATTCGTTGTGTTAGGGACTATTTTATTTCTGTATATCCAAGTAGATTTTAGCGAACTTTATTACATTATTACATACGAGGAAAACATAATAATCAAAGAAAGTCGACTAATTCAAACCTCTTAATACACACGACTACAATGATGCTGAATTAAGACACTGTCAGTATACATTAATTAATCTGACTCTCTGCCTCATTTACACACAATTGCAGGGTCTCAATTGTTTCTCTTACTATTGACAACACAACATACATATATTGTTTCTCACTTTTTATTTTTCCTTTTTGGGGGCTTTATTATTATTATTATTATTATTATTATTATTATTATTATTATTATTATTATTATTATTATTATTATTATTATTATTATTATTATTATTATTATTATTATTATTATTATTATTATTATTATCATTACATTCTCGCCCCCCAGGCCCCGATGTGGGTCAGTGACCGATGCCCAGACGAGCTAATCTCCGTAAAAAAAAAAGATAATAACAATAATTGATAACGATAAATATAATGTAGTAACTCATCATGAAATAAAACTTGTTAGTTCCCGATACAAAAAAAAAGAATCTTGTAAATTAAGAAGATTCGGTCGTCTTAAGTTGCTGCCCCACACACCAACCCTTGACTAAAATACCTACAACTTCGGGCCAACACAGTACTAAGACCCAGAATGCTTTAAGGTCGACAGTCACACTTTGCAATCAGGAGGAATATGGTCCTTATCCACCAAGGGACGTTAAACCTCTCACCCCTTTTAGAGTCTATTAACACGAAGGACAGAGAAAGACATCCCCTCCTCCTACTCCTTCACTCTCTTGTCTATTATCTTTCTCATCTACTTATCTATCTCACCAAATCTCTCTCTCATTGTCTCTTTTCCTCATTATTACTCCCTATCATAATCAGCCTTCAATTACCGCCTTGTGCCGAGTAATTCATATATGTAATAAACTTCTATACTCTACACTTCATTGTGGAGGTAAATTTTACTGAGGTGTAGTGAGCTCGTTGTTGGGAAATAACTGAACTATTATTACCTCTCATTAAGCAAAGGTAACTAACGATAAAATCTTGTTCACAAATTCAGACGCAATAGTGGCGTTAGTTCAGTGATAATTACCCATCGTTGAGGTATAATTAGCAATACTCTTAGTGTAAATATAAGGTGCATATAATGAATGGTTCTTTCTTGATATATTCCGTAAATTATACAGTAAATGATAATTATATACTTAAGATTTATTATAATGACATGATATATAAGTATTGTGTAGCAACTGTACCAGGCCCCAGTAATGCATAAAATAATAGCAATCATCTTTTTACCTGTTGCAAGTTGGACATCGAGTCTCCCAGGAACATCCAGCCAACATATGAAGAGAGCAGACAGCAACTAACAGTAAACAACAGTGGGACATCAGACAGCAGACTACAGGTTATATCCAGCAACCAACGACACTAACGGGTGGTTAACGAGCTTACGAAGGTAGTCAAAGTATAACGAGCTAGATAACATAGCTTCAACGACCTGTGAAATTCCTGTGTTAAGAACCTTCTCAGTAGTGTTTTCTTATTTCTATGACAAAATGACTTAATCTGTTGCAGCGCTTATGAGATGTATCAGTGGTGTTGATTCTCGTAAATAAATGAAGCAGAGTTGATGAGGGAAGGTTTGTCTTGAGTGTTATTACAGGTTCTTGGTACACAAACACAAGCTATGATATACATCTATAGATATAATATAAAGGGGTATTAATATAACGTGTCCATTACACCTGAGAAACTTTATCACAAGTTATTATTATTATTATTATTATTATTATTATTATTGTTATTATTATTATTATTATTATTATTATTATTATTATTATTATTATTATTATTATTCAATTCTACTCTTTACCAACAAATATCTACTCTTAAGAAAAAATACATTTCAATGCAAACAATTAAAGAAATTGTTTTTCATATGTTGTGGAAAATATTCTCATCATCACTGTCGTCTCATATTTTTATTTAGAAACTATGTCGTGAGATATATGAAACTGACAACACCCGGATAGTGCCTCCCTTATATTAAATACTACAATGTATGGTATATTTCATATATATACATATATATATATATATATATATATATATATATATATATATATATATATATATATATATATATATATATATATATATATATATATATATTGTTTTAGAGAGAGAGAGAGAGAGAGAGAGAGAGAGAGAGAGAGAGAGAGAATGTGACGGGCATGCAGTAGGTAATGTTGAAACTAAGATAGAAGCAACAAGACAGTCAAACATGGAAGAGACAGAAATAAGAGATTAATTATAAGTTACCGTCTGACAGCCACTGAAGGTGAGGTTTGTTCCTGTCCAATTATATTTTTTTAATGCAGCAGGTAATTAAATTTGTCATAAAATGTAGAGAAAATGTTAATTACCTCATTCAACACAAATACCAATCATGTAAAGTTGTGTAGTTAATTAATTTGGGTTCCGCAAAATCATTACTAAGTTAATGAATGCAAGAGACATTTTGTTTGGCGAGAGATGGACACATTTCTGATTCGAAACAGAGGTCATAGTTGTAGTGTATATATAGAGAAAGCATTAATGTTTCTCAGTATATATAACATCCACAAGTAGAAATTCGTCTGGGTAAAGTAATGAGTGTCTTATAATTTAAACATTATTTCTCGTTTTATAGAACTGAAAAAATCCGGATAACTGAGAAAATCCGGATAACTGGGGAAAATCCAACAGACAGAAGGAAGAAAAAATCCGGAAACTAAGAAAAATCCAACAGACAGAAGGAAGAAAAATCCAGATAACTGAGAAAAATCCGGATAACTGAGAAAATCCGGATAACTGAGAAAACATCTGCATAACTGAGAAAAAATCCAAGAGTCAGAAGGAAGAAAAACCCGGATAACACTATATATATATCTCAGCCTTGTCAACAGAGAAGTCTTAAGTATGAGATTTGAGAGACCAAGAACCACATTGTCTAGGATCATTTGTCTCTCGGTATAATTCCTAAATGCCAGACGGTGACGAGAAAGGTTAAGTATTATAAAAAAAATGACATGATAGGGAATGCATGTGTGTAAAGTCTATGATCTTGTCTCCTGATGCGTCCCCGGGTGAACAACTGCACCAAACACAGCTTGTAACCACGTCATCTTAAAGTAATTGGGTGATTAAGAAACTGTTATGTGAGATAATCAACAAAGGTGTTTAGATTCTGCCTCACTTTACTGCCTCAATACGTTGTGTGTGTGTGGGGGAGAGAACTGTGAACAAGGTCATCCAAACCATGTAGTTCAGAGGTAAATGGGGGTAGTTATACCCACAGTAATGGTACTATTATCACGAAACAAAAAACTCCCTGGAACAAGAATGTGAATATGACCCTGAAGTAACGAGCCTCTGTTACAGTGTTGATGTTCTCGTAACCTGGATAACGCTGCCTCCACGTGACTAGGATAAAGAGTGTTACTTTGTGTCCAGGAACATAGTAAATATCTGTTACTTTGTGTCCAGGAACAAAGTAAGCGTCAAGCGTCATCAACGACTTATTTCTGGTGAGTATAAAGTGTCATGGCTTACGTTATTGGATACAGGTCTTATGTGTTTGTCGCTATTTTAACCAAAGCTTTTATCTTTGGAGAACTTAATGTGACGGTGAAAGATTCTTGACAGTAAACTATTTCACGAAATGACGTCCAGAATGTTTTGTTTTATTCCAGCGAGTGACAGGAAGCGAAATGTTTTTCTCGGGATACTTGACAACTTTGTTTTGACATATTGTTTATTTTTTCCATCAGCTGACTTTCATGGGATGTTGTTTTTGTTTTGTTTTCAATCAAGTAATACTCTTGTAGTGAAAGTACTCTTGTGTATGTAATTCAGAGGACCAGGGAAGTGTATCATAACTCTTACATATGAACGTATGGCCTTTTATTAAAACATGCTCCAGAAATATCAACATGAAGATACTTTGTTTGATTTACCACCATAAACACAAACAAAGGTACGGAAATTTGTTTATATAGCTGGACCTCCGACTCTGTTTTTATAATGATCCGTATCAAAAAAATATGCGGAAGGGAAAACACCCGAACCATTGTTTCCATTATTTTTACACTGAGGCTTAATGCTGTTGTTTCCTGGGAAAAATAGACATGACCGGAAACTTTTTTGTTTTTTAGTTGTTTAAGGACAGTGGCCATGGCTAACAGATGTCATGTTCATTATATAAAAAAACCACGAAAAAACTGAGTAAAGGAATTGGTGAATTTTACCCACAATGGACGGGAAAACTTTTAACATCACGTGTGTTTGTGTGTATGAATTTCTATGCATGGAATTCCACATTATACTATATATAAAAAACTAAATCACTAAATATTGTTTTTCTGATAAGGCAGATTTTTTGGTTCATTACGTAAGGTCAAAGGTCATGACACAAGATAATGTTTATAACTTATATACAGACCAGTTCACAACAGGTCACATACATGTTAAAAAGGTCAAGGTTATCGCAAATAGTCAAAATCATGCAAGCATTTACCTGTGTGTACAACATGCAATATCATCACAATGTCAACACACACAAGTCATCCACCCATCACTAGAGAGTCGTGTCATTACACAGGCGGATTCAATTTAGACTCCAAATACGAACTGGTCGAGTGAACGTGACCAAACACCTCCATCCTACACGTCATATCAACATACACACACCTGGGATATTACCTGTGTTTTTACCCAAATTCCTGGATGTAATTACCGGACGGGTGGTGGAGTTATCTTGCGTGTAATACCTGGTGTCCTGCCTACGTCCAATGTTGTGTTGACATTGTTAATATTGTTGTGAAATAAACGATCACGTGACCTCGAATGACGCAGTTATCTGGTGTTTTTATGGTAGTGGTTCGATAGGTGGGTCTCCATTCAGTTTATCCCCCACCCCTGCAACAATCTCCTCCCCCTGCACCAGTCTCCTCCCCCTGCATCAGTCTCCAGTCTCCTCCCCCTGCATCAGTCTCTGGTCTCCTCCCCCTGCACCAGTCTCCTACCCCTGCATCAGTCTCCAGTCTCCTCCTGCATCAGTCTCCTTCCTCTGCACCCAGTGCACCAGTTCCAGTCTCCTCTCCCTGCACCAGTCTCAGTCTCCTCCCTGCATCAGTCTCCAGTCTCTCCCCTGCACCAGTCTCCAGTCTTCCTGCACCAGTCTCCTTCCTCTCCTGCACCAGTCTCCTTCTCCCTGCACCAGTCTCCCCCACCCCTGCACCAGTCTCCTCACCAGTCTCCTCCCCTGCACCAGTCTCCCCCACCCCTCACCAGTCTCCCCCCCTGCACCAGTCTCCCTTCACCAGTCTCCCCACCCCTGCACCTGGTCTCCCCCACCCCTGCACCAGTCTCCCTGTCTCCCCTGCACCAGTCTCCCCACCCCTGCACCAGTCTCCTTCCCTGCACCAGTCTCCCTCCTCCCCTGCACCAGTCTCCCCACCCCTGTACCAGTCTCCTTCCTCCCCCTGCACCAGTCTCCCCCACCCCTCCCACCCCTGCACCAGTCTCCAGTCCCCCACCCTGCACCAGTCTCCCACACCCCTGCACCAGTCTCCTCCCCTGCACCAGTCTCCAGTTCCTCCCACTGCACCAGTCCCCACCCCCTGCACCAGTCTCCCCACCCCTGCACCCCCCACCCCTGCACCAGTCTCCTCCCCTGCACCAGTCTCCTTCCTCCCTCTTCATCAGTCTCCCCACCCCTGCACCAGTCTCCTCACCTGTACCAGTCTCCTCCCCTTCATCAGTCTCCCACCCCACCAGTCTCCTCCTGCACCAGTCTCTCTCCCCCTTCATCAGTCTCCCCACCCCTGCACCAGTCTCCTCCCCCTTCACCAGTCTCCTCCCCTGCACCAGTCTCCACCCCTGCACCAGTCTCTCCCCTGCACCAGTCTCCCTCCTCCCCGCACCAGTCTCCCACCCCCAGCACCAGTCTCCCCCCACCCCTGCACCAGTCTCCTTCCTCCTGCACCAGTCTCCCCACCCCTGCACCAGTCTCCCTCCCCTGCACCAGTCTCCAGTCTCCTCCCCTTCACCAGTCCTCCCTCCTCCTGCACCAGTTTCCTCCCCTGCACCGGTCTCCCCACCCTGCACCAGTCTCCTCCCCTGCACCAGTCTCCCCCACCCTGCACCAGTCTCCCCACCCCTGCAGCAGTCTCCACCCCGGCACCAGTCTCCTCCCCCTGCAGCAGTCTCCCCCACCCTTGCCAGAAGCTCCCTCTCACAACTTTCTGAATTGGAACTTATTTACATCCCAGGGACTTCCATCTTGAGAGATCAGGCATGAGATGGACTACACTTGTAAGATGTTTACGGCCCTCGTGTTCTGCTGCCTGGCTGTGTGTAATAATAATAATAATAATAATTAACGGTTTATTGAAAGAGCATGGCAGCCAGAGGCTGAAAATATACAGTTACATATTTGGGGAATGGGTTACGAATTACAAATAATATACAAGTAACATAAGTGACACAAATAAGACATATAATAACTTAGATGGGGATCAGCTCAAACTACAGTTCATTTCAACATAGTGACAGTGTAAGGAGCAGTGTCTACCGGGAGTGAATACACTGATTTATTACATGTTATTGATAATTTTTACAATGGTTGGGACTGGGCTGTTCTTATAGCGATCAGTTCGTGCACGTATGGGTTGGATGCGGTTGTGGTGTCGAACAGCAATTCTCGGACAGGGGATCTCAGGTGGTAGTAGGAGCCGGTGTCGGGGATGGTGCAGAAGCTTCTTACCAAATTTGCAGATGAGGTCGTGGTGATGGTCAGTGAGAGTCGAAAGGGTCAGTGTGTTGAGCGCTTCTTGATATGTGGAGTAGGAAGGGGAGAGAATAATCTTGCATGCCCTCTTTTGTGTGTGTGTGTGTGTGTGTGTGGAAGAATCACTACCCTCGGCACTGCCACCCTGGGAAGCTGTGTCAGTCTGTAATCAAGTAACATTAACACTGAGTAGCGTCAACATAACATGCCTCCTAAAGTTAGTAACATCTTGTTGGGTTATTGGTTAGCTTGTGTTCTTCTCCCTGGACTCTGGTGGTGATACTGGGGGAGAAGTTTTAGCACCGTATCTATAGTTTGTGGTCATTGTTACCATAAGGATAAAATTATACGAATGAACCACATTGAGTTAACAATGTGCGTAACAAAGTCGAGTTAAAATTTATAGAGAAGTTATGAATTATTTCTTATATCTGATGTAAAATAAATATATTTAAAAAAAATAGCAAAGAAAAAAACATAATTACAGATTGAAAAGGTGAGATAACTCCAGGAAGGAAATAAAACAACACCTAAAAAACCAGATAATTTACACGGATGAAAAAGAAATATAGGTGACAGTAAAATTAGATAATAAGAGAAATATTAACACGAAGGATAACGAGGCTACATAACTATAGATAATGACAAGACAGGAGAGATGACAAACGAGAGAATTTGATGTTTTATGTGGTGAGGTGAATGAATGGAGGAGATGGGAAGTGGAGGGAGACATCGGAGTGAGGAAACATAACATCAGCAACATCAACACGAAGCTTCACAGAACACTAAAATATGAAGTTATTGTTATTAATATTTTAACTATGTATACTGTACTCATAAGATTCAAACACACCGAAAGAAATAAAGTGCATGTTTTTAATTCGATCTAAAAACACAGAAAAACATTTGAAATATAATTATAATTTGTAATAGGAATTAAAAAAAAAAGTTACAACTAATAATGGCAGAAAATGGATAGAGTTTCACGATATAACGAAAATTATACTGGAATATTATGGGTTTTTTCTTTCAGAGGTAAAAATCCTGAATTCAGTGACTTATCAAACCGAATCTCTCACAGTCAGGCTTAGCAGGTGTGGCCCAGTGGATCACTCAGACAAGTGACGTGATAATGGAAGACTTTAGATATGCAAATTATATCATGTAGGAACACTAATGACAAAGATTATTAGGAGAGTGTTTGAGATGGCGTGAGAGAGATGGAACAGAGATATGAATGAGAGATATAATACCTATTTCTCTCTCTCTTTTCCCCTACTACAGACACCTCATTTCTCCATTTTCCCTCACCTAGAAACATTCTCCACCATCCTACTGTCTCCCTCCCTCCCTCCCTCTACCTACTTTCTCGACAGGTCCCGACTTAAAACTCTCCCAAATAAACACTCTCTAATATGGAAAATATCTATACGTCACCAACAAGCTGTTACGAGTGTCCGCCATAAGTTTCTGTTCTGGGTATAAAATAGGTTGGTTCGGACGGTGTGTTGGTGGCTGGGGCAGCTTCGATCACTGCTCACCCACACCGACTGACCCCTCGTTTACGTATTAAATTTGTTTTATTACATTATCACTTTGTGTATTTATTAATGCAACAATTGTCTTTCATGTGATATTGAGTAGTACGTCTGTATATAGGTAAGATAGTGGAACAAATAATAGTAGGGTCATTTAGGTGTTTTGTGGAGTTGGCATTTGACTATTGAGATTTGTTATTGCTTGATATTAATTTTGTGTGATCTTGATGGACGTTCAGTCCTTACTCAGTCACTTCCAAACATCATAATATTATTGTTGTTTATTTTATTTTGTGTACATATTTGGTGGTGAAAATAAGTTATTTAATGTTCATATATTTGTTGACTTGTTTAGGTTTTGACCTGTTAACTTGACCTTTGTTGTGGGAACTGGGAATTAATAACAATAAATAACACTGATATATTTGAAAGACTTGAGTGATTTGTGTTTATGCAACGATCTACCCAAAGGTCGTAACACAAGCTCAGAGGAGATGATTCCCCAGGAGCAGAGGGGCCAAAGGAGCCACCTTTCTCACCCTCACAATATCACAGTGGCTGAGGGTCTGTTGTGTTGTCCTGCGTCTGAGCATCAACACCTACGTCCTATACCCGCGATAACTCTCTCTCTCACCAACAACATAAAAAAATCAATAAAAATCAATACAAAGTTAAATTACACATTAAATTAACATATTAACCCAATAAGACCCGCCAGCACATTATAATATTTGATGTCTTCTCCCCAAATAATATATCATCATCATCTGAGACTTAATCTAGCGAGAGAGAATAGCGATCCTTTCACCGCCAGACGTTTATCCCGCCAGATATTGAAGGTGGGAAGACTTGACTCACACAGGCCTACTTTCACGAGCCATTTCACCTATTATGTGTGTAGGCAAATCAGCGTCTGGCGTTTATAAAGGAATTAATAAATTGTCCGAACGAGAGACGCTGCTTACTGGGTTTAAGGGGCGCCTCGCTGTGGTTAATTTTGTAGTTTGTAGGTGAGGGTGTGTGGTTGTTGGTGTATGAGAGAGAGAGAGAGAGAGAGAGAGAGAGAGAGAGAGAGAGAGAGAGAGAGAGAGAGTATCTAAACCAAAGACATCATCATAAGGTGTTGAATCCTCTAAACGATAATACAAAAACAAATGGATTCTTGCTGTTCTGTCCTGTCCTGAGCTCATCATGATCAAGGACTCTCACCATCACACACTCAACTCGGGGAGGACAGAGAGTGAGTTCATTCAGCCAGTCAAGGAGGAACAATTCAATAAGGAAATAGACTCACAAGTTTCCTCTCTCTCGACGCACGCACACACACACACACACACACACACACACACACACACACACACACACACACACACACACACACACACACACACACACACACACACACACAGTCACCTGGAAACTTCTTCAACATAATTTACTTTACATCAATTGCTTCCTGACAGCAAAACTTTATATCGAATGAGTTTCTAAGAAGAAATAATAACTTGTTTCCTGTGGCCTTAACTTTATGATTTCGTAGATAAAAAAAATAAATCCTGAGAGAATATCTTCCTTGAGGTACGATCAAAGAGGAGATATTACCTGTAGATAGGCCTAAGTTCAGGTATATAGGCCTAAGTTCAGGTATATAGGCCTAACGTTTGATCCTTCAGACTCCCCTGGGTCCCAAAGCAGTAATGAACAGGAGAACAAAGTGTAAAGTTAGAGGCACTGGTGAGGAGGAAGAGGAGGAGGAGGAGGAGGAGGAGGAGGAGGAAGAGGAAGAGGAAGAGGAAGAGGAAGAGGAGGAAGAGGAGGAGGAGGAGGAGGAGGAGGAGGAGGAGGAAGAGGAGGAGGAGGAGGAGGAAGATGAAAGATTATCAAGTCGTAGATTTATGTATATACTTCATCATGGTAACTCATCACTCATACAGGTGTAAATATGTATACTGTATATGTATACTGTATATGTATACTGTATATGTATACTACTACCCTGAATCTGTCTCTTTCTCACATTCTCTCTCCTTTATTTACATTCTGAATAACATAACAATAAACATACAAAAAATATCATATATTTTAGTCGAGTTTCATAATTCAACTAAATATAATAGAAATATGAGAATTACAGTTTAATGTTGAGGTAATAAAGTTAATTAACAGACGGGAAAAAATAATAATATACTTTTATTTATTTTATAGTCAGTAATTTCCCTCCAAACATGCAGTGCTGGAGAGTATTGTGATATTTTACTGAGAGATAGAATAAGTTATATATTTTATCATAATTTAAATAAAGGTTTTCAAATAATATTCTTTTAATTTACCGAGGAACAAATTTGTTTTCGTCGAATTAGAGAGAGAGAGAGAGAGAGAGAGAGAGAGAGAGAGAGAGAGAGAGAGAGAGAGAGAGAGAGAGATTTTCCCCCGCGGCTGTGTACTAACTACCCTGGATAAACGATTCTCCTAACAACGAGAGATTCGAGTCATTTTGTAGTTAACTCAATGTACTACTTATACATCTATCACCTCATATGGCAGTAATTCCCTTTTGTAGGAGGATAATGAACTAAACCTTAATCTCAAGGGGCACTACTCAGTCAAGTGTCCTCACCTGTAGCTGGCGGACGCTCGCCCCACAAGGGGTCACAGCTCAAGATTGAAGAAGCCGCAAGTCCAGAAAACTGTGAGGGCAAACTTTTTCGGAGTGAGAGTTGTGAACTCTTGGAACAGTCTGCCAAAGAATGTTGTGACGTCACCGAGTGTGAGCTCTTTCAAGACCAGACTTGACCAACACTGGAGCGGGTTCAAATACATTCAGGAGCCGGTGCATGCCAGGTACTTGCCAACAGTGTGTAATAGAGACGTAACCTAACACCCATGTGGCTAACGAAACGATCAGTGGTGAAGAGAATAAAAGAATGAAAGTAAAAGTTAACCTTGATGGGTGACAGACTGGCTGGAGTAGTTATGTAAACATTAACCAAAGTGTTGAAACCCACATCTGGTTGTGTTCACTTGTAGATAATTTCACAGGTGTTTGGTACCGTTCCAACATTTATTCCAATAAGTTTGAAAAGGTTCATAGATGATATAAAAAAGGGCAAATAATTTAATAAGTGGAAAGTACTTGAATAAATCATCACACAAACTTTATTTCTTTAGTTAAACTTTAAATATAATTATAATATGTATTTAAGGCTGGCAGGTAGTCTTGCTCGCTAATAAAACAGTTAAGTATTCAGCAGGTGTTTAAGCTGAAAAATCATTAATTAACACTAATGACCACCATAAATAAATCCCCTTTGGAGTCTTTCACAGCATAAATAATCCCCTTACCTTCTCTTGTCACCACAAACACACCGCTTATGTCACTCAGCATCAGATTCCAGGTATTTTTCACACTCGTAGGTCGACATCAAAGTGATTAACCTGGTCACTGACCTCCTTGGCACACAGTTCACTCTCACCGTCACTCTAACTCTCTCCCTTGTGCCAACTTAACTGCTTCGGTGACACAATTGCATATTATAACACCTGCTCATTTTAACAACAACAATAAAGTGTAAAACTATATTTCTATTTATAAACAAATCTACGGAATTTTTTTTGTTGATTATTTTATATATAGATTTTTTCAGGTAATATGAGTGGCAGGTGTGACCAGTGGAGGTGAATATTGCACGCACACACGCACACACACACACACACACACACACACACACACACACACACACACACACACACAGGTAAATAACTTTATCCATTTGCTTCCTTTTCTCATTTCTCCTCTTTTCTCTGTTGATTATTCTATGCTTGTACACCTTTTCTTCTCCTCCAACTTGTTTCCCTCTCTCTCCTTCGTTATCCTTCCCTATCTCTCACTTCGTTATTTCTTTCTCCTCTTTTTGTTATTCCCAGTTCATGTTTATGTATTTATCGCGTTTTACTCCTCTTCTCAATCCCATTTTGACTTCCCTTTTCTTCATCATTTCCCCGGTTCACGGCAGGAATGTGATCCCAAATAAAACAGTAAATATTGGGGTTTATTTACGCTTCACGTCAACTGGACTCTATAAACCCTTTGTTCTTATCAGGATTTTTTAACACAATAGTTTAAAATGTTTAAATAAGATCTTCCTAAATGGTTATCCAGTAATAATTTTTATATATATATAAACGTTTCAACTTTTAACGTTTTACTATTTTAGTGATAAATTTTATATGTTGGTTGCTTCTTGTGTCTGTGTCCTGAAGCCATTAAGTGGAACAGTATTGTGGTCATTGAACACATTCTGGGGTAATGGTTAGCCAGTACAGCTGTCCGGTCTTCTCGGATTGTTCCTTGACACTGGATCATGCAACTCGTTAACTTAGGGTGTGGTTGTTGTGTTGGCGACAGCTTCTACACCTTAAACAAATTCACGCCGAGGTGGCCTTTGGGCCGACCATCCTTGTTACACGAGGGACATCCATTACTATATTTATTTACCTAGAGTCTAAATAATGTTACATCTTAATTTTTACTTCATCTTATGCTACCTATTTGTATTTAAGTTCCTGAATTATTTAACTTTCGTGTTTAGTGTCCCATTAAACTATTTTATAGATATTAATTAGCAAAGAGGATTATTACATGACAACGCCATCATATGAACATGGTTTTGTAAATATCCCCATTAACCAAGTCTGTTCAGACACCCAATACAATATTAAAAAATGGTCACATAAAATCACACGCTATCAAGTTTTAATAATGACATACGAGTATACTATTAAATATATACATTATAAACTGGATAACTGCATCACTGTGTTAGCTCTTGTTCCTGTTGAATAAATAATACGTTTACCATGAAAAAAAGAGTAAATAATTCATGTACTGTTTATGTATTTTTCTACACGAGGAGACAGAAGGGTTAAGCTGCAGTTCTTGCTGTTATTATGGATATTGAAATTGAAATTCTTATGGTTGTATATTTTAGTTTTGTATTTTAATTAGTTTCTTTGTTTTTATTAATAGGATTTCATTATACATTAGTCGATTATTAGTGTTTGTGGAATTGTACATTATTATTATTATCTTGCAATATTATATTCTTACATTTATGATCCCTTAAGATATCGGTAAATGACTTTATATCATTATATCATCACATTATTACTGCATTTTTCCTTAACATTTCCCGATATTACATAATTTCAGGATTACACTTCACCCCCCAAAAAAATCCTTGCCATCAAAACTTTCTTGAAACTAAAACATCAGAGGCTGTTCTCTCTCTCTTTCTCTCTCCAGTTGTCAAAGAATGTTTACAAAATCATTCAAAGATTACTGTATCAACCTCGACCCTCATCTGACCACTTGGGGACGACTACTTATATAATTCCTGACGACAACTGCATTAAAGGAGACACTTATTTAGACACTTAATACGACCATCTGAGATCTATTGTGTTTAAGTACTTACTAATATGATTATCAAAGAGCTGTTGTATTAAGGCAAGCACTTACATGATCCTCAGAAAATTATTGCATTAAATCAAAGGTTCATGTGAATTTTATAAGTCTCTAAGAGGTACTGTATAATAACTTAAGCCTTATATAATCCCCTGAGAGTTATTATACTGCATTAATGTAGTCTGACATATGTTCGACCTAGAGTATTATGAATAGGTCCAATAGTGCGTGTAAATATTCACCTGAAGGAAGACAGAGTATAATGATATTTTTCTTCAGTGAGAAACCAAATGGCGAGATTTATATTGATAAGAAATGATGGAGAAGAGATTTAATATAAGAAACGCACGCACGCACACGCACACGCACACGCACACACACACACACACTATGGTTTCTAAAATGATTCCCACATAGAGTCTTAGTTGTAGAGGGGAGTCATTAATATTCAGGGAAGTTCCCCCGACCTTTTATATAAAGTATGATTATCTGATTACTGTTAAGTAGGAAAGTTCCCTAAACTCTGGGAACCTTTATTATCTGTCACTTCCCTTCAGAACATTTCTTCCCCGGCCTCCACACTCGGGAGATGTCACCCTGTCATATTTTCCCCAAACTTTACCCGAAAGAAACATTTTTTCCTCAGATGGCTAGACACAAATATTCTGAGTGTGAACAAAAGCGACTTCTATAATTTCGGGATATATTTCATTTTTTTTTAATAATCGTATTATGTATTAACACTCAGGGGATATCTTACAAGATCTTATAAGAAAGTCATTGTGAGCAACGCCAGACGAACGCTCTCCCACCCTGACACATACACCACTATCACTCAAACATAAGATAACTTTAGAGTCTAAGTTGATTAATGAGCAACACAATATCCTGGACTATAAGCGAGAGATTCGTTTAATCTGATGTTTTCAATTAATATCTCAGCTTTCTTACTCTTCATTGTTCCGTAAATAAAACAAAATATAAAACAAAACAAGAAAAACAAAACATGAAAAGATATGAATGTTTCTCACTCTTCCAAATCCACTTGTCAAGGATGAGTGACCAACTGAGGCCTCTGAATCATCTCACTTAACCACAAGTTGGGTTCGAAGCTTCGACTCTTTTTAAATTCGTTTCCCAGAACTCAATTACGTCAGAACTGAGACTCGTGAAGCTCCCCCGAGGACCTTACGGTGGCTTAGGTGGTTCATCTCTTACCTCACCTTACCTACATCACTTACCTTACCTAGCCCACTCACCTAGCTTACCTCACTTACCTTACCTAGCCCACTCACCTAGCTTACCTCACTTACCTTACCTAGCCCACTCACCTAGCTTACCTCACTTACCTTACCTAGCCCACTCACCTAGCTTACCTCACTTACCTTACCTAGCCCACTCACCTAGCTTACCTCACTTACCTTACCTAGCC
This sequence comes from Homarus americanus, assembly GCF_018991925.1. Classification (NCBI taxonomy): domain Eukaryota; kingdom Metazoa; phylum Arthropoda; class Malacostraca; order Decapoda; family Nephropidae; genus Homarus; species Homarus americanus. Next base: position 2,701,806 of record NW_024731852.1, read on the forward strand.
CACTCACCTAGCTTACCTCACTTACCTTACCTAGCCCACTCACCTAGCTTACCTCACTTACCTTATCTACCTTACCTACAACACTTTCCTCATTTATTGTGTATCCTTCCCTTATTAACCTTACCTTCCCCACTATATGTATATATTTTTATTCCGCACAATTAGTCAAATAAATACTGAAAATTAGGAAAAAACATTTAAATAAATTTGCTCGTCGTATTATTTAACTTCAATTTACTTAAAAAAAATACTGACATCCTCTATTTTTTCTTTTCAAATTCTCTTTCATTGACAGAATAAGTTTTAAGTTTTCCCCTCCATCATATTCTATAACATTATTGAACACGTTCTCGGGAAATCCAATTTTGTCGAAAAAAAAATCAGAATGTAAAATGTTGGAACACTGACGACAGCATACAGAACAGGAGGAAACTGTGTCCTTAGATTCATGAGGGTAACTAGCAACACTTCATAAAGGATTACGTAAATACAGTAAATGGTGGATGTAATTTTCTCTCATAATCATCAACCATGTTTTCTATTACTGCACATTCAACATTAGCTAAAATATAAATATGAAGGTAAGGCAATCATTTTTACTCATTATTTAGTATTGTTTCAAGATATAAAAAAATATATCAAAGGACTTACATTATGTACGTTCGAGTCTGGGAAGGTTGAGTATAAACGAAAAAAAATATAGACGAATTAACATTATCAAGTTATATTGGTTTAGAAGGATTTGGATAAGATAAAGAGAGAGAGAGAGAGAGAGAGAGAGAGTCAATAAATATGTTAAAGAAACTAACATATATATATGCCATACCAAAAAATGTAACTTAGGATGATAATATAACTAAAGATTCTGGTCAGCATTATTAAGTTCACATCTGAAGTATTTAAGTTTTTCCCTTTAGGTTCCAGGACACGAAAGGCATTAGGACAAGGATGGTATAAGTTTTGATGACTCCTAAAAAAAGAAGTAAAGCTGTACTGTGTTTACTTTTGTTTGTGGTCAATAAGTCACCGAAGAAATAATATTATTATTTTTGTTGTTGTTACTGTTGTTATTGCCAGTTATTGTTATTATTACTATTATTATTATTATTATTATTAACACCCCTAATACTTCTTACTACTTCATTTTACAGCTTTCTTTATCACGGAGGACATGTAAGAATATCTTGTATCCTTTCTGTCTTACTCTCATATTCACACTGGATAAGAATCACTCGAAATTTAAAACAATGGAATACCGCAAAGTGAAGCATCAAAAACACAGAGAGTTGGTTACCTTGTCGGGAGTTTCGTTCGGGCTTCTCCGTGTTTAATGCATTATAGACTGGCTTGTCGTCCATAAGTGAGTGCCATTGGGCTATACAGTAAGTCTGTCTGGGATGCGGCTCTTGGATATTGACTTTTAACAGACACCTTAACTTTCACTGTCTGTCTGTCTTTCTTCTCTGTCTGTCTGTCTGTCTGTCACACACGCACTAACATACTCTCTCAATCTCTATCTCTATCTCTGCCTGCCTGCCTATTTGTACTTTCTGATTGCTTATGTAAAGTTTTCGAATAAAGTTACAAAAAGATCAATCGATTAACATAATAGAGTTGTTCAAAAGATTATAAAACTCAAATCACAAAAAAAAACATAAATTTATAACAACAAAAGATCTCGCTCGAGCGGCATAAAAGTTTAAATTAAAATGATAACTTTCACACTGAGTTCACAAACCTCTCTAACTCCTCCGTGTGTGTGTGTGTGTGTGTAAGTGATAAAGGTAGAGATAAGAATATTACCTAAACATATACGTTAGAAAAAACAAACAAATAAAGTTAAGGAAGCGTAAAATACCAAAAAAAAAAATGATCGTAAAAACTGAAATAAAAAAAAATCCTAACAAAACAAACAAAGAAACAGTATATGACAAATAAAGTGAAATATATCATAACAAAAGAAGAAAACTGTATAACGTCTGAAAAATATTGAATGAGAAAAGAGGGAAGAGAAAGTGAAAGAGACGGAGAACAATAGACGGGATACAACTTGAATAGACAGATATCAGGTTGTACGGCTGCCTTAATAATTGACGAGTTGTGACAGGATAGGAAGGGTGTGTGTGTGTGTGTGTGTGTGTGTGTGTGTGTGTGACAAACTTTATAACGCATATAAAGGAAGAAAAAAAAATTGCGATAAACTTTCTATCTAACTTAAATATCGAATAAACTTAAAAATGTAATTATCAAAAACATCCTCACAAAACATTACTAACATTATATAAATATAACTGTGAATAAAAGAAATAACCAAGAACAACAGAACAATGAATCACAGCATAAAAAATCAATCCCAGAAGTAATCACACCTGGGAAACGGTTGGTGATTATGACTCTAATTGCTATCATCATTATAGTCATCATTCTAAAGTAAGCTAGACCACGAATATATGTAACAAGTGTCAAAAAAGGGTAAAAGCGACTCTATAGTGAAGGGAATAAGGGTAAGAATTATGTACCAGTGAATTTAACAAGCGGTGAGCCTTGTGTAAAGTGTCAGTGCTGTTCGTTTTACCTAAAAAAGAATATATATACAGTTTATATATATAATTTTTTTAGGCGAAATCCTGCTCCATTGTGTTTAGGTTACGAGAGAAACAAATTAACAAAATATTTTTCAACAACAGCCGTTCACTGATATTGTGATACTGAGCTCTGCAATATGTTCAGATTGATGATGTTGCATAAATGTTGCAGAAATCGTAACTAAACTTGAAACATCCTCGTTTGATATTTCTTAGAGGATCTATCGTGTTGTAACAGAGGTCAACGATCGTCAGGAAGCAATAATGTAGAGTGGTTTCCTTTCCCTTGTGTTATCAAAAAATTAAATTGACTTTTTTTTGCTTTTCACTCGAGTATTTTTTTCTTTCGTTATGTTGCACAGTGTCATGGCTGAAAGGAATATTGTATAACCGTATATATCATTTTTATTTACTAAAAGTAATTAGCTGGAGGTAGTCGGAAAGCAATTTTTTTTAAAAATATATATGAAGCAATACTGATTTCATTACTTCTGGAGAAAGGAAAGCGAAGAGAGAGAGAGACTACATCTGATAACTCGACAAAGTAAAGATAATTGAAATTTTTTTTTAGTTAATATTCAGTTCTTAATTATTCATTTCGTAACAACATAAGTATGTGATAGATAATGATGTTAGGTGAATACATCAGCTATCCTGTATGTTGTCACCTGTGGTTTAATTAAAGAAACACGGTATTGGTATGTACAGAAAGTCGCTGGTGATAAGGTTAAGTCTTGGTTCACACTTATGATTGTCGTGTGGGTGATTCGTGACTACAGGCAGTTCTCTGAGGGCCTTCACATAATTCTCTCTACATTCCGGATAATAACTCCCTGTAATGTAAGTGTCTCTGAAGTAATTATGTGTTGACAGATAGCCTAGCCTGCGTTACTGACTGTATAGAAATTTGTTTTTATTATGGATCAGGAGATTATGTCCGTGTGTGTATGTGTACATTTAAAACATTATTCCTCCCCCTCACCCGTCACATTCCTCTCGTCACAATTCTCCTCTTCACCCGTCACATTTCTCTCACCCGTCACATTCCTCCCACCTCACTCGTCACAATCCTCCCCTTCACCTGTCAAATTCCTCCCCTCACCCGTCACATTTCTCCTCTTCACCCGTCACACTCCTCCCCTCACCCGTCAAATTCCTCCCCTCACCAGTCACATTCCTCCCCGTTACAGCGTCACACCCGTCACCAGTACCAACATCCAGTCATAACTCGTCCTGTTAATGAGTTTCTGTCTGTTACTCTACGTGGCGAGACATCCCGGGTAACGTCACGGTGAAATATTGCGGCCATTAAACGTGCCAGGTGCCGCTACCTTGTCTGTGGGACAGTTGGGGCCATCCTGCACCTACCTGTAATTGGGCCAGCCTCACCCATTTACCTATTTGGTGTGAGGAACGAGTTATGAAGACCCATTTACTACAGCTTGTGAGTAGTAAGTCTGATCCTTGTGCTTATAGGTGGTGGTAGTGGTGTGTAGGTGGTGGTAGTGGTGTGTAGGTGGTGGTAGTGGTGTGTAGGTGGTGGTAGTGGTGTGTAGGTGGTGGTAGTGGTGTGTAGGTGGTGGTAGTGGTGTGTAGGTGGTGGTAGTGGTGTGTAGGTGGTGGTGGCCTAATGAAACAAATATTAATCCCTGATACTCATTTGTTGTTTACTGGAGACAAAATACGTCGCAAACATTAATTTTATTTTGTTTATTTCTCCGTCTCTATCTATCTCTCTGTGTCTCTCTGTGTCTCTCTGTCTCTCTCGTCTTCTTTATCATTGTGAATATTCTTATCAATCCACTGTGGCTCAGCAGATAAGATAGAAGAGGAGACTATGCGAAAGATGATTAAAGATAAATAGTTATGACACGTAGGAAACTCTAATGATCACCACTGACCTGAGATGACCTGCTGTGTTAACAATGTATACGTTACTATGACTTTTAAAAGGTTAAGACTAGATCATTAAAGAGTGAAATAGTTTGGTTATTCACACAGATATCAGAAATCAACACAAGGAGACAACAAGATAATGAAAACAGTTAAGTAGATAGAAGACTTATGGTGGTCGCTGGTAATTTTTGGGGTAAACAATAGTGACGTCATCGATCTTCAGTGTCTTGAGTTCAGTTAATAGGAAAGAGTTATTTTTGTTTTTGTTTATAGTTACTTGACTTGTTAACCCTTAATCACAAAGATCTTCTGGTTGTCGCGAGTAACACAATAGAGTCATTAACAACGTCACAACACACCGAGAAAAACGTCAAACTAAGAATATAGATTTTTCCCAGACGGTCTGAGGAAACAAAAGAGCTGTGAAGGAAGTCTATAAAGCGCTTCTAAACCTCACTATTGTGTCCTTTTCATCAACACGGAATTGGTTTCTGCTCGACTCTCTCGCTATTTTACTGAACCAATCACCAGTTGTGTTGTATATACGTGTGTTTCCGTCGTTCCTAGAGTCCACAATAGAGAACTAAAAGACACAATCTTAGAACTATTTTTTCTTAAGCTGACGGACGTTGGTTCGATTCCCGGGCGCTCCAAGGTGTGTGTGTGTGTGTGTGTGTGTGTGTGTGTGTGTGTGTGTGTGTTCAGTATTTCCTCACAATAACTGAAGAAATTATATAATACCACATAAATTATAACACTTAAATCCCCCCTGTTTATGTATTTTATAATTTACAGTTGAATCTTTGTGTTCTCATATATATATAGTATATATATATATATATATATATATATATATATATATATATATATATATATATATATATATATATATATATATATATATATATATATATATATATATATATATATATATATATATATATATATATATATATATATATATATATATATATATATATACACTACTTTTTTTCTCATGTAGATCCACAATGGAAACGTGGATACGATAAATCTTGATAAAATCACACAGGGAAAAGGAAAACAATGGAGAACCTCAGCTTTCGTCTTTATTCACGACATCTTCAGAAGCAAGCTAAGGTTCTCCATTGTTTCCCCTTTCCCTGTGTGATTTTATCAAGATATATATATATATATATATATATATATATATATATATATATATATATATATATATATATATATATATATATATATATATATATATATATAATGATAATAATTAACAATGATTATTATATACACAATTTTGGAAACAAAGAATAAAAAATAATATTTGACTGAAATATTTTTTTAGCGGATATTTTAACCTGCCATATACACTGTGCAATATATTTCGTGTGACTCTATATTCGCCCATATAGCTGGCGAGGAATTCATTTTATTACTCCATATATTTTGTGACATTTAAATGAATATATATTTGTGTGTATGTGCGTTTATCTGCTGCCGTTTGTTCATTGTGTGTTAGTGTTTATGTATATATATATATATATATATATATATATATATATATATATATATATATATATATATATATATATATATATATATATATATATATTAAATCCACAATGAAAACGTGGATAAGATAAATCTTGATAAAATCACACGGGAAAATGGAAACAACGGAGCACCTTAGTTTTCGTCGTTATTCAAGACATCTTCAAAGGCAACTGAAGATGTCTTGAATAAAGACGAAAGTTAAGGTGCTCCGTTGTTTCCATTTTCCCGTGTGATTTTATCAATATATATATATATATATAACTTCAGCAATGGACTTGTTACGTGGAAAGCGTAGTTTTATAACGAAGAGGAGAACCAGGCCAGTTAATCACACAACCACCACATTCAGCTATTCGTAACCACGCCCATCAACATGACCACCCGTTTTCGCCGTCCGATTTCTCAGTTCTTGGCAGGAGCGACTTATACTACTCTGCCACATAATCTGAAGTGTTTTGGTCTGGCAGTACTGTAACTATTTCATGGGTCCTGACGTGAGGTGTGTTGATGTTATTTATCTCTGGATCTGTGAGCCTCAGAAGCTGTCTCTGTCTGTATGTATGTCTTTCTGTCTCTGTCAGTCTCACTCAGGGGTAGTACAGAAAGAGAGATTCCTCATACCTTCCATGTATAAAACCGGCCGGAATTGCACAAGAAATAGAATATAAAAAATGGAACAGATGAAGAATTTTTTCCATAAAACAATCATTCCAATTCACTACAGATGTTAAAAAATACGGGGTTTTTTTCTTTACCGAAACTACTAAAAGCCAAGTCTTTCACCCACGACCTCAGAGTGTTTTGTTTACTTGCTGAAAAACAATACTTGACTTCCTCTTTAAGAACCTCAAGGATGTTTTCATATTCGACTAAGCTTCTTAATGACTTGCGATAATTACTCGTACATGAGCAGTGCAGCAATCATTATAACTACATCACTCTGCAATACGGATTAAGGGGACTCTACATATGTTCTAGTTAAGACATAAATGATTTATTAATATAAACATGAATATGAAGTTTTGAGTTTGAATTAAGTTTTGTTAGAAATAAATTTGTATTTGTAATTATAAGTATAGAAGAAGTTACTTGAGAAAATATAATGGGAAAAAGAGACGCACAGACATATTATACATACATAGTACCTTTTAGACCTCAAATTATTAAATACCAGTGGTGTTGAAGCTAAAAATTTCTCTCTAATGCACTGTTTTGTGGGCGTCTGTGGCATGACATGTTAATACCCAGAAATAAGGAGGCACTTCCCACAGTAATTCTCTCGAGGCAAGAATATAACTCTCCTGGTGGTAAGTTTAGGGCAAAAAAGCTTAATCTATTACTGACGTTTGCACTCCAGGTATAATGCTCAGTGTTGTGTCTCTTAATACAACGTTCACTGCTTATTAATATACAGTAGTGTACTGTTGATGAAGCTACACTATCTTTTAAAAAAAATTTGAAAATAAATGATATGTGTATAAAAGAACGAAAACGATAAGGATAATAAATAAAAAATACAAAAAATATCGATAATTATGGAAACATTGTTAATACTGTAAAGATAAATAATGCAATAATGTTAATAGGTTAAATGGTTTATGGTAGTGATTCAAGATGGCTCAGGGTAGTTCATGGCAGTGGATCAAGGTGGTTCATTATAGTGGAACAAGATGGTTCATGGTAGTGGTTCATAAGGATTTTTGTTACTGGTTCATACATTATACTTCGTAGCAGTGGGTCATGCATGATGGTTTGGTGCAGTAGTTCATCATATTACATGGTAGGGGTTCATTAGTACGAGAACTGGTTCATGCAGTGTCACACATACCTCAAGGAGTAATTAAGGAATTATTCTCAGGTTCACGCGATCTTAATATTTGTTACTCTAGCTTATTTTTAGAAAGATTTTTACCAGAACAAAATATATTATCATGCTTTCCGGTAGAAACGCCAATTACTACGATCTGCAATCAGTAATATATTATCACGAGGGTGTTTCTTATCGGCTGAAATAACTAAACTCAAGATATACAGTACAAATACAATATAGTAACAAATATATCTTCTGTGCCACAAATGGGGTGAGAGAGAACCCTAGTGTGGGTCAAAGGGGTGAGAGAGGACCCTTGTGTGGGCCAAAGGGGTGAGAGAGGACCCTTGTGTGGGCCAAAGGGGTGAGAGAGAACCCTTGTGTGGGTCAAAGGGGTGAGAGAGGACCCTTGTGTGGGCCAAAGGGGTGAGAGGGACCTTGTGTGGGCCATGTGGGCCATAGGGGGCCTTGTGGGCCAAGGGTTAGAGAGGACCCTTTGTGTGAAGGACCCTTGTGTGGGCCAAAGGGTTGAGAGAGGATCCTTGTGTGGGCCAAAGGGGTGAAGGACCCTTGTGTGGGCCAATGGGGTGAAGGACCCTTGTGTGGGCCAAAGGGTTGAGAGAGGATCCTTGTGTGGGCCAAAGGGGTGAAGGACCCTTGTGTGGGCCAATGGGGTGAAGGATCCTTGTGTGGGCCAATAAGGAACAGCAGCCAGAACCATAAGTCAGGGGTAATGGGTGGGTGTTGAGGCGGGCCGCTTGCCTAAGACTTCTTTACATATATAATGCATGATGAAGGCCCCGGAGCCCCGCTCAACGATGAAGGATTGTTCCACTATCAAAATCCTTCCTACATCACCTGCTTATGTGAGAAAGGCTGACGCCACCGCCGGATGACCTCCTCTTATCACCTATACTGAGATATTGATGAGCTTTATCTTACGCCTTATTAAGGCTTCAACATGTCTACTTTATCATCAAAACTGGGTCATGGTAACACCATCACTGTTATACCGTACAAAGTTACAAACGATTCCTGTAACACGTGAGGATAGCTTCTAGATCAGCTGATGGAGGCAAACAATAAGTGTTGTCAGTTGTCTATATTTGGCCAACACTGGACACAAGATATTCTCTTGGCCCTCAGCCTCACACCGTCACGCTAAACACTCGATGCAATATTCTTCCTCATTACCGAGTAACTCTGAGGCTCCTGTGCCATAACAGATGAAAAATGGAAGACATTTTGAAGCTAAATTGACGGAGAGAAAACGAAGGAAGTTGCCAGAGAGGGAATGTTTGAGACAAGTCTTGATAAGTGAGTGGATTACCGCGATTTATTTAGACAGCATTAACAGTCTGGATTGTGGAAACATTTCAAATTAAGTTGTATGAAAATATATGTCTGTTTCATGTTTACTCGAGTTGAATTGTGAAGCGTATCAAAAACACGTAAATATTTCAGCAGTATACATATCTAATTACCTACCTGTAGCACTAACATTTCCATCTACCTATACAAATAATAATTTAGTCATGGCTTTCCCTCTCCCACTCTACAACTCTTTCACATTCTCTCTCTTTCCCCCTCCAATTATTTCTTCTATTCTCTTTCTCACATTCGTTTTCTTCCCAATGCTCTCTTCTTCCTTTCTTTTTCTCACTCCTTTTTGCTCTCTAGATATATTAGGTTGACGTGGGCATAACAGTTCGACGTACAGGAGGAAGAGTGGATGGTAAGAAGGGTCAGGAGGAGAGAACGAAAGTAGGAAGCAGAAGGACGAAATTTATACCACGAACAAGGTCTATCTCTCTCTCTCTCTCTATCTGTATCTTTCTTTGACTCTGCCTATCTCTCTCTCCTATGTGTCTTTCTCTCTCTTTAACTCTCTGCCTGTCTCTCTCTTTATTCTCTCTTTCTGTCGTCTGCCAATGTCGAAACAACGATCAATGGGGAGCGAAGTCCTTGGTGTGCTGCTGAAATAGTGTTGGTGCCGGGGTATTTGTATTATGATATAGAGTTTTGTTGTGGCAGCATACACTCATCCCGTTTTCCTCCATCACGTTTCTCCTCATCCACTCACGTTCTTCCTCCTCCTCCTCCTCCTCCTCCTCCTCCTCCTTCTCCTCCTCCTTCTCCTCCTCCTTCTTCCCACTCCTCTTCCCCTTCCCCTCTCTTCCTCCTTCCCCTTCTCACGTCCCCCTGGAGAGACACCTGGCCCGCTCATCACCAAATGTAGCACCAGGTGAGAGCAGCGGAGTCTTTGTGGGCACCTGTCACCACTACTCTCTCGGTTCACACGCTCTGTCCTTTTCCTTCTCCTCCTTCATCTCTTCTTACTCCTTTTCTCATTTTTTCTCCATCATCTCTTGGTATTTTTCTCCTTTAATGTTTTCTCTTTTATCATCTCTTTCGCACACCCAAAATAACTCTTGGTCGATATGATAACCACAGTGCAAATAAGCATGTGGGAGTAAATGCTTAGACGTCTTCACTTACACTTAGTACAGTGGCTGGTACATTTTGTGAGATAAGGCAACTCTGTGTTTGTTTACATGGTATTAAAACCCCCGGAATGGCCCTAAGGAACCTCACATAGTAGCCAGATTAAGGATACAAGATAAGCATTCCACAGAATTGCCACATCTCACAAAGCACACCAGCCACTGTACCAGGTATAAGTGAAGGCAACTGTACCTCACATTATCCTCACTTGCTGGGGAGGGAAGAGGATAAACTTGTGTGTCTCACCCTCTCTCTTACCCCTCTCACCCTCGTCATTCTTTTCTAGTGACCACTACAGAGAGTTCATGGTCTGTTTATTATCTCCCCCGACCAACTCAACACTCCTCTTTCCTAGTACGAAGGTGGAGTGTCGCGAGGACACTTAAAGGTATACTGTACCTTGGTAGAAGTTTCTTCTTTGACCAGATGTTCTGTAGTGAGGGAGAGAGATAGAGCGAGCGAGAGAGTGAAGCGACCTTTAAGACCCCATCATCCAGCAGGAGATACAAGGTATGACATTTACAAAGTGTTATAGTCGTTACAAAACAACTTGGTATAAAAGGTCAGTTGCTTCTAATACTACCAAGAATAATGAAGTTATAGAGAAACACGAGGGAAAAGTTTAACATAATCTCAAAGCTTAGTTTTCTTACTGGATCTAAAACATTATGTATTTGTAAGTCTCAGATGAGGGAGAATCATCGTTTACTGTGAATTTAAGATGATATTTATATTATTCTCTCATTGTAAACAGAGAAAATGTATATTACGAAATTTATAGGCAAGAAAACTGGTACATAATAAATCATAACTGCGAATTGTTATGTTTTCCTTCGTCTCTGCATTGGCATTTAATGTTTTATAGAGAAATGAAGCTTTTATTCTACTATGCAGAAGGTTTAACTTGAATGAAATCATAAACTAATGAGTTGTTTCCGCGTTAGAGCTAAGTTCATGTTACTGAAGAAATACATCATCTGTGTTTTATTAAAAAGAATCGTACAGAATTTTTTTTAACTTCTCAATAGCTTTCATTCCTTTCTTTTCCTTCTTACACAATTTCTTTGTCTTCCGCTGTGTGTGTGTGTGTGTGTGTGTGTGTGTGTGTGTGTGTGTGTGTGTGTGTGTGTGTGTGTGTGTGTGTGTGTGTGTGTGTGTGTGTGTGTGTGTGTGTGTGTGTGTGTGTGTGTGTGTGTGTGTGTGTGTGTGTGTGTGTGTGTGTGTGTGTGTGTGTGTGTGTTTTACTGGAATTAGCCCACTCGGTCACAGGTCAAACGACCCACAACGGGGCCTCGGGGGCGAAAAAAAAAGAACAAAGAAATTGAAAATATAGAAGAAAAAGGTTATACTGTGTTAATCTAAACCACGAAGATGCCGGAAAACCAGCTTTTTAAAGTGAGACAGAGCATTCCACAATTTGGCTGTGTGAGGAAAGAAGGAGGTACTATAACGGGTTATTCCCGTGTGACCGACATCCACAGAGAAACGGTGGGCACCGCGGGCAAGACGTGTGTTACGAGCCCACGGCCTTGCTGGCGGTACACAGGATGCCAAATCCACCGAACATTGCCCGTTAAAGTACCTGTAAAACAGAGAGGGTGAAGCAACATTGCGGCGGAGAGAAAGGGAAGAGAGATTGTCGACTAAAGGAGGAGAGTTAATAAGATGAAATGCCTTTGATTCCACCCTATCTAACGGTTGGACAGAAGAAGAGCCACCCCAGATATGAGAGCAGTACTTATATACTTGGAGCAACTGCTCAGGAGTGAAGTAGGGCATATGTACAGCATTCCCAACTTTCGGGAGGCAGCATTAGCTTTATTAAGGATGTGTGATTTCCAGGACATATTGGAGGAAATGGTGAGGCCTAACATATTTATTTCAGAATTTGGCAGAATGATAGCGTCCTATACCCCCAAAAGTCCTATGGCGACGGTCGATTGACGACGGGGACAGGCAGAGATGACTGCCGGGAGTCTCTAGTCACAACTCTGCACATGGGCGGCACAGACAAGATGGTCGTTTATGCACTGGGATCTAGGGAGCAGTGCAATCCGGTCCTGTCTTTGTGACTGAGCAGCCCTTTCGGGGAGCCAGTCTGCTCACCCCACATAAGGAGGGGGCTAGAAAAGGTGTCCTAAACATAGCCTGACTAAAAACCAAACCTGAATGGGCAACTGCACACAGTAAGGTCATCCTTATGCGGTCGAAAACACAACCAAAATCACAGATCCAAACAAAAACAAACTATACAACCTAGTATGGTTGCTGCATGGAATGTCAGGACCCTTCTGGATTCTGGCACAAATGCACGTCCTGAAAGAGGAACTGCCCTTGTGGTATAACATCAACATAGCAGCCATCAGTGAGTCTCAGCTCCCAGATGAGGGACAACTCACAGAACAGAGATCTATCTACAACTTCTTCTAGAAGGGTAAGTCTGCTGCGGAGAGAAACCGCATTCATGGAGTTGGCTTTGCCATTCGCCAATGCATCCTACACAGGCTAACTGAAATGCCTATTGGGATCAACGAGTGCCTCATGACGCTTTTCAGTCCCACTGAATCACTCACGACATGCCTTCTTCATCAGTGCATACGCCCCAACACTGGATGCAGAGGATGACATCAAGGAGGCCTTTTATGCCGACCTCGACAGAGTGCTAATCTCTATTCCCAGAGAAGACAAGGTTGTGCTCCTTGGCGACTTCAATGCCAGAGTTGGCAGAGATGTTAACATTTGGCAGGGAACCATAGGGAGAAATGGACTAGGCAAGTGTAATCCCAACGGCCTACTCCAGCTCAGCAAGTGTGCTGAACACAACTTCACTATCAGCAATACCTTGTTTAGGCAGGCCGAGAAGTTCAAGGGTTCGTGGCAACACCCACAATCCAAACACTGGCATCTCATTGACTACATCATTGTCAGAGAAAGAGATCGCCGAGATGTCCTCATCACCCGTGCCATGCGTGGCTCAGACCACTGTGACACTAATCACCAACTTGTCATATCCAAGTTCTGACTTCACGTCGCCCCAAAAAGGCGAAGGCAGTAAGCCTCTATAAGAGGTTTTAATACTAAGCGTCTGGAGGATCCAGCGGTAGCACATGCTTTCAGAGAGCAGCTCGAACAGGGGCTTACAATCAACCCAACAGCAAACAACGTGAATCCCAGTGCCGAATGGGATACTCTTACTACTGTCATGACAAAAACCTACAGATATACCCTCGGCCAGGTCAAAAGAATACACCAGGACTGGTTTGATGAAAATGACCCGGCAATCAATGTACTCATCAATGATAAACGTGCTGCTTTTACTGACTGGCAGAACAACCCTGAGTCGGACCAAAGCAGATACCTTCCGCAAGGAGAAAGCTGTGGCCCAGTGGAAAGTTCGTAATCTAAAGAACGACTGGCTTAAAAATAAAGTATGTGATGCACAAAATCTTGCAGAACAGCACAAGGTGAGCGAATTTTTCATTTCCACTAAAATATTTTAAGGGCCAGTCACTCGTCGCGCAGCCCCCTCCGCTCACCTGACGGTAACCACATAATTAGAGATGATGAAAGTCTCCTAGCGCTGGAAAGAGCACTACCATTCAGTGCTCAACCGAAACACCGAAGTGGATGTCCTGACTACCCAGCAGGTCCCTCAGCATTCAGAGCTGACCCACCTCAGCTATCCTCCATCCCTGGATGAAGTAGCTACTGTCATCAAACAGATGGAAAATAACAAAGCTAAGGTGTATAAAGCAGGAGGACTGTAACAGCACCATTTGTATTATATAAATATTTACCCAAATGTATAATACCAAATTAATCAACTGTGCCTCAGCTGTTGACGTTATGCATGGCTGAGGTTGCTGTTCCTCAGGGGAGCGAGCGAGGGCAGGCTGAGGTCAGCACATAACAGCAACAACAAGATATCTGACGCGTTTCCTTTTATCACACTCACGAGGCCTGCTTCGCTCTCTCTCCCTTGGTCAGGGAGATGAGACTCATATCACTTGTTACCCAGTGAACGCCTCACTTAAGTGTTCTCCTATAAGTGCCCTAAGACACTTCCCTTAGCAGAGAAGGTACAATATACTCTCAACTGAACTCAGTACCTGTGAAGTTAAACTATATTTTTCTACAATAAAGAAAAACAAACAAAGTGTTTACTTCAGACCTGCCACTTATCAATTCCAGAATTAATATATAAATATATATATATATATATATATATATATATATATATATATATATATATATATATATATATATATATATATATATATATATATATACTTTTACATACTTTTAGTACTTTTTAATACTTTTAATAACTTATATTTGCTTTCTCTTCATTTTCATAATTCATAAATATTTTTGCATTACTCTGAGTGGGCAACGTAGTGAGTCTTTATACAGTGAGTGAAGTGATAAATAGTCCTATACATCTAGTAATTCACAGGAACTAGTGGCAACTGATAGCGAGGAAGAATTACCACAATTTAGCCAAATAGAGTTAACACCTATCGACACTTTAGGTCAGGTAACATTTACCCATTGCCTTCACCTGTTACTAAAGCTAGTGCTTTAACTAACACAACAAAAATGGCAACAGGTGGTTCTACTAACCCACAGACTACATCGGCCGGTCAAACGGTAAGGCTACTTCCAAATAACACTAAGGTACAAGAGTTTACTGCCGAGGATCCTGATTATACTAGTTTAGCATTTTTGCGTAAATGCGAAGATGTTATGAGAAATACCGATGTTACCAATGACGTAGATAAAATTTCATACGTCCGAAGCCTTATCAATACCGGTAGTCGGGCAGCTAGAGGTATCTATGCTTCAGCCATTGACGAAGAAATGGATGATTATCAAACATTTAGGAAGCAATTCATTTCTTTTTTTGGATCAGGCGCCAAAGGAGGTCCACTTACTTGGATTTTTAGGATGGCAGAGAGGACAGGTGACACTCTGCTCGCACATGAAGCACAAGACGCCCAAATTTGTGCAGGACTCACTAAGATAGATCTTAAATCTTACATGGATTCCTCAGATTGGTTCGAAAAAAATGACAACTTGTCTAAAGTAAATTTCTACAGGATTATTGAATTCCTTCAGTTTATCTTGTCATCAAATGAACCCTTACGTACGAAAGCCCAAAAGAAAGAGTTTAAAAAGGGACTAAACTTGTAAAATACGTAGAAGAAATTGCAGAACCCAAGGAAAATATTCCTAGGGAGATGTCAGTGGCACCAGTCACCAGCTTCAAGGAACAACCACAGTCTGTCATGGAAACCAAACCAAAAAAGGTACCTTTTTGCAAAGTCTGCAAACGTAAGGGACATGCCACAGAAAAATGCTGGTTTGCAGGACAAGCAGATAAGTCCCCAGCCAGCCAGAGGCAAGATCGAAGAAAAGAATCTTCGCAGGACCTTAAAATTTCATATAGTCCTGCTAAACCAAAAACTCCAAAGGGACATTACATAGGAAATTAAATGTCTCCAAACACTAAAGGCACTGCAATAAATGGTGTATAGTACATCAGTCTCCATACCACAACACAAAAGAATGTAGAAATATACAGCTTATGAGGCAAGAAATAGAAAATCGACGGGAGACAAGTATACAGCCTTTGGGGGAAGAGGAGCGCGTCCAGCAACACGATCTAGGATAGCGTCAACGGTTCAAGAAAACAACGCTTCCATCACCGGCTCATTAATCGCCGCGTTAAACAAAGTGGAGGTGTTGACTGTACCAGCGAGGATAGGTAACAATCGGTTATCCCTAGATATAGATACGGGGGCCTGTGCCAATGTTATCTCATTAAAGTCGTTCAATGAACTCCAGCGGCGATATCCTCCAAATAAGTGGCCAATAAGACCTACAGACATTCCTCTGTCCGGTGTGTCGGGAATCCAATTAGACACAGCGGGTGTGATAACACTACCAATCCTTTTTTCTGGGTCCGGTACAGCGTTTTTGGCGGAATTCTACATAGCTAAGGCATTTTCTTTGCCAGCGGACGGGTTACTTGGTCTGACCACTCTAAGGCAGAACAACATTAACGCTCAGCCACGAGATCAAACAATCATGCATCATTGTAAAACATATCACGCAATGCAAACTTCACATCCATTGCTTACTTCAGGTGTTCTGGAATTGATAAGTGGTAGGGCTGAAGTAAACACTTTGTTGGTTTTTCTTTATTGTAGAAAAATGTAGTTTCACAGGTACTGAGTTCAGTTGAGAGTATATTGTACCTTCTCTGCTAAAGGGAAGTGTCTTAGTGCACTTATAGGAGAACACTTAAGTGAGGTGTTCACTGTTTAACAAGTGATATGACTCTCATCTCCCTGACCAAGGGAGAGAGGGAGAAGCAGGTTTCGAGGTGTGTGATAAAAGGAAATGCGTCAGATATCTTGTTGTTGCTGACATGCGCTGACCTCAGCCTGCCCTCGCTCACTCCTGGAGAATATATGAGTAAAGGAGGAAATTCCCCAAGCTCTTACAAACGCTTCCATTGTCAATATTTATAAGAACAAGGGGGACCAGTCAGACTGTGGCAACTACCGTGGGATCTCGCTGCTCTTCGTATCTGGCAAGATTATCGACCGAGTCCTCCTAAACATACTTCTCCCTGAGGCGGAAGACTTGCTCCCAGAATATCAATGTGGTTTTAGACCATCACGTGGCACCACTGACATGATCTTTGCTGCCCGCCAGACACAGGAAAAGTGCAGAGAACAGCGTCGTGACATGTACATGGCTTTCATCAACCTAACCAAGGCCTTCGACTCGGTCAACAGGGAAGCCCTCTGGTGGACCCTCAGCCGTTTTGGCTGCCCACCAAAATTCATCGCCATTGTGAGACAACTCCACGATGGCATGAACGGCAGTGTCCTGCACAGCGGCACCCAGTCAGAGTTCTTCCCCATCCAAACAGGGGTTAAACAAGGGTGTGTACTGGCACCAACTATCTTTTCCATTTCCTTGGCTGCCTTCTTTACTTGTGCCAGTGTCAATTTAGACGGCGGGGTGGACATCGAGTACGGGGTGAAGGGGGGTCTTTTCAACAAAAGACGACTCCAGGCAAGAACAAAGGTGTTGGCAGCTTCCATTACTTAACTTCAGTATGCAGACGACCTCACCCTTGTTGCTCACACTGAACACGACCTACAGGAGATCCTGAACACCTACGCAGACGCGTATGGACACTTCGGCCTTGAGGTGAATGTAAGTAAGACTCAGATTCTCTTTCAACCTGCCACTGGTTCAGACACACCTACACCATCCATCCAGCTTAACGGTACTACCCTCCCTAATGTTGCCCACTTCCGGTATCTCGGCTCCCACCTGTCCACCACTGCAGACATCGACGAAGAGATTCATCATCAAATCAGATGTACATCTCAAGTCTTTGGCAGACTCCGAAATCGTGTCTTCAGCTGTAAGGAGCTGAAATTATCTAAAAGCTGCACGTATATCGAGCAGTGATCCTCCCCACCCTGCTATATGGCAGCGAGACTTGGATCACATACAGGAGGCACCTCAAGGCACTTAAAACTTTCGCCAACATAGTCTAAGTTCCATCCTCCGAGTTCTCTGGGAAGACAAGAGAACAAATCCCAGTATTCTTGCTGACACCAACTGTAGGAGCATCGAGGCTACCATTCTCTATGAAGAACTACGTTGGACTGGCCATTTTACCAAAATGGACGACAGTAGACTGCCAAAGCAGCTACTTTACAGTCACCTAACGAACAGTAAACGTAACGCCGACGGGCAATTGAAAAGGTATAAGGATAGTCTTAAGATAAACCTGAAAAAGTGCCAAATCGACCCCCTCACCTGGGAGACTATTACTCCACACCGTAACGCTTGGAGGAGCACCACACTAGAAGGTGTTAATACTTTCGAGTTAACCCGACTGCAATCCGAGGCAGACAAGCACGAACGCGGGAAAGACGCTGCCACCGCCCCTCCCGCAGTAAATGGAGCCCTCCACATGTGCAACGAATGTGAACGACGCTGCGGGTCCCGTATCGGTCTCTTTAGTCACCTCAAAACTCACAAACCTAGCTAATATCCCTGATACCTCATATCATTGTATCATAGCTGAATGATCGTCAAACTCGAATCCAAGTGACAGCAAAGCAGTAGCAGTAGTATGTGTGTGTGTGTGTGTGTGTGTTTGTTTGTATGTATGTGTGTGTGTGTGTGTGTTTGTTTGTTTGTTTGTATGTATGTGTGTGTGTGTGTGTGTGTGTGTGTGTGTGTGTGTGTGTGTGTGTGTAAGTGTCTGTTTGTATGTATGTGTGTGTTTCTAAGAGGTTGCACAAGTGAGATAATAACTGTGTACCGCGTGTCAAACATGAAGGGTCATTTACATACACACAGCTGCCTGGTTAAGGGCACTCTGGTGTGACCCAGCTTTTGTACGTATGTTTGTGTGTTGTGTGTGTGTTTACTTGACTGTAAATTTACAAATTTAATTACTGTACACACACACACACACACACACACACACACGACATCGATGACGGTGGACAAAGTAAATTAGTTTATATTTTTTCCAACTTATTCTCTATAAGTCATGGTATATTTATACCCTGTTTCTGTTTATTCCCGTTTCTCTCTTCACCTGTCACCTCCTTATAACTTATCTGGCGCAGTCTGTTTCCGTCTCTGTCACTCTTGCTATTTCGATCTGTCTGTCTGCCTGTCTGTCTGTCTCCCAGCTTTAGTCATAATTCGGTCACTGCCTCTACTCACTGGTCTCGTCACAAAGGATAATCTCTTGTCATCACTGGTCAATTCACCTCCTGGGCAACATTTCGCTCTAACGCAATGACCTTTTTAGAATTGCATTGGCGGCGACTCCTTGACGACACAGGATACAACACTCAGAACACTCACCTGATGTTGTAGTAATTGTGAAGTAAACAAACCAGACCAGCTACACTAAAGGTGATTATGACGTATAATGTTTATGAGTTCTTTTGTGGACCATATCATATCTCCCATTCCCATACCTTACCTCGTACTCCTCTTCTTTTACTTTACCCCTCACTCATCTGTCTCTACTTAAGATCTACCTGAGCTAAGGAGTAATCTAAGGGTAATACCTAGTTAGGGAAATGTATTAAATATAAGTAATAACACGTGTCCAAAATGCACCAGGTGTATGCAATATCTGGCCAAATATATGTGTCCACTATATGCAATATCTGTTACACAAAATGTTCTGAATAAATACAATACCTAGCCTTTGAAAATGGCCAGATACATACAATATCTGGCTGTCTAAATGCACCAAATACATACAATATCTGGCTTGTGCAATGGACCAAATACATACAATATATGTCCCGCGAAATGGAACAGGTGGACGCGGGCCACGACGAGGTACAGAACTGCATATTGAGTCACCATCTGGAGGGAACATCGATCCTTCCTTGGTTGATGATCCAGTTTACACTCTACAATAATATTGTTCACATATATTATTTGTTGTCATAGATACGAGGGCGAGAAAATATTGTAGCGGATGATAGATGTAGTGACATTATTTTTTCCTTATAGATTTTAGCAGAAAAGTAAAATGCAAAAAGCAGAAAACAACATCACGACACGAGAGTAGTAGAGGAACAGAGGACGGTATCAGGGTCGAGGAAAGACCATGGTACGGAATGAAACGACAACCAGGGGACTCTGTTTTGTACATGGGAATGTACTGGAGTGACCATATGGGAAACACTGTGGACAAGGAGATAGATGGAAAGGGAGGAAGAGAGACCAGATAGATTTTAGTTTCACAGGTGACCTCTCCAAACCCTTTAAAAGAAACATGTTGTTTTAAAATGAGGTGGTAACAAAAGACGAGAGAAGACAAAGAAGGAAGGAAGGAAGGAAGAAGAGAGAGAGAGAGAATCATTATCATCTTTACACGTTTCTCTCCTTTCTTTCTATGCATTATTCCATGTCTCCTGTTATCTCTCTCCAATAGGTCATTCCAAGAGAAGTTTCAGGATCTCTAATTAAATTCAAACAATAACAACATAAACAAAATAATTAAAGCTTTTATTTTTAGTTACGATTGTTAGTACCTGTATGTTAATTCATTTTATCCGTAACGAAAAATGATACAATGGTTATAGATACGATTGAGTCTTAATACAAATGATATGGAATTTTTCAACAACAGCCACAATAATAAATAAAACACCTGGCCTAGGAATATGTAAAGGTGTTACTTGTCAACACCTTCAGCCTGTGTGTTGTTGACAGTGGGCTGGGTGGGGAGGGTAGGAGAGCGGCAGGACAAAGGGAGGGGTGGATTTGGTGGGGTTTGGGGGGGATGGGTACGTTCTGGGGGGTGGGAGAGGGTGGGACAGACGTGTGTTACAGACAGGAGGAGGATACAGCTCAGTAGGGGGCAGTGAAATTTTGCTCAAAGCTGCACTCTTCAGGCATTGTTCCTTATACATATCTAAGACTCCATGCCAAATTTGAAGCTGATATGTCGAGGTTTATTCTGCCGCATTTTCTACTGAAATTTTTAAATTTACCTACAGTACTAGCCAAACAGCCGCTGTGGCGGTGCAATGTTCTGTTCAGTGTTTATCAACTTTTTTTTCATATCTCTTATGGCATTATCACAAAGGATGACAAGAGTCAGGTTATTGGACCACATAAGCTGCGGGATGCGAGACAAAAATACCGATTTAAGAGGCAAGAAATTGAGATGGCTAGTTTAGATAATTTGACGTCACTCTATTTTGATGGTAAGAAGACCGCCACTCGTGTGATGATAAAGAATGAGAAGACCGAGAAATGGAGTTCGAGGATGATGGTGAAAGATCATTATGTCATCATGGTTGAGCCTGGCAATGAATATCTCACACATGTGACTCCCAAGACTGGACACGGAAAGCAGATTGCCAAAACTATTCACGAGTTTCTGGTGGAGAAAAATCTAACCCAGCAGCCCATTGTGTGTGTTGGTTGTGATGGAACCAATGTAAATGTAGGATCAGAAAATGGAGTCATTCATCATCTTGAAATGTTACTTGGTCACCCGCTCCATTATTTCATATGTCAGCTTCACGGAAATGAGCTGCCTTTCCGCGCAGTTTTTTATCACTATGATGGTAAACCAAGTGGTCCTGAGCATTGGCGTGGTCCCATTGGAAAGCAGATCAAGGAGTCTTTGTCTGAGCTTCCAGTTGTCGCCTTCCAGTCAGTCAGTTTCCCTGATTTCCCTGTGTTTAATGATGAAGTGGAGAAAGATCTGTCCTGGGATCAGAAATACCTGTATAGGATTTGTAAAGGAGTTATCACAGGTGTTGTTGAAGATGACTTGGCTGCTATTGAGCCAGGTCCTCCCTGTGTGTCAAGGTGGAACACCTTATGGAGAAGAATCTTCACGCTGTATGTAGCAACATCAAGACCCAGCCATGAGTTGAAAAGAATTGTCATTACAATAATAAAGTTCAGTGCTCCAATGTGGTTTTACATCAAGATACACCCTTACGTAACACACGGCTCAAGGAACGTATTCCAGTCCCTGCTATATATGAAACACCTGAATAGTGAGGAGGAGACGATAGTGAAGAAGGCTGTCCAGAGAAATGCATACTTCGCCCACACAGATCAACTTCTTCTTGGTATGTGTGCAGATGAGGACATGACTGTTAGAGAAAAAGCTGTCTCAATGATAAGAAAAATTAGAGAGGAGAATCAGCAAAAGGAAGAATGCACTGGCAGATCTGAAGAGGAGAAGGAAGATTCTGATGCTGCTGTTGACGAGAATTTGTTAAACTATACTGATGAGGAGGGTAAAGATGGAGATGGGAATGAGGATGTGCCTCCTGTAGTCAACATGAGAAAGGTGGTGACTCCGAAACTAAAGTGGCAAGCAAAAAACTATCATTCCATGATTAACTGGAGGAATGAACTCAAGACTGAGCCTCCTTACATTGCTTCTCTGTCAAATCTACAGGTTAATGACATTCTTGAGACACCATTAGTGGTGCCCAAGTGGCCAAACAGCACTCAGGCGGTCGAGAGAGGCATAAAAGTGATGACTGAAGCTTGCACTGAAGTGACGGGATACGAATCGAGAGATGGATATATTAGGCAAAGATTATTGTCTAGGAAAATGATGCCAAGGTTCCGCACAAAAAAGAATTTCAATATGAACTTGTAATGATTTTCTATACGGTGTACCTGTAAAATAACATGTGAATTAAATCGATGTCACCCATGTAAAATTTATCATTATCCTGGAAAACATTAAATGACACCTAATTTTTGGTATACACTAAAAGTTGACAAAAAGTCGTTCGCGATGCGGCAGGGTAAGTATGCATGAAATGACATGAAATTTTGCACAGGTGTTTGTTACAGCCATACAAACGATGCCTGAAAAGTGCAGCCTGCAACTCAAATAAAAGTGTTTTTTCCCTGCCCCCTACAGCTCAGTGTATCTGTCCTTCAGTTATAACTCAAAATATACATCTTTCTCTCACCTTTACTGACATTTCATCTCTATTTCCTTCTCCCCATTTCTCAATTTCCGCCCCTCACTCTCTCTCTAGTCTTCAATTTCCTCTTCTCGCCTCCTCGTTACCTCATCCTTTATGTGTGTACGTTATGATGAAGACAATTGTTCCTAGGTGGAGTTAATATTTTGAATTTGGTTTTAAATATAGTATTTTACTCCCTGTATGTATAGCTAACGAGTTGCCTGTTATGTTGGTCAGTCGCACAAATGATATTCGATGTTAGAAATATTTATTAATAAGTCCTGAACGTCGAGCACTGGCAATACTACTGGTGAAATACTTAAGTCGAATATTAAGAAAGCTCGTTATCAAACTTTCATTGTTCTCCATTAACAATATTATCTGTGGAAACCTAAATTATTATATTTTGTAAAGTTATTCATCAAACACAAATCATCGAATATCAACCACAGTGCTAACCATCTGGATGTGGCTAAGGTCCCAAGTGAGGGAGATCGTCACTCTCATAGAACTTGACTCTAATTGCTTTGTTGTTTTATGTGATTATTAGTAGAAGTTATAAAAACGAATGAATAAATAAATAAAGAGTTTATAGAAGTGGAAAAAATTCGTCAATAATACAATATAAATATACAGACACACTACACAACTGTGGTGTTCGTGGTGCGGCATAACGCTGGTTAGTACTCTCAATGTGCCAAAGACCAGGTATATAGCCAGGAGCCGCGTTGAATTAGCCAAGTCCCTCGCCATTATTCACGCCACACTGGCTACTTTATTGCGCTAACCCGTCGCACCAGGATCACACTATGATTAATGATAGTTCTCTGCTCTGTTACGTCCACCAGGGCAACTCTCCACTAAAGGGCCTCAAATAACACGCTTTTCTACCTGGTTGGGGAGCGTCATTCTTACTAATAGTGACGTTGATTGCAGTTTATCATAGTCTCTGTTATTACCAAAGTCGTGACCTGTATCATAAGACAATCTCTCTGTCGTTCCCAATAGTATGTTTCTCAATCTTCCTCATATCTGACACATCTGAGAATCATAATATTTTATACCTACCGTGAGGTATAGATTGATCACGATACATCATCTTGGTGAGTGTTTCTTTGACTAACAAAGATTTTTTATGTAAGGAAGGTCTCGAAGAAAGGAGGGCAGTGGTGTATGTGTGTCAGGTGTGGTCGGTGGTGACCTGAGATGTGAGTGTGGGTGCTTCTTGAGCGTTGACATGTACTGTGCGTCTTTTTCTTTGTCTCTTCCTATATGTCTGTACTCTCCCCCCCCTCTTTCCTTATCTTAAAAGCGCAACAATATACGTTCCCATGACACAAGATGACCTCCTCCTCCTCCTCCCCCTCGTCAACATATTGGACAATATTCCCATGAACTACTCCGTGGAATCCAACTCAAACACAGGGGCTCAAGGGGAAGATTGAAGGCTCTCGCGAGGCAGTTCAACTGATGGATTGAGTTAGTGAAAACACTTGGTTTGTCTCTCACCACCTGGAGGACCACCTGAGAGAGAGAGAGAGAGAGAGAGAGAGAGAGAGAGAGAGAGAGAGAGAGAGAGAGAGAGCAGTAAGTGTGAATGAATAAAAAAGGGAGTAGAGGAGAGAACAAGATGTTGTGGAAAAAGAAGCGTTGAATATCATATAAAATGAAATTTACACTAAGACAAATATGACAGGAAAAAAAACATAAGCAAATAGACATACAGACAGACAAGTAAACTAAGAGAGAGAGAGAGAGAGAGAGAGAGAGAGAGAGAGAGAGAGAGAGAGAGAGAGTAATTCAGCAGAGGGACTGAATAATAAGAAGAGTCTTATGGACAGCGTGAGAGAGAGATTTACAGAAACAATTTGCGCCAGGAAGAGACTTTCCTGGAACACTTTGTATTCGAGGTTTTCAACATCCTCGGTAAATGAAAGCTTTCCCAGCCACTATAAGTAAGACACTGCTTTAGTCAGGGCGTTCCCGAGCTCCTGTCTAGAGTTTGTGTATTATTACAGTTGTCTAATTCAGAGCCAATACTTTCATCGTGTTGTCTACTACAGAACTAATATATTACAGGTATCGTATAAACTGGAGTCAATATATTGCAGGTATCGTGTATACTAGTCAATATATTATAGGTATCGTGTATACTAGAGCCAATATATTACAGGTATCGTGCATACTAGAGCCAATATATTACAGGTATCGTGCATACTAGAGTCAATATATTACAGGTATCGTATAAACTGGAGTCAATATATTACAGGTATCGTGTATACTTTCTATTGATTTATGTCTATGTATTTATCTATTCTATCATTTCCTGTTCCCACACACTAACTTAACCTCACTTGTTCCATTATTCAGTCCAGCTTCAGAGGATAAAAGAAGGAAGATATTTGTACGCAACATTCCAGCCACATTGCTCCTACGTTCTTTGTCCTGCGTTACACATGAGCCCCGTCTTTGATCTAAATCCCATGACTTGGTGCACCAGTTAAGTGGCAAATCGTCGACGGTGGAACAGGAAGCCCAGAGACCTAACTTAACCCTTGCTCAGTCGTGGCGGTGATGACTTCTGAAAAATATTTTACCATAGTAATAAACACGATCTGGTTCACTGATCATTGCGAATAGAGTTTGGAATCATTTGGTTTACTTTTGTTTGGGCTGTGAGGGTTTGTGTGTAAACCTTAATTTTTTAGAGGGAAAGACAAGTCAAGGTGTGTTACTGATTGATTGATAATACCGTGTAGATGATGGTGAATATAATGCTGTACAGAATAACTCAAGGAATGTATCTATAGTTGGTTTATGAAACAGATGATCGTTTGTGTACACTAGTTCTGACATGATTAATATAATTTCAATTAAACTTAGCAGCCACAACCAACGTACCTGGCGAGACAACAACAAAACGGTAGATACTACAGTAAGCTCTCCTCTCCTCCAACCCCCCAGCCCCTCCCCCACCTTCACCACAGCCTACCTCCTTCCTAAGCTCTCCCCTCCTCCAACCCCCCAGTCCCTCCCCCCCCTTCACCACAGCCTACCTCCTTCTAAGCTCTCCTCCTCAACCCCCAGCCCCTCCCCCTCCCACCTCCTCCTCCGCTCCCTCCTCCAACCCCCCAGCCCCTCCCCCTTCACCACAACCTACCTCCTTCCTAAGCTCTCTCTCCTCCAACCCCCAAGCCCCCCACCTTCACCACAGCCTACCTCCTTCCTAAGCTCTCCTCCTCCAACCCCCCAGCCCTCCCCCACCTTCACCACAAGCCTACCTCACCTTCCAGCTCTCCCCTCCTCCAACCCCCCAGCCCCTCCCCACCTTCACCACAGCCTACCTCCTTCCTAAGCGCTCCCCTCCTCCAACCCCCCAGCCCCTCCCCCACCTTCACCACAGCCTACCTCCTTCCTAATCATCTTACGAGTTGATCCCCAAGATGCAGAGGCTCTAATCTACCGATACAAGCGTCTTAACTCTGTCAATCCTTTAGCCGCGAGACACATCCAGCGCCTGTATTGTAGACAGCTCCTCCCACCTCATAACAACGACGGTATATGACGCCAGGATGCTAATGAATTATCTGTGTTTACTTATTTACTACTGATCTTCTCTTGCTGTGCGTATGAATGTAATATAGAAACAATACCCGACTGTGTGTGTTTGTGTGTAATAATAATAATAATAATAATAATAATAATAATCAACGGTTTATTGAAAAAGTTCTGCAGCCCGAAGGCTGAAAACATACATTGGACATAAATGACTTAATACATACATTGGTGGTTTAACAAAAGCCTTCATTAGAGAAAGGTAAAGGAACATACAGTGAACATACAGATTAATGTAGGCGTTAAACAGCAAACACGTAGTGTATTAACTCCCTCCCAGATGGTGTTATGAGGGATCTCACGTGGTATAGTAATTCCCTCACAGATGGTGTTTTGAGGGATCTCACGTGGTGTAGTAATTCCCTCACAGATGGTGTTATGAGGGACCTCACGTGGTGTGGTAATTCCTTCACAGATGGTGTTATGAGGGACCTCACGTGGTGTACTAATTCCCTCACAGATGTGCGTGTGTGTGTGTGTGTGTGTAAGCGACAACTCGAATAAATACGCGCATATTATATAAATATTATAATATTAGTAGGTAATATAATGTGTAGAGAATGTATGGCTATAAGGGGAGGTTGGAAACTATATTAAAAAATATATATTATTATTATTATTATTATTATTATTATTATTATTATTATTATTATTCTTTGTAGTAGTAGTAGTAGTAGTAGTAATAGTGGTGGTGGTGGTAGTAGCACGGCCAAAGTTATAAGCTGCAGCAACTGATGCTGCAAGTACCAGAGAATTTGAAAAAAAAGTAGCTATAGCGCAGGAGGTGGGCGCCTCGAACTGGTTAACTACGTTACCGATAAGGGCAAATGGTTTCAGTCTCAATAAACAAGAATTTACAGATGCCAATGCTCTAAGGTACGGTAGGCCAGTAGAAGGTTTGCTCTCCCAGTGCGTGTGTGGCTCTTCCTCTGACGTCGATCACACCATGGTGTGCAAGAAAGGGGGCTTCATATGCATGAGGCAAATATGTTGAAGGAAATCTGCCGTGATGTCAGGGCAGAACCGATTCTCTTTCCATTGGGCGGTGAAATTTTCCAACATAGGACTTCAAACACATCCAACGAAGCCTGTGTTGACGGCAGTGCTCGAGGATTCTGGACGCAGGGACAGCGAGCCTTCTTCGACATCAGGATTTTTTATCCCATGGCTGCATGTCACCGTAACTTAGCTCTCGATGCTGCACACAGGAGGAACGAGAACAACAAGATACGGGCATACGGGGAGAGAATTCAGAATGTTGATCAAGGCAGCTTCACTCCTCTAGTGTTTACAACCTCTGGTGGGATGGGACCAAGTGCAAGACGCTTTTACGCCAGACTAGCGGAGGTGCTATCCGAACAGAAGCAGCAGCCCAGAAGCTATGTTACAGCCTGGATGAGATGTCGACTGTCCTTCTCTCTCCTTAGGTCTGCTTTGCTCTTCCTCAGGGGAACGAGACCATCGGCCCCAAAGCCGAGAAAAGTTACAGATATTGACTACGAGCAAGTCACTGAATGCCGCACAGATCTGCGGCTCAACTAACTCAACACAGCTAGGATAACTACTTATGTATTAGGATATTTAATTTTAAGGTAATAAAATGGCGGCGAAGGTGTGGCTATTGGGGAGGCTGGAGGCCACGTTTAAAAAAAACAATAGTAGTAGTAGTAGTAGTAGTATCATCAACCTCACGATCAAACTTTACTTCACATCTAACATACAGTAAGATCCACTCCTATGTTATATTAAAGACTTCACTTTCTTCCTCAGTTAATGTCTACTGTAAATATTTGCTGGCTCCCTCACGTGGGCAGACACTCATGTGCTTTATAGATAATTTATATATTTTCGAAATATTTATTGATGAAACCAGAAGAGCAGACAACTTTGTTTTTTACGATAATATTACTTTGCTCTGTTAACTTTCTCCAGCTTACAGAACACAATATTTAGGTTACGGATGATGAATAAATTACATGTAAAGTGTCGACAGTAATCACTACAGTGTGTTTGTCTCGCTGTTACAGATATGCATTACCTTGACATCACATTCGACTATCAATGAAATACACAATTCTGTATTTCTTACCAACGTTTGTGGCAGAGGTCAAAGGTCGCCTAGGGAGGTGTTAGCAACATTAACACACAGCTTTAAGCCTCACCAGGGAGTGATACAGCTCAGACCGGCTGTGGTAAATATTGTGATGCTGTGGTGCGGAAATATACCTTTGTTTCCTGCCTTAACTCAGGTGTAAGACGAAGTGTGAGAGACAAATCGTGCGTAATAACATCCGGGGAAGGAGTTGCTATAAAACCCGCTTGTAATATAAGATTGATAGCAAGAGAAAGAAAGTTAGTGTTAGTATATACGTGTGAAGAAATGGTTGTAGAGGTATTTATACAAATATTAAAGAATAATTATTACAATTAACCTTTCAAATAGTAATAGAGTCCACAATCTCTCTATATTAATTCAGTTTAATAAGTATATACATAGACAGACTTATGTGTCACTGGCAGCAGTACGGTACAACACAATGCATCACTGGTGGCAGGACAAAATCAAAGTATTTTGTTCCTATCAATACATCATAATGTAATAGATAGAAGGTAAAGCTAGACATATGTCTGGATATACTGTTACACGTTCAATATAACTCATGTCATGGATAATTAAAAATAATGTATTGTAATCATTTTAATTTAGATAAACATAATTGCTCGCGTATCTGCATATTGAAGGCTTACAGGATTTACCGATCGTCTATTTTTACTTCACTCTGAATATTTGGTTACAGGACGACGCTTGTATCAGTTAACCAATATATAGTTGTGGCAGTGATGTGTCCTGGGCCAGTGTTGGGACGACCCACTATGTTCTGAATTATATATTTATTTACATCACAGATATCAATAAATAAATAAAAAAGATTTCATCCTACAGCTTTCGTGAAAATTCATCCATACATCCATACATACACACATACATACATCCATACATACATACATACATACATACATACATACATACATACATACATACATACATACATACATACATGAAGGTAAACTGCTGACTAACACCAACAACAATTTCACATAAAGAATATTAATATCGGACCTTACTGATTCAGGGAAAGATTGAAGGCGGTGGAAAGATCTAAACTTCTTATAAACGAATGATGAGATTAAATCCTTCAGCCAAAAGAGACGAGGTGAAGGCTGGGAAGTACTGGTAGTAACAGTAACACTAACATTATAACGAACTTTAGAATCTGTGAACGTTGTTTCAGAGAGGGATGTTTAATGGATTAGATTAGATTAGATTAGATTAGATTAGATTAGGTTAGGTTAGGTTAACTTTGTTCTTCAACCCGCCACCGTACTTCTCCTTCCCTTCTTTCCTCAACCAAATCCCCCAAAAAGCTCCTCAGAAGCCCTCTTGAACCCTTCGGACACAAGCTGCCAAAGTGAGCCACAATATAAGGATCATTGCTAGACCAACCGATACACCGATACACCAGAAACAAACCGATATTTTTTCCCCTCCGCCGTTACGTCTCAGGCAGGACCCAACGACACACTCACCCAGGGCTACCAACACCCCCTGAACACATCCATAGAAAACAATTACCTATCATCGCATTAAATTCCATGCACTCTTTAAAAAAATACAATAGTTATCACGTAAATACAACTAATTGATATTGTATTCATAAACAAAAACAAAAGAGAAATGTATAAGTAAATGATTATAACAACGATTGGCAGTCCTGAGGCGTAACATAAAAACAAAAGAACACCAGATCAGCTAAAAGTCGACCCAGGAGCCATCATAAACATTACTAGGATATCAAAGTTTAATATTTCTTTACGCCTATTTTAGTATTATTTCCTGTTATAAACCCTTTCTTGTTCTAGAGGTGAAAACACTATTTCTGAGACTAATTTCCTCAACTTAATTGATATCTTTCTACAGGTATGTTATTATTTCCTATTAAACACATTCTCTTAGTGAACGTATAAAGAAGATATAAAAAAAAAGTATTTATTTCGCCCATCAAGTTTATATTTTCTTTCAGCCTCAGCCCTTACAGTACAGAGGACACACACACACACACACACACGCACCACAATACTTTCACTCCCCTTCCAGTTACTAACTATGAAATTTAATGTGTTTTTTTTTAATGTTCATCCTTCGCCTACAATTACGTTCACTACATAGTTACATACACCTCTAAATACCTTGAAATATCAAACCATATTAGTATTCCTAATATTTGTTTTACGAAGTTTGACGCCCAGGAAGTCCAAGAGACGAAAATAAAGACATTCTAGACCTCTGTTCACGACCATATGGAGCTGACTCAATGTGTTTCTCTTCGAACTGGGATATTAATGTCGACACTGAAGACAGGTCTCTCTCTCTCTCTCTCTCTCTCTCTCTCTCTCTCTCTCTCTCCTTCTATCTTTCTTTCACATTCTGTAGCTGATGTAATATTTTTCAGAGACATTCTACGGAACCACTACGAAAACGTGCAACCATAAACCAGTACGAATCCACACACTGTCAACATCACCACCTTTACCGAGAGAGAGAGAGAGAGAGAGAGAGAGAGAGACATCCTACACCTGTCTCACATGTGCTGGAGGCTGGGACGGTCACCTCAGCCTGGAAGTGTTATTGAATATGTGTGTGTGTGTGTGTTAGGGGTTCTCTTCCCTGAAGTCCGCCTGACCTCCCCTAGTTGCAGCTCCTACCTCCCCTAGTTGCAGCTCCTACCTCCCCTAGTTGCAGCTCCTACCTCCCCTAGTTGCAGCTGCTACCTCCCCTAGTTGCAGCTGCTACCTCCCCTAGTTACAGCTGCTACCTCCCCTAGTTGCAGCTGCTACCTCCCCTAGTTGCAGCTGCTACCTCCCCTAGTTGCAGGTCCTACCTCCCTCCTCTTGTTTCTATTGTCGTTACTTTCTTCTTTTCATTGGCTTTAAAAATAGGAATTCAATTGTTACTTCTCGGAGTCGAAATTATTAGTTTTGTTTATATTTTATTTTCTATTATTTCATTATTTTAAGGCTTTTGGTTCATGAATTTGTTTACCTGATTAGTAAATTATTTAGTTGTTTTTTTTTGCATATTTTTTTCGGTTGTGTTTTTATTGGAAGGATTAAATTTGACCATACTCGTATACACGTTGAACCTATGTATATATATGGACGTGTATGTGTGTGTGTGTGTGTGTGTGTGTGTGTGTGTGTGTGTGTGTGTGTGTGTGTGTGTGTGTGTGTGTGTGTGTGTGTGTGTGTGTGTGTTTGTGTCCACTCTAGGATATCTTCATACTGTTAAATCCATCCTACTAGCTCCTGCATTTGCTACTCTAATGTTAACTTTAAAACAATTCGAATTTCCCTAATTATCCCCATTTTTTTATACATCTTATATCTTATTCACCATTTCTTTACGCGATCTTTATCATAGTTCCTTCTTGTTTTCTCTGTTTCAGTATTTATAAGTTTGGAGCTGGTGTTTGTCTGTGTGTGTCTGTCGCTTATTTTTATTAAGGTAATTGTGAGATGGTTGAAGGGTCCACCAATATTTCCACCAAGGCGACTCGGCCCCTGATTGCCTCTCTGAACGTAACGTCACTTGATAAATTGGCGCCTCGCTCTGAAAAGTGAAAAAAAACACGACCAGATTATTCTTAAGTCTAGCAAAATCAAATACTCTTATATAAAAATCTATCCCACCAATGCTGCAATATATCCACTACAATTTCCTCGACTATAGTTAATTAAGTATCAACACAGTACCTTCATGAATTTTATTATTATTACCAGAATGAGTTAAGTTTTTAAGAGTGACCTTCCCCAAGCTCCTCCTCGCCTGGCTTTGCGACTATGGGAGTGACAGATGAGAGTTAAACAAATTAGTTATGCCGTCTAATACCTCTCTACCTTACTGTTTCATTAAAGGTGAACACTATATGAAAGGTCTGTTTTATCCGTGAATTATATATGTAAAATATTGTAATACTAACCTTTATAATTACAATTAAAAAAAAAACGTGTAAAAGTTATATATACCATTGACCTTTAAAATACGAAGTACTAAGTAATGTAAAGGTGCTTAACTATTAATAAAACTGACAATCAGACAAGACATAAATGACATTATTACACTCCAAACAAATGTGGTGAACATATAAAACACTAATAAGACGATGCATAACTTATCAGAATCGCATTACTAGAAATTCTTTACAGTATTATAGTGACGAGATTATGAGGTGAAGGATCTGACAGCGATAAAGACAAACAATATGATAAATATTAGTATCCTCATATAGTCATTACATGGGTGTAGCCTCCGTGAACAGAAGGTCCACACACACCTACAGGTACTACAGGTGTATGTGTGTGTGTGTGTAAGTAGTAGTAGTAATATAATAGGAGTACCTGTAACTATTCGACTTAATCGCACGATCTACCCTATATGCTTCCCTCATATATGTGCGGTCAAAATGGACAAATGCATCTATTCTTATGTGAGAGTTAAGTTTAATTTATGTCGGCGCTATTAAGCGTTTTTTTTTTTGTTCTGTAAAGAAACATTAAACATGTAAATTTATTCAATTAAGTCTTTTAGATCAGAGTCTGTTCTAAAAAGGAATCTCTTATCTTGCTTTATTCTTATTTAATCTTCGGTTATCATCCCGTCTCTCCATTTTCTCTTTCTGTTGCTTTCACACTCATTTTCCCCCTTCTCTTATTCCTTTCCCTTACAGCAGAAAGGACACACACACACACACACACACACACACACACACACACACACACACACACATACACACATCACACCACCTTTGGGATATATGACCTTCACTACTCTCTAAGGAAGGGCAATACTTCGTACACATAAATAAAATAAAAATAGTAAAATAAATTGGAGTTCACTTAACACCATCCCCAGAAATCAATAAGACAGTCAACTTGAAAGGTGAGATTTAGTAGCACACGAGAATTTCCTTCCATGGTTCAGTGGGCGGCTCGCAGGTTGACAAAAATGAATGAATGAAAATAAATAAATAAATGAATTCCAATCACAGTATAACATTGAGAAGCATTTCATGTGTCTTCTGTATCAGAGTTTGAAGTCTTTGTGGAATTCTACAACAGGAGTATAAAACACTACGAGACATCACATTACGGTCATCACTCCTGCTGTATGTCTAAGCAATTATTTTCAGTCTTACATAAATTTTAAACTTTCACCACTAAAAAAAGAAATAATAGAATACTTATATATAATTTGAATCCCCCCCCCCATACCCCTTCTGTGTACATGTTATAATTTTGTTAAGTATTATATAAATATGAAACATTATAGCACCCTGAGGGATTTCCTTACCTGATAACAAACACGAGTATCTCTATATATAAATCCTTATCTTCTATAGCAAAACAACTATGAGAACCAGAGTGTAATATTGTTTACTCTTTATTACTGAGTGAATAATGATGAAGACATGACGTATCTAAAAAAACCAAAATATAGACAGACAGGCAGACAGACAGACGGAACCTAGAGCTAGACGAAGGCACTGTGGGAACCTTCGTCGACAATGGCGCACTGAATGTTAGCGAGTGAGTGAATCTGCACAAAGGGATTCAACCTCAATAGAACATCAGCCACAAAGTAACAGGATTGACGTCATGTTCTAATTCTTCAATATCCCGGAAAATTGAGATCTTCTACTTGTCAGGAGCCATTCTAACTGTTGGTGGAGTGGGCAGGGTGAGGAAAGGATTGGAGGGAGGGAAGGAGGGAGGGAGGGAGGGACAGGCAGGCAGACAGATTTAATATATAGATGGCAACACGTCAGGATATAATTAATCTTGACGTTTTAATCTTCAAAGAGTCACCGGAATAAGTAATTAGCAGGTAAATAGAAACACCAGTGATAAAACCTTTGGCCAAAAATTCATTCCACAAAAAAATTACCTAAATTTTATGCATTGATTAAATTATCAAATTATATAATGTAATGGTAGATAAACAGATAATGAAAGCTATAATTAATCCAGGTGAATTATATCGGTTATAGAGTTAAATGCAAATAGGCGAAATTATATGCCATGTATGGGGAAATTTTATGGGGAAATTTTACTTTTTTTCGTGAATAATTTGATTTTTTTCACAAGTTTCAGTAGATAGTTTGGAAGTAATGACCCTCACGTGTTTACTATAGTCACTACTTCATTCTCCGCCATTTACGCTTTGTAAATTATTATTACTAAGTATTATAGGTATATGACACACACACACACACACACACACACACACACACACACACACACACACACACACACACACACACACACACACACACACACACACACACACACACACACACACACACACACACACACACACACACACACACACACACACACACACTTATTAACATGTATTTACGCAAACACATACGTATACACACATATTGTATATTTTCATTAACATACATTCACACCAAGTACATGCACATACATCTATTTACATTAACATACACATATATACATATACACAAACAACAAGTACACAAGTCTATTTACGTACACAAATAGCATACCAAAATCACTGATTCCAACACTTAAATACAACACTCACCCTCATAACTGATAACAGAAACACAACACAACACAACATCATCTAAGGTATTTCTTCCGGTATATAAAACAAGAAGGAAATAAACAGTATTGGCCAAGTCTTCCCTCTGATGCTTGGCTAAAACTTGGCCAATACTGAGTGCGTCCCAGAGATCCCCCACACACAGGGATCTGGTCACGCTAGAGCCAGAGATGCCCCCACACAGGGATCTGGTCACGCTGGAGTGTGACCTCGAGAGTAGTGGTGACCTGAGAATGTTTGTGTTTGTTTGTCATATACAGGGTTAGTATATATGTTTGTTTATATTAGTGATATGTTTGTTTTGTACAGGCACACACACACACACTCCCCGTACCCCTCCAACACCCCCCCCACACCCCCACACACACACTCATGCCCTCAACACCCCCACACACACACACCTCCCCACACCCCCAGCACCCCCCCACACACACACCTCCCTGCCACAACACCCCCACACACACACACACACTCCCACCCCCTGTGCCAACACCCCCCACACACACCACCTCCCGTGCCCCTCAACACCCCCCACACACACACACTCCCCGTGCCCTCAACACCCCCACACACACCTCCCATGTGCCCCTCCACACCCCCCACACACACACACACATGCCACAACACCCCACACACACACCTCCGTGCCCCCAACACCCCCCACCACACACACACACCTCCCATGCCCCTCAACACCCCCACACACACCTCCCCATTGCCTCAACACTCCCTCAGCACACTCCCATGCTCCACACCCCCACACACACCTCCCCATGCCCTCAACACCCCCCACACACACACACACCTCCCATTCCCTACACCCCACACACCTCCCCCCCTCAACACCCCCCACACACACACCCCCCCATGCCCTCCAACACCCCCCACACACACACACACACACACACACCTCCCATGCCCCTCCAACACCCCCCACACACACCTCCCCACACACCCTCCACACACCTCCAACCCCACACACCTCCCGTGCAACACCCCCTACACACCTCCCGTGCCCTCAACACCCCACACACACACCTCCCCCCCCTCAACACCCCCCACACACACACCTCCTGCCCCTCCAACCCCCCACACACACCTCCCCGTACACACACCTCCCCGCCCTCACACACCCCCACACACACACCTCCCCGTACCCTCCAACACCCCCCACACACACAAAACCTCCCATGCACCTCCAACACCCCCCACACACACTTCCCATGCCCCTCATACCCCACACACACACCTCCCACAACGCCTCCCCCCACACACACACCTCCCTGCCCCTCCAACACCCCCCACACACACACCTCCCACCCCTCAACACCCCCACACACACCTCCCCACCCTCCACACCCCCCACACACATGTGCCCTCCAACACCCCCCCCACCCACACACACACACACACACACACACACACACCTCCCCCCTCCAACACCCCCACCTTGCCCTCAACACCCCCCACACACCACACCACACCCCTCCAACACCCCCCACACACACCTCCCCCTGCCCCTCCAACACCCCCACACACACATCCCCCTGCCCCTCAACACACCTCCCGTACCCCTCAACACCCCCCACACCTCCCACCCCTCCAACACCCCCTCCCATGCCCTCAACACACCCTCCCACACTCCCTGTGCCCCTCCATACACACCTCCCACACACCTCACCATGCCTCCCTACCCCTCCACACCTCCCCCCCCACACACACCTAAGTGTGTATTTTTGTTAGAGGTGGGAGATAAATGGTTAATGGTTGTTTATTGCCAAGACTGCAACTGTGTTTGAGTGTTAGAGGTATGGGAAATCTTTGTGTGTAACGTACATATACCAGTAGCCATACTGGTATAGTGTGTGAAGTTATACACGCCAGAGTACATACGAGTGTTGGTGTTTAAGTCAAGTAGGAACCCTCTTAAGTTTTCCCAACATCAAAGTCCTTCACTAAGAAAGTTTCCTCCACGTCAAGAAAAACGACTGAAAACATATCGTTCCTTTACATAAAATCACGGAGGAGGAAAATCACTTCCTAGCTTTTATTCGTCTTTGTAATCTAATGTCCTGAGCAGCCGGGAAATACATCGAAACTTTGTCAACAGCGATAATGTTGGCATATAAATCTCCAGCGTAAATTCTGCCTCCCTACCCCGTTCCCCCTACCCCCTCTACCATCCCCACTCGTCCCTCTTTCCACCCTTTCCCACGCACCCACACCTGCACTACCCCTACCCTCTCTGACCCTCACCCCACCCCATCCCCATTCTCCACGACACGCTCACGAAAAGCCTGTTTCCAGTTCACTAAACATAATTTTCTCTTGTTTCCAATGGCGTAGAAGTGACAGTGTGAGAGAAGTGGGTCAGAATCTCGTTTCCATACTAATGTAAACTTTTTTCTTCACAATTTTACCTGTTCCATTTGATAGCTTCCAATTTATTTAACCTGTATTCTAGCTTTTTGTTGTATTTCCTTTATAGATAACATCGTTTATTCTTAATTCCGTGCTTACTATTACCTATTTACCTGTTTTCCTTTATTGTTAAATCAATTTACTACCTGTCTAATGTACTTTTTCCTTTAAATAGGTAAACACTTATGCCTCAATCAACCAGCAATACTCACTTCCATTCTCCATCTCTTTTTCCACTTTATGACTTATAAACTTTCACCTTCTATGTCTAACCACAGACTCGTTTCCTCCCTCCTTCCCTCCCTCAATAGTATCTACATATCATTATATCTGCCTATACATTTGTATCTATCCACCTACATACCTACCTATCTATCTACCTCTTTCACCTCCTCTTATCACACTGCACCTTCCTTTCATCCCTTTCTGCTCTGTCTAAACACCTTCTTCCTTCTATGTCTGTCTGTCTCTCTGTCTCTCCCTACCTCCCTATTTACAGCCGTCTTACCCCAGCACAAAGGTAAACACCAAGACACACACACCTTACAAAAGGGCTCTTGAGTCTCCAGCCATCATGTTGAAGAGACTTAGCTCTCTATGTACACACAACACACTTACACTCCTCCTTTGCCAACATAAAAGGGGCAACTTGAAATGTCTTTTACGTAGTCACTGTAGAGGATCTTCATCTAAACTCAGTGATGAAAGTTTAGGTCAGGTTTTTTCGACAGTTAAAAATAAGTTGGTGTTCTTCATGTCTTCCTTTCAAGGGTCATAAGATGATAATTCAGAAGAGCTTATCGTGGATGTTAAAGGGCTGCAATCGTTTACCTCTGTAGCAGAATATGGATTAAACTTTCATTCTGATAAAAGTAAAAACGGGGAATACAAATCTTTGAAAATCTGAACTTTGCCATTGCACTAGGGCTGCCCACCAACCTGGTCTTAAGGCTCACCGATTTCCTGAGTGAGCGTCGTCAGGCAGTCAGGTACCAGGGTTCTGTCTCCACATTCCAACACCTCACCTGCAGTGTTCCCCAGGGGACCAAGATGGTACCACTGTGCTTCCTGATCCTGATCAAAGATGCTCTATCTGACACTCCTCACAGGTGGAAGTACGTGGACGACTGCACTGTGGGGCCTGTGGGGGTTACAGTGGACAACACCTCACAGGACTACTCATCACTACAAGGCACCCTGGACAAGCTACAGGCATGGACTACGGAGAACAAGGTCACCATCAACCACACCAAAACTGTAGTCATGCTCATCAATAACACCAGCATTCCAGTGCAAGCTCCAGCAGTTACAGTGGGTGCCCATCCTCTCCAGTTAGTGCAGTCTGTCAAACTCCTGGGTGTTACCATAGACCACAAACTGGACTGGAAGGCCCATGTAAACAACACAATCAAGGCAGCCTCATACCGACTATACAGGCTACAACGACTCAGGTCACTTGGGGCACCCATGCAAGCGCTGAGGACTATCTACAACGCCTTTATTCTCCCCAAATTAACGTATGCGTCGCCAGCCTGGTCGTCTTCTCTCAACTCCACCCAACAACGCCAGCTAATGAAGGTACAGAAAAGGGCCTGCAGAATCATGCTCAGCGCAGACTACTCCGGCTACAACAACGCTCTCTACACCCTGGAAATGCCATCCCTCAGTGACCACCACCACCAATCACTAGCAAGGTTTGGCAATGGACTACTGTACCATCCTCGTCATCGCCACCTCCTGCCACCAGCAGTCCCCCACCCACCTCGCGCAGTCCGCCACTACAACAAAATTCAGCCCATAAGAGCCCGCACAGATAGATATACGAACAGCACCATCCCATCTATTGTTAAAAAAATAAACAACTCCTGATTTATGTACTGTACAGTCCTGTAAATGTATTGAACGCATATCATTATGTCTAAATCACATGTAAGTTTGCATATTTTCAGCCACCGGCTGCAACTCTAATAATAAACCGTTTAATATTATTATTATTACACACACACACACACACACACACACACACAAAAAGAAGGAAATAGACTATTGTCTTTAAGAGTTTTACCTTCATCAAATTAGTTCATACATCACTGTCACAACTCCCTTATTAGGGTGCTTAGGGCCACTTAAGCCACTGATGAGGACACTCAGGGCCAGCTCTCTCCTCTTCTCTTACCCCTTCTCTCACCCCTTCTCTCACCTCTTCTCTCACCCCTTCTCTCACCCCTTGTCTCACCCCTTCTCTAACCCCTTCTCTCACCTCTTCTCTCACCCCTTCTCTCACCCCAACCCTCACCCCTTCTCTCACCCCTTCTCTCACCTCTTCTCTCCTCCTTCTCTCACCTTCCTCACCCCTTCTCTCACCTCTTCTCTCCCCCTTCTCTCCCCCCAACCCTCACCCTTCTCTCCTCTTCTCACCCCTTCTCTCCTCCAACCCTCACCCTTCTCTCACCCCTTCTCTCACCCCTTCTCTCACCCCTTCTCTCACCCTCTTCTCTCCTCCTTCTCTCACCCCTTCTCTCACCCTTCTCTCACCTCTTCTCTCACCCCTTCTCTCACCCCAACCCTCACCCTCCTCTCACCCCTTCTCTCCCCTTCTCCCCCCTCTTCTCTCACCCCTTCTCTCACCTTCTCTCACCTTCTCTCACCCCTTCTCTCACCCCTTCTCACCCCTTCTCTCACCCCTTCTCACCCCTTCTCTCACCCTTCTATCACCCTTCTCTCACCCCAACCCTCACCCTCCTCTCACCCTTCTCTCCCCTTCTCTCCACCTTCTCTCACCTCTTCTCTCACCCCTTCTCTCCACCTTCTCTCACCCCTTCTCTCACCCCTTCTCTCACCTTCTCTCACCCTTCTCTCACCCTTCCCTCACCCTTCTCTACCTTCTCTCACCCCTTCTCACCCCTTCTATCACCCTTCTCTCACCCCTTCTCTCCCCAACCCTCACCCCCTCCTCTCACCTCTTCTCTCACCTCTTCTCTCACCCTTCTCTCACCTCTTCTCTTCCCCTTCTCTCACCCCTTCTCTCACCTCTTCTCTCACCCTTCTCTCACCCTTCCACCCCTTCTCTACCCTTCTCTCCTCTTCTCTCCCCTTCTCTCACCCCAACCCTCACCCTTCTCTCACCTTCTCTCACCTCTTCTCTCACTCCTTCTCTCACCCTTCTCTCACCCTTCTCTCCCTTCTCTCCCTTCTCTCACCCCAACCCTCACCCCTTCCTACCTCTTCTCTCACCCCTTCTCCTCCAACCTCCCCTTCTCCCCCTTCTCTCCTTCTCTCACCCCTTCTCTCACCTCTTCTCTCCTCCTTCTCTCACCCTTCTCTCACCCTTCTCTCACCTCTTCTCTCCCCCCGTCTCTCACCCCAACCCTCACCCTCCCTCTCACCCCTTCTCTCACCCCTTCTCCACCTCTTCTCTCACCTTCCCCACCCCTTCTCTCACCCTTCTCTCACCCTTCTCTCTTCTCTCACCCTTCTCTCACCTTCTATCACCCTTCTCTCACCCCAACCCTCCACCCCTCCTCTCACCCTTCTCTCACCCCTTCTCTCACCCCTTCTCTCCTCTTCTCTCACTCCCTTCTCACCCTTCTCCACCCCTTCTCTCACCCTTCTCTCACCCTTCTCTCACCCCTTCTCACCCTTCTCTCACCCTTCTCTCACCCTTCTCTCACCCCTTCTCTCACCCCTTCTATCACCCCTTCTCTCACCTTCTCTCACCCAACCCTCACCCCTCCCTCACCCCTTCTCACCTTCTCTCACCCTTCTCTCACCTCTTCTCTCACCCCTTCTCTCCACCCCCTTCTCTCCTCCTTCTCTCCTCCTTCTCTCACCCTTCTCTCACTCCTTCTATCACCTTCTCTCCCTCCTTCTATCACCCTTCTCTCACTCCTTCTCTCCCCCTTCTCCTCCCCTTCTCTCCCCCCTTCTCTCACCCCCAACCCTCACCTTCTCTCACCCCTTCTCTCACCTCTTCTCTCACCTCTTCTCTCCACCCCTTCTCTCACCCCTTCCATCACCTCTTCTCTCACCCCTTCTCTCACCTCTTCTCTCACCCTTCTCTCACCCCTTCCTACCTCTTCTCTCACCCCTTCTCTCACCCCTTCTCTCACCCCTTCTCACCCCTTCTCTCACCCCTTCTCTCCACCTCTTCTCTCACTCCTTCTCTCACCCTTCTCTCACCCTTCTCTCACCTCTTCTCTCCACCTTCTCTCACCCCAACCCTCACCCTCACCCCTTCTCTCACCCTTCTCTCACCTCTTCTCTCACCCCTTCCTCTCACCCTTCTCTCCACCCTTCTCACCCCTTCTCTCACCCTTCTCTCACCCCTTCTCTCACCCCTTCTCTCACCCTTCTCTCACCCCTTCTATCACCCTTCTCTCCCTCAACCCTCACCCCTCCTCTCACCCCTTCTCTCACCCTTCTCTCTCACCCCTTCTCCTCACCTCTTCTCTCACCTTCTCTCACCCCTTCTCCACCCTTCTCTCACCCCTTCTCTCACCCCTTCTCTCACCCCTTCTCTCACCCTTCTCTCTGCTCCTTCTCTCACCCCTTCTCTCACCCCTTCTCTCACCCCTTCTCCACCCCTTCTCTCTCACCTTCTCTCACCCCAACCCTCACCCCTCCTCTCACCTCTTCTCTCCCCACCTCTTCTCTCTCACCCCTTCTCTCACCTCTTCTCTTACCCTTCTCCTCACCCCTTCTCTCCTCTTCTCTCACCCCTTCTCTCACCCCTTGTCTCACCCTTCTCTAACCCCTTCCTCTCTCTTCTCTCACCCCTTCTCACCCCAACCCTCACCTTCTCTCACCCTTCTCTCACCTCTTCTCTCCTTCTCTCACCCCTTCTCACCCCTTCTCTCACCTCTTCTCTCACCCTTCTCTCCACCCCAACCCTCACCCCTTCTCTCACCTCTTCTCTCACCTTCTCTCCTCACCCCTCACCCCTTCTCTCACCCCTTCTCTCACCCCTTCTCTCACCCTTCTCTCCCTCTTCTCTCACTCTTCTCTCACCCTTCTCTCACCCTTCTCTCACCTCTTCTCTCACCCCTTCTCTCACCCCAACCCTCACCTCCTCTCACCCCTTCTCTCACCCCTTCTCTCACCTCTTCTCTCACCCCTTCTCTCACCCTTCTCACCCCTTCTCCACCCCTTCTCTCACCCTTCTCTCACCTTCTCTCACCCTTCTATCAACCCTTCTCACCCCAACCCTCACCCCTCCTCACCCCTTCTCTCACCCTTCTCTCACCCCTTCTCTCACCTCTTCTCTCTCCCCTTCTCTCACCTTCTCTCACCTTCTCTCACCCTTCTCTCACCCTTCTCTCATTCTCTCACCCTTCTCTCCCCTTCTCTCACCCTTCTCTCATTCTCTCACCTTCTATCTTCCTCTCACCTTCTCACCCCAACCTCCCCCTCCTCTCACCTCTTCTCTCCACCTCTTCTCTCACCCCTTCTCTCCTCTTCTCACCTCTTCTCTCACCCTTCTCTCCACCTCTTCTCTCACCCTCTTCTCTCACCCCTTCTCTCACCCCCAACCCTCCACCCCTCCTCTCCACCCCTTCTCTCACCCCCCTTCTCTCACCCCTTCTCCTCACCCCTTCTCTCACCCCTTCTCTCACCCCTTCTCTCCCTCCTTCTCTCACCCCTTCTCTCCACTCCTTCTATCACCCCTTCTCTCCCTCCTTCTCTCACCCCTTCTCCTCCTTCTCTCACCCCTTCTCTCACCCCCTTCCTCTCCCCCTTCTCTCCACCCTTCTCTCACCCCCTTCTCTCACCCTTCTCTCACCTCTTCTCCCTCTTCTCTCACCCCTTCTCTCACCCTTCTCTCCACCTCTTCTCTCACCCTTCTCTCACCTCTTCTCACCCCTTCTCTCACCCCTTCTCCCTCTTCTCTCACCCCTTCTCTCACCCTTCTCTCACCCCTTCTCTCCTCCTTCTCTCACCCTTCTATCCCTTCTCTCACCCCAACCCTCACCCCTCCTCTCACCCCTTCTCTCACCCCTTCTCTCACCTTCTCTCACCTCTTCTCTCACCCCTTCTCTCACCCCTTCTCTCACCCTTCTCTCACCCCTTCTCTCACCCTTCTCTCACCTTCTCTCACCCCTTCTCTCACCTTCTCTCCCTCCTTCTCTCACCCCTTCTCTCCCCTTCCTCACCCCTTCTCTCCACCTTCTCTCACCCCAACCCTCACCTCCTCTCACCTCTTCTCTCCCTCTTCTCTCACCCTTCTCTCCCCTCTTCTCTCACCTCTTCTCTCACCTTCTCTCACCTCTTCTCTCACCTCTTCTCTCACCTTCTCTCACCCCCAACCCTCACCCCTCCTCTCACCCTTCTCTCACCCTTCTCTCACCCCTTCTCTCACCTCTTCTCTCCACCCTTCTCTCACCCCTTCTCTCCTCCTTCTCTCCTCTTCTCTCACCCCTTCTCTCCTCCTTCTATCACCCTTCTCTCCTCCTTCCTCACCCCTTCTCTCCTCCTTCTCTCACCTTCTCTCACCCCTTCTCTCACCCCCTTCTCTCACCCCCAACCCTCACCCTTCTCTCACCTTCTCTCACCTCTTCTCTCACCTCTTCTCTCCCCCCTTCTCTCACCCCTTCTATCCACCTCTCTCACCCCTTCTCTCACCTCTTCTCTCCCCCTTCTCTCA
Organism: Homarus americanus; assembly: GCF_018991925.1. Classification (NCBI taxonomy): domain Eukaryota; kingdom Metazoa; phylum Arthropoda; class Malacostraca; order Decapoda; family Nephropidae; genus Homarus; species Homarus americanus. The sequence goes on from NW_024731852.1 coordinate 2,746,039, forward strand.
CCCCCTTCTCACCTCTTCTCTCACCCCTTCTCTCCCCCTTCTCTCACCCTTCTCTCACTCCTTCTATCACCCCTTCTTTCCTCCTTCTATCACCCCTCTCTCCTCCTTCTCACCTTCTCTCCCCTTCTCTCACCCTTCTCACCCTTCTCTCACCCCTTCTCTCACCCCTTCTCCTCCTCCACTTTACAGTCTCTCTCACCCTTATACTCCTTAGCCTGTTTGACTTTCCACCAGAGAAACGTTGTAGAGTAAACTGTATCTTAAACCTGTTTACTGTGTATGGTTTCGGCCCAGGCTTGTGTTTGTATGGATACACACACACACACACAGCACACACACACACACACACACACACAAGCGCACACACACACACACACACACACACACACACACACACACACACACACACAGTCAAGGCAGCCTCATTATCGTCTCTGCTACGACGGGTCACTGGGACACCCACGCCAGAGCTGGGGACTATCTACAACGCTATTCTCCCCAAACTAACGTATGCGTCACCAGCCTGGTCGTCTTCTCTCAACTCCACCCAACAACGTCAGCTAGAGAAGGTACAAAAGGGGCCTGCAGAATCATGCTCGCACAAGATACTCCGGCTACAACAACGCTCTCACCTGGAAATGCCATCCCTCAGTGACCTCCACCACCAAGCACTGGAAAGGTTTGGCAGTGGACTACTGCACCACTCTCGTCATCGCTACCTCCTGCCACCTGCAGCCCCCCAACCAAGCAGTCCGCCACTACAACAAAATTCAATAAGGCCCGCACCGATAGATATAAGAACAGCACCATCCCATCTATTGTTAAAATAATAAACAACTCCTGATTGATGTACTGTACAGCCCTGTAAATGTATTCAGTGCATATTATATCATTATGTCTAAATCAAATGTAAGTCTCTATATTTTCAGCCACCGGCTGCAACTCTATTAATAAACCGTTTATTATTATTATTTATTATTATTATACACACACACACACTGCACAATCTTTTAAAAAACACATCACTCTTAAAAATAAAGTCGGTAAATCCCCATCCAACATGTACGACCTTCTCTAATCCCTGACTTTTGACTAAGCAACTTGGTACATCTGCAAGTCAAATATAGGAAACCTCTTGCCCCCAGGGCGTCCAGCAGGCAAGAGAAGGACACCTCAGAGGCACCAGTCCCGTCTCAGGTTGTCACAGTATGCTATTACCTGCCTTTCTATGGCTCTCAAGATCAACAACTAAAATACTGAGTAACCCAAATAACTCCGATGATTTTAAGTCCATTTACCTGTTTTAGTTTTGGTTTATGGGTGAATTTATTTGGTTTAGCAGTAGATGGTTTATTTATTTGTTTGTGTGATATAACAGAGGGAAGGTGAGTATGGTGTTATCGGTACTGTGGGAAGTAAGAGTGATGGAAGACTGTCAAGTAGCTCTTCTCAACTTTATCACAGGGAGTGAGGGATGGAGAGAGGGATTAGAGAGAGAGGGAGGTAAGGATAAGGAACAAAGGAAAGGGGAAGAGGAGTAAAGGCAGGAAGGAAAAGAAGAAGAGACTGTGGGGAGAAAGGAAAAGGAAGAAAGGAACAATAGCTTGACGAATGGAGAGATAAAAGGAGAATGGAAGGAGACAGAGAAGAGAAAGAGGAAGACAGTTATGTAATGTATTTATGATTCGGTAAACATGAATATAGTTCTAAGTGGTACAGCAACATTATCTTCAACCACAAACCTAAACTAAATATAAAAATCGTGTTTGTAAGATTAAAAAAATATATATAACAAAACTACTTAAAATGTTAAAACACTTTCAAGAACGAGACAAGAAGCTCTTCACCATCACCGAAGTATTGTAGGTTAGCATCGCTCTATTGCACTCTACAAGTTCCTGTTATTCTGTATCTCGTTATTTTGTTTCCGCTATTCTATATCTCACGATTTTGTTCCCGCCATTCTGTGTCTCGTTATTTTGTTTTCGCTATTCTATATCTCACAATTTTGTTCCCGCTATTCTGTATCTCGCTATAAATTGTTCCCGCTATTCTGTATCTTGTTTTTTCATTCCCGCTATTCTGTATCTCACTATTTTGTTCCCGCTATTCTGTATCTCGCTATTTTGTTCTCGCTATTCTGGTTCTCGCTTCTTTCCTCAATTTTTGTCATAAATTACCTGTTGTTATCCTAAGTTCATCCTGGGTCATACGTCTGTTGTCTTTATTACAGAAAATTGTGGTCTTTTTTACAAATTTCTTTTCAAACTAAATTTTATCTTGTAGCTGTTAGTGTGGAGAGAGGAGGAAAGGTTACTGTGACTAGATTGTGTTAGAAATGATCAGAAGAATTTACTCAGTGTTGGTAAAGCGAAGGAAGTTCTTGCACTGTGTTGTAAGGAGGAGGGAAAAGTTGTTGGTACTCCATGGACGAGAAGATGCTATACTCCGTAGTTGTAGGGTTATGGGGACTCTTTGCCAGGGAGGAGGAAAAGGAGATTGATGTCTTGAGCTACTACAGAGACGAGGTTGTAGTTCTCAAGTGTAGTAAGGTGGAGTTTGATGCTCCATGTGGCAAGGACAGGAAAGTTAGGGTGTCGAGTTGAGAGAAAGATAGTGTGAGACCGAGACAAAAATAAAGAGTGATCAGAAGAGAGACAATTGAGGATTATAATAATACTCTGACAACAAGAGATGAAAATTTAAAATAAACTAACGTACTGAAAAAAAAACTAAATATTTTTCAACTTACAAATAGAGACGTTTGAAATAGACAGCAGGCAAGAGACATAACACTAATAATACGGAGATGAAAAATAACATATAATTTAACACTGATAATATGACAAGGAAAAAAAATGGGGTAACAAGACAACAGAGAAGTTAAAAGTAAAGGTTAACATGGCATCTAAGAGGAAAAAAAAGGAAATGAACTGGGATTTGCTTGACACTCGACAACTAGAGAAAGAATATATTTTAACATCTCTCTTTGACAACTGGGAAACAAAAATATAACATAACAATGGCAACTGGACAAAAAAAAGAAATGCAGCAGTAACACGTGAAAGAAGGAGAAAAAATACATTGACTGACAAAAGAAAAAATAAACAAGGTTACGAGGAGATGATAAAATGAAACATGGAAAAGAGATGGGTGGAGAATATGGCTCAATATAACATCATTTCGGCTGTAACATACTTTTACGATACTTAATACTCTGTTGATATTGCTGCCTCTCCTACAAGGTCATGTCAGGTCATCTGGACACTAACCCAGGACCGAATTAAGTGACTCTCATTTTAGTCCTGTCATATGTGCACTGTATGCACACTGTTAACAGTGACAGGTAATACATCAACATAATAAGGATTTTGATGGTTGATGGCAAGAATAAGAAAGATTAAATAAGCTATGATCTGCAATTGAGCGAACGCAATTAGTCTATAAAATGCGGTACAATATTTCCTTTTGGTCAACAACAGATATTTATCAGTGACAATATATCCTGATGAAGAAACACATAACAAACCCGGTCAGTGGAGGTGAAATGTTGTTCATGAATTATTTACGAAGTTCCCAGGTGGCTAACGGAGCTCTCGCCAATAGATCTGTGATCTATTTCCAACAACTGCACCTGCATTATAAACAACGTCAGCACGAGTAATAATAATATTCGGGTGTTTTCCTCCACTCACAGTAATACACTATCACTTCACTTGACATCAACGAGCAATTGGAACCTTTGCTAAACGTTCACTCTCCTTCTTCCTGCAGCAATGTTCCTTTACGTTCAAAGCATATAAATTCAGTCGCTGTTACTTCCCGCAGTCACAAAAACAAACTAATTTATCAAAGCAAATAAAACTTACTAGAATTCTGCCCCAAACACATACTCGTCATACCTAATACATCAAACTCTCTATTAAGGCGACAGTCGACCAGTGCTGTGTTTTATGTTGCTCACCACGACAACAGTTCACCAAATACTGTTGTTGTTGTTGTCGTCGACCAGAACGTGCTGTCGTGTTTGGAATGCTCACTATGTTGAAATTATACAATAATGAATTTATAACATTAGCCAAACTATGCAATTAGCAGCCACGGTGACATGGCTTCATGAAATGTGTAAAAAAAAATATATATATATGTATTTGTACATCATCGAATGGACGTAAAAAATTTGGCCATAATTAAGGAGAAAAAAATATCTTATCTGTCAAGAAGAAAATGAGGTGAATAGTCGGTGGTGTCGTGTTACTGAGTTACAATATAAACTCAGGTAAACGTATACAAAGACTCTACCTGGATGAAACATAATCAAGTGTAAACAGGTGAGTGTGATTGAGAAACAGATGGAATACTCAATATACTAGGATCAATAATTGTTTACTTGACAGAGGTATATTAGTGTTAATAAACAATAAACAATAAGTATCCCTCATGTTCTATAATGAAAGAGTTACGTGATCATTTACTCACAACTTCCTGTAGATGAAAGAGAAGAAGAATAAATCACTAAAGTATTACAGATGAGGAGAAGAAATACTCCAGTCAAAAAAAAGACGAAATGATAATTAGTGAATTGATTACAAACGACACAGGTGACCCAGACCTTGCATGAGTGACGTGTATTTTGAGAGACCTTTGATGTGGCTAGATAATGAGTTACATGCAACTTGGTAAACTTTCGTTGTGATTGGTGAGTTACATTCAGCTTAAGGAATCTTGGTTCTAATTGGTGAATGTTATTGCTTCAGTAATATGTGAAGGAGAGTTCAGAAGATAAAGAAAGAATTTGATATATGTAAAAATAATATAAATTACACGAATAAATGGATAAAATTTGACGTAAAATGGAATAAAGAAAAACAAAATGTGTGATAATAAAAAAATAAAAAATAACAATGAGTGATTTTACTTTAAAACAAAATTGTAATCTGACGTCACTCGTACATATATGATTCAGTAATGTGATTTAAAAGTTGAATGAATAATAATGAAGCACATGCTGATGATTACGAGAGAGAGAATGCAACACTATAGTCCTCTGCGTTATTGGTTTATGAGCTGAATATGTATTTGTAATTTGGAATGTGTACTAATGAACAATCCTCTAAGCATACATAGACGCACACGCACACACGCACACACACAAACACACATACACAAATGATAAATACATACACAGATAAACAAATATTCATATTCCACACGATTATCAAATCTTTATCAAATTCCAAATGCAGTTATTCATCTCTATAACTCATATTAACTCATTGTAAGTGTAGTAATAACCGAGCTTAACCATTAACAAAGTATCACAACATGCAGAACTAAACCTTAAAGAGTTAATCCACTCTTTTTATTTCCCTTCCTCTCTTAATAAACTTTCTTGTAAGTGTTCGACGAGCTACACCTCACACTAAGATTTAATTAGGTAATATAAATGACAAAAGAAATCAGGTGAAAATGGTTGAGAATTTTTTGCACATTAGAGTTCACTTTAATTTAATTATGATCTCAGCCAGTTATCTTTCTTTTTCTAAAAATATATGTTGTTTTTTTCATTCTTTAAAGGTTGAACGATTTTTTTTCTCACCAATTACCGAGTTTTATGTCGTTTCTTAAATGGAGTTGGATAAACTATATTGAAATGCACTTTTCTTTTATTCTCCGACTCATTTTATTAACGGCTCAAACATTACGTATTAAAATATCTCATTAAAATAGAGGTTTTTCATATGAATTTCACCATGAAATAAAAATATTTGTTTTTGCATAAAATCATTTTGTTTACGTTGTTAACTTTATGAAGGTGACTGGTAAGGTTAATGGGCAGCAGTTTATTACATTTAATTATGGTAATTAACCAAAGGTTATTAACCAACACAATCTCTTCAGTTTTGGACGCCAGAACTTTGATGTCTGGTTGTTTGTCCTAACGTAGTATCTTGTTTGTTCAGGAGACGAGGTGGTGTTTGGCTGTCACGGATTTCTCTATTATACACCCAGCTAAATACCCTGTAATAGATGCCTCTTACATCACGCTATAATCATCCTTGTTGTAGTATGTAATTAAAATCAAACTGGCACGTCACGCCTGACCACCCAAGGTCAAAAACAAACAATACACTCAAGTACAGTATAATACATGTTGTAGTTTGTGGCCAGTATTGGTCCTTGACACACTGATTAAGGATCCGGACAAAGGATGCTATTCTGATAATTAAGTGCTCTCATGGTAGTTAGAAGATTAATTACCAAGAAGAAGAGTAATTATAACGAAGAAAAAGTCTTGACATCCTACAATGTCTTATGATGGAGATCTGAGTGTTGATGACGTCGTATACATGAATCTGGTAATAAAGTCTAATCATTCCGTCATACTAAAGAGTTACGTCAGAGGCTGGTGAATGGATCCCTCTCCTGGTGTCTAGATTGTGACCTATTTAAACCAGAACCCATTTGACCTGCAACTCCCTATTTACTCGTTCAATGTAAATGGTCATGACGCTGTTACTATGTACTGTTATCTACCAGCTGCCATCTCGTTCACTTTAGACTTACCAAAATAACCTGAACCATGAAATTTGTACTTTACTTAAATAATTAAATGTTCCATCACTGAGAAACATTGTATCCCTTGAGGCCGTCACTCTGACCTAATGTAAGTGATAAAAAGAAATTAGGAATACATGTAGCAGTTGAACGTGACACAGTGAGGTAATTCCCCGTAGTGGTCTCTTGGTCTGTTGCCATGAGCTGAGTGACATGATGTTTGTGGTGACAGTATAGGGTCCAATATCATGGCAGGGGAACTCGATTCTCTCGCTTGTGGGATTAGGATGTCACGTTGTCATGCCATGAGAAAAAACAAAACAGCATCAACTCTCCTTAGAATCTAGTGATTTCCTCCACTTTCCATTTACTCATTATGTTAACTACGCCAGACGAACCTTTGCCTGTAGTCTGCCTGCAGTGGCGTTATTTTATGATAAACTAATTTCATCAAGGCCACTGTATTCTTTGTGTTCTTAATTAAACACTCGCTGAGGAAATCTGGGAAATCTTAAGAAAAGTTAGAGGCAGGTGAGCATGTCAGGCTGCGATAGTCATTATCATAAAGATAACAGACAAAGACGAGCACAGAGAACCCGTTGTTGCTGGACCGTTGAATACAATTAAAAGATAATTTTACATCTGCTTTTTATTTTTGGTCTTAATAAACGACTGAAAATTATTTAGTACACTGCATTGTGTGGGCATAATTACCACCTATAGTACTCAAATAATCTTTATATAAGTCTTCTGTCACCTCACGTACCAACAGAAACACGACCAACAAACTGTGTCTTATAACGTAACATCAGTACAGACAGGTGACTGGTGTTGTTGTGATAAATGTTACCTAAAGTGATGGAAAGTTGGAGGAGTGACACACAGCCTCCCTTCCCCTCGTACTAACTTTGCTTCTTGTTTTAGGAGGGAGAGGGTGAGTCAAGAGGCTCTTATGTTTCACCATCTGCAGTGTTGAAATAGTCACTCAAGTCTAAAATGTAAGATGTATTTACCTTTGTGTATGAGAACTATTGTTAGGTATCTCGTGAATTTATCTAGACTCAACTATACACTAAAGCTTAAAGTTAAAAGCTTACAGTTAAAAGCTTAACATTGAGGTAAGATAAAAATGATATCCAAATCCTTCTGAATTTATCTTGTAAAGGTTGTGTTTGCGATAATTATTTACCTCAGTGATAGCAATTACCTTTCCTAACACATTTTAGTCCTACCTCCTTCGCCACTCACCCTCCTCCCTCCACACATAAAAACACGTTTACATAACTGCTAATAATCACAAAATGCACTCAAACTCTAGTAAACTTTTCTCTCGAAGGCTTGGAAGATTGAGGTGACGCTCAAGGGGGAACTTTGACCTTCACACTTCAGCAAAACTCTATTCAAAGTTAGGTCCTGGGGGCAAAATAAACATGGCGCTTAGGTGCTTCTTCTCCATGTTCCGCTTGAGTGCTTGTTGCTGACTGATACTTGGTTGTATACTGACTATATTTAATCCGGGGCTGAACACTGCCTGACGGAGAGGAGGGAAGGGAAAGACAGAGAAGAAGGATGGGAAGGAAGGAGTGATTGAAGAAAGGAATGAAGGATAGAGGGAAGGAAATGTGAGAAAGAGAGGCAGAAAAAGACCTATATGAACAAGAACAGTGATATATACGACACACACCTACCCACCCACTCACCCATCGCCCCCACCACCTCACCTCCACCCCTTCACTTTCTCTCCTCCTTGCGCCTCTCCCAGTAACCTCATCTCCTCTCCCACAACTACACTCACCATCCCACCTCTCCCCTACCCTGTATGCCCATCCCTCCCCACGCCTCTTCCGCTCCCGTCCGCCTCCTTCTCCCCACGCCTCTTTGTCTCCCCACCCTTTTCACTCCCCATTCTTCTCTCCACTCCCTCAACAACGTACTACTCCAAGATGCCATCCATCAACGAGTATTTTCCTCACCGCTGATAAAGTTTATTCCTTACTTCCTCCCGCGGCTTGATAAATACCTTCACATTTATATCAGTACTATCTTGCTCTTCCATCTTCCCAGTAATTTACTTTTTCCTTTCCTCCAGTGAAAAAAAAAAATATTCCACTTTCATAAATACTTGTTATTTTTTTATGGACAAGTATTTTAAATGGATTCTCAATAATTAATCCACATTGTGACAAGTTATCCGGATAATTATTATAAGTTTTAGCCAATATATTGAATTATTATCGATTATCCAGAAAATAAACTACATAGCTACGAAAATTCAGATAATTCATTTAAAACCAAATTATCTAAAAATAATTCAATAAAAAAATTATTACAAAACGCTTTACATAAATCAGTGACGCTAATTTCGTTTATTTGTTACTAGAACATTTAGTACAACTGGTGTAAACATTGAAGGATTTACTCTCTTATAAAATATATTAACGAGATATAAACACGATGAACCAAACAATGAACTTTTTTTAAACGTGTAAAAGCTATTAGATTAAAAAAATATTAATTAAAATCAACGTACTCTAAATACTTCATTAAATGGTCCACTCACAGTACACACACATGAAACATTTGAGTTAGGTTAGGTTAGGTTAGGTGTGTGAGGCTTTAATGTTAACAGATAATTCTTAATAAAATGTAGGGTATTACTTAATATGGTTACATAACTGAAATTTCCAGGTACTGGTTCTAATTATCCAGGTGACACGTTAACAACATGATGAAGTCCACCCTCAAAGATTTATCGTACCTGAAGTGTTCAAATTAATCTCTAATCTAATATTTTAATTGTTTACTAGATACAATATATCACTTGTCAATACAGAACATGCTTGGGTTTACAGCCTCGGAATTACTTAAATTATTGTAAGTGTGAAGTGAAGGAAATAATTTTAAGTAGTTGCAGAAAGTATTACAGTATTATGGTCTTCAATTATGTATCATCCTGGAGTGTTTGAATTAGTTGTTTAAATTGCCTCACGACTTTCAATTGTATGCTTAGAGTAATAATTACATCTGATCCGTAATTAAGTTTTTAAATGTTTTAAAATTTATGGAGTGTTTCACTTAACAGCTTCAGTGTGTATGTGTGTGTGTGTGTGTGTGTGTGTGTGTGTGTGTGTGTGTGTGTGTGTGTGAACATTTAATGGACTACATGAACTACCTGAGCGATTAAATTAAACTGTGGCTGTTTTAAATCAAGCGTTAACCGTACATACACCTGTTATATAGATCAAGTGTTTAATCGAACGGGTTGGGGTAGGAGGAGCTTCAATGAAGTGTTTACAGTGCTTAATTCAAATAATTACTTTTTTCGATGAAGTGTTTGAAAATTAATTAGATTCTTAAGTGCATGAATGTTTAAGTTTATATTCCACAACCTTGAAGAATTTTTAATAAGTGTTTAAAAATCCATAAAGTGTTAAGTGTATAAATGCGTTATTTAAAGTGCAGAAACTGTATATAAACTTGATCCTAGTTACCTCTTAACCATGTATCAGTAACCAGGAAGGGCACCAGCCACCGTTTGTTTCACACAGTTTACTAAAAAAAAGGAAAAAAAAAAACACCGCGAGTTTAAGAGGCTTGTGTGAGACCATCAGCTATACCAACCCCTTTTCTTCCCCACCTGATTCCCTTTTTATAAATCTACTTTACAACACCTTTTTTCCAGGATATTCTTCTCGAGGTTTATCCACAAGGGAAATCAAGAAGTTTGTTTATATTTCCGTTTTTTATTTGATTTACTCATTATTATGTATGTATTTTTTACGGTATTTTTTCTCATCTTTTGTCTTTCTTTCTTCTTTTCTCTTTAGAGTATCTTGCTTGTCTTCTTTTTCTTCATTAATGTAGCAGTAGTATTTCAATGTTTATTATTATTATTATCATTATTATTATTATCCACTCATTTTATTCTTATTATTATTATTGATATTATTGGTATTATAGAAAAGTAATGATGAAAGTAGAGAAAGACAAAGAGAGAAAAATATTAATTTCTCTCACTTAGGCCTACACACGTTTGCTAGTAATTATCATCTGTATATGTTAACAAGCTTTATATTTATATCATTCAGGTAATATTTTTCGTATATGCCTGAAGACGTGTGACGGGCAGCTTATATTGAGACAACATCGGGCTGAATTATAAGTAGCCAGAGTACCACAGTCTTATCACGTTACACAACAAAGTTATTCATGGTTTACACAGACAAAAATTGTAGTTAAGTTATATTGTTTATAGATGACTTCCTTTGCTGGCTGCCTGATTTTACATTCTTCATTTTTATACTTTTATTGCATTTTTCATACATATCTCTCTTCCTCTACAGTGTCTCTCAGTCTCCTAAATACATAATCACACCATGGATAATTGTGTATGACTATTAAGACAAAAGGTCTATTGCAATAAAGAATATATTTAGCATCGTTCTGTTCACTACAAAATTCCTCCATAATGTTTATTGTATCATTAAACCAATACATATGATAAGTTATTATCTTTATGTTAAAAATAACTCAGTTTTGTAGGAGATAAAAACTTAGGATGTTATATAAATTTATTTTGATGATTTCTCTAAAGATTGAGTTAATATACTATTTGAGTTTAGTATTTTTGTTAGCTATTTTAAAAAACTACGTATGTAATAATATCGCTCGATAAACACACACACACACACACACACACACACACACACACACACACACACACACACACACACACACACACCATCTGTGAGGGAATTACTACACCACGTGATACCCCTCATAACACCATCTGTAGGAACTACACACCATGATACCCTATAACACCATCTGTAGGAACTACTACACCACGTGATGCCCCTCATAACACCATCTGTGAGGGAACTACTACACCACGTGATGCCCTCATAACACCATCTGTGAGGAACTACTACACCACGTGATGCCCTTCATAACACCATCTGTGAGGAACTACTACACCACGTGATCCTCATAACACCATCTGTGAGGGAGTTAATAAACTACGTGTCTGCTGTTCAACACCTCAGCACAAGATCTACGTGACCTCCACTGTAAACATTAATCTGTATGTTCATTATTCCCTTTACCTATCTCTAATGAAGGCTTTGTAAACCACCAATGTCAATGTATGTAATGTCATTTATGTCCAATGTATATTTTCAGCCTTGGCTGCAGAACTTTAAATAAACCATTAATTATTATTATCACACACACACACACACACACACACACACACACACACACACCAATAACCATTTCGCACTATATGCCAGACGCCCCGGCTTGACACAACCACTCCCATGCTTACCTACCAGCCCCCTTCCCACTGACTAAGTAGAAGAATTTGAAGTCGCAAAACGCCTGGACAAACTAAAATTAAAACGCATCACCCCCATTGACTTACCAATGAAACTCTTCAAGGAGTTCTCGGAGTTTGCTAAACCCCAATGCTCCATCATCAATGCTTCTCTCAGTCAAGCCAGATGCCCAGCTGACTGGAAGACCTCTTATGTATCACCAGTGCCCAAGTCAACCAGCCCACAATCCTTAAATCAGCTACGACCTATTGCAAACACCCCAATACCCAGCCTAATCTGTGAAAGTTTTGTGTTCGACTGGGCTTATGCTGATATTGCAGGAGTCGTATGCAGGTTATGTATCTATGCTACTGTGTCGAGTAGCAACCTTGTAAATAAGCTACTGTGCTGAGTAGCAATTATATATGTAATTACGTGGCAACACTGCACGTGTTATGTGGCACCATTGCCCCGAGGCTGCCATATGGCAAGGCAGTCTCAGTCTGACTCTGTGGGTCGTGCAAGTCACACGCTAGTCACCACTTGTATTGCTCCTATCCGTTAATAAATGGACTTCAGTGTTACCCGGTGTTTCCCTACCCATCACTGCCTTCTTCAGGGAACACTTGGGACCTTCATCGTAGACCCTCAGCAATTTGGCAATATGAAAACCTCCTCCACCACTCACTGTCTTGTCAGCTTTCTCGATTACATATAACGCCATCTCGAGAAACGAAAAACGTCTGTAGCTGTCGCCTTTATTGATTTCACTTAAGCATTTGACCTAGTCGACCACAATATAATCATCAACAAAGCTATTGACCTCGGGCTTCGGAGAAGTCTTATACCATGGCTTACATTCTCAGTGACCGACACCGCTGTACGATTCCGAGTGGCTGTCTCCACCATTCAGTCACTCACCTGTGGCGTCCCCAAGGCACCAAGATGGGACCACTCTGCTTCCTTATGCTCATCAATGATGCCCTAAGAGAAACCCCTGCTCGCTGGAAATATGTAGACGACTCCACCATTGGGATCAGCGTCAACAATTCTGCCCCGACTATACCGCCCTTCAGGATTTATTGAACAGTCTCCAAAACTGGGCCACCAACAACCACGTCACCATCAACCATACCAAGACCATGGTTATGCACATCAACCTCTCCTCCGACATTGTCCCACCTTCCATTACTTTAGGTCCGAACACACTCCAGGTTGTAGATTCCACGTAGCTCCTCGGCGTCACCATAGATAACAAACTAAATTGGAAACCACACGTCAGTGAAGTTGTCAAATCCTCCAGTTTCCGTCTCCACCTCCTCCGCCGACTCAAGTCCCTCGGAGTTCCTGCACCCTAGCTCCTCAGTGTATACTTAACATTCATACTTCCCAAGCTTACCTATGCCTCCCCTACCTGGTCTTCCTCCCTAAATGCCACACAACATAAACATTCCAGAAAGAGGCATGCAAGATTATTCTCTCCCTTCCTACTCCACATATCAAAGCGCTCAACACACTGACCCTTTCGACTCTCACTGACCATCACCACGACCTCATCTGCAAATTTGGTAAGAAGCTTCTGCACCATCCTCGACACCGGCCCTACTACCACCTGAGATCCCTAGGACAAGAATTGCTGTTCGACACCACAACCGCATCCAGCCCATACGTGCACGAACTGATCGCTAAAAGAACAGCCCAGTCCCAACCATTGTAAAAATTCCGTAAACTACTTCTTGCACTGTCACTATGTTGAAATGCCCTGTAGTTTGAGCTTCTCCCAGTCTAGTTATTTTATATCTTATTTATATCACTTATGTTATTTGTATATTATTTTATTTGTAATTCGAAACCCATTCCCCAAATATGTAACTGTATATTTTCAGCCTTCTGGCTGCCAAGCTCTTTCAATAAACCGTTGATTATTATTACACACACACACACACACACACACACACATACACACACACACAACTATAGCCATATTTTCTACCAACAGTTACGGTGACTTTTTCTCCTGAAAGTTTTCCCCAGAAAGTTTGTAATTTCTTATCTTTCCTTCACCTGTATTAAGAAAAAGTTGGCCAAGCATCATTTTTATTTTCACCGAAAAGAAAGTTAACCTGTGAAAGTTTACACGGGATGTCAGTTTTGCTTGTTTATTGTAAAAGTTATGAGAAATTTAATATTTGTAGTTGTGGTGATGTAGTGAGTGTGTGTGTGTGTGTGTGTGTGTGTGTGTGTGTGTGTGTGTGTGTGTGTGAGTGTGTGTGTGTGTGTGTGTGTGTGTTGAGGATGTGTGTTGGTTACCACTGATAACAGCCACGTGACGGAAACACTTATCAACATGATTTCTTGATGCCGTTATAATGAGGAGAGAATAGGAGAGATAAAAATGAGAGAAAATAAAAGAGGAAACAACAGAAAAATAAAATTAAAATATTGACAGACACGGTATCAACTTACACATGAACACATCCAGAACAGCCACGATTTGACACACACACACACACACACACACACACACACACACACACACACACATCATAATTTCCCTCACTAATGACTATTTGATAGAATTTACCTTCAGTGATTGTTGATCAATTGACCATTAACTCTGATACTAACCATAAAACACTAATCAAGCGGCATTTCTATTCAGTTGTTGTATCTCGCTTTTGTGTCTCTTGAGTAACACTTAAATTCTAAAATCTCGTAGCACTTAAATTCTGAATCTCGTAATACTTAAATTTTGAATCTCGTAACACTTAAATTCTGAATCTCGTAACACTTAAATTCTGAATCTCGTAACACTTAAATTCTGAATCTCGAAACACAAATTCTGAAATCTCGTAACACTTAAATTCTGAATCTGCAACACAAATTCTGAAATCTCGTAACACTTAAATTCTGAATCTCTTGGCTATTTTTGTCTTTCATTTACATAACCATAAAGTGCAGGGGCTATCCTTTACCGGAGCTAATGACGGTAGGACCTTCCCGCCACCCGCCGCGATAAACTATGATAATGTACAATAAACACGCCAGAGCTCGCTAGTTTTTCTCACCAAAGGCCTGACTCATACATCACCTTGGGGGGAAAGTGTGATAAATGTCCACCAGCACTAAAATACTGCCATAGTTGTATCTTCATATCGTGGTTGTATTGTCTCTCAAATTGGTCTTATGTTCTCGTGAGGGAATAGGAACGTGTGATACTTAACAAGTAGAAAATTATGTCAACGGGTGACATAATGTTACAGTGTCACGTCATTATCTAGGTAATAACCATTAACGTAATATCCAGAGTGTGTGTCACTACGGGAGCTAGTTGGTGTACAGCTCGTTATCACTACCATCCAGATATGTCAGATGGTTCCATATTTGTCTATTAATAACTCAGTGGGCGGCAGTTGGCGCCTCTTCGCCAAACAGAAGTATCGGGAACAATTTACAGACTAATTTTTGAAAGTACTAATGACTTCCTCGTAAACACTTATACAACTAGAAATATAATTCCTTATAAACAGATAAACACAATCATTCCTGGATCTTAGATATCTATCAGCATTATTCATGACTTCTGGAATTGATAACAAAAATGATAATTTGAAGGAATAAACATCTTTCATTTGGTCTTCTGTGTTTATGGACGTAAATAAAGATAATATTACAAAATGTTACTTCTATATTAACCATTACAGGAACACAGGTATAATGTGCACATCCTCACTACCTACACCAAGGCAGTAATCCAGCACAGTCACACTAGTCACCAAGTCTTCTGCCACAATGATGAAAGAGCCGTAAATTATAGACTTGTCGGCCACAGTTTGAAATCGCTTTTGGACACAACCATTCATTCCACTCTAATAACCAATGAATTAACTACCGGCATCCGAATAAACCTTCTGATTGTATCTTAATGACTGTTAGTCAACAAGCAATTAGTGAATATAAGCGTTATTAACGTTGGCTAAAAGGGTACCAACTCATCAAAGAATTTACACAACTCAATCCTCGGTAACAAAGAACATGAATATATATGTGTGCTCTCCCTCTCTCTCTCCTTCTCACACCCCCTTCTCCTCTCTCTCTCTCTCTCTCTCTCTCTCTCTCTCTCTCTCTCCTCTCCCTTCTCCCTCCCTCCTCTCTCTCTCTCTCTCTCTCTCTCTCTCTCTCTCTCTCTCTCTCTCTCCCTCAGTAAGTCAAAGCCACTTAAGTCAACAGCAAAATTCCTTCATGCATCTATAACTCTGGCGTTCTCCTCTACCTCCATAACGATACATTAGTGAAAGCTGCGCCGTAGGAAAGTTTGTCTCCTTGTGCTTATATCAGTGTTCCTTTACGTTACAAGTAGTTATGTTAGCTATCTATACAGTTAAAATATTATTGATACACTTACAGTAAATAAACATAACTATCTTTCAATTAAATATAATAAATTGGATTAAATAATATAACTGATGTTGTCCAAGAAGCGGATTTAATTCTTTAATGAAGTAAATCCCATCAAAGCCCCGGATTACCTCTAATATACTACAAGAGAAAAATAACCCCGAGTGAGTTGCTTTATTACTCCTCACGCTGAGTCAAGATAATGCTTCATAACGGGAACATATGGAGACGGAAGACATGGAAGGAAGAGAGTAGATGGTGTTAGAAGAAGAGGAAGAGGAAGAAGAATAGATACAAAATTAACACTAAAAACAAATGAAGAAAGAAATCGAAGAAAAAATAATAAATAAAATAAACAAGCAAAATAGAATGACAAATAAAAGAAGAAAGATTTAATAAAGAAGGAGGAAGAAAACGCATCATATATCAGGACTTTCCTTAATGATAATGTGATGTGAATGAGGGTTAGATTAGGTTAGGCTGGGTTAGGTTAGGTTACGGTAGGTTAGATTAGGTGAGGTTGGGTTAGATTAGGTTAGGTTAGGTTAGGTTACGGTAGGTTAGATTAGGTTAGGTTGGGTTAGATTAGGTTAGGTTCACATATTACCAAAAATATCTACTGAAAATACTATAAAAAATCATGAAATAAAAAAAAAAAAACAATTTTTTTTTTAAACATACAAACTACACGAATTATTCCCATTAAAATTTTCAGTGTTTAAATGTCGTATATAATTATTTAAAGCCGCCAAATTGTCCAAATTTACATCTCAGGGACAAGTTATGTACATTGCAGCAACTTACTGGAAGTTGTTAACAGATATTATTTGTTGAGATAATAAGCTATTATCACCACTGTGTAATTAGTAGATAATGATAAGTCTTGTGTTGGCAAGAATAATATGCACGAGGGAGTTGACTCTCTCTCTCTCTCTCTCTCTCTCTCTCTCTCCTGTTGGAAAGGTGAGATTGTGTTTGTTATTGTTTTGGAGAAAGAGACAGACAGACAGCGCAAGAGAAACAGCCAAAGAGACAGACAGACAGATAGACAGACAGACTGACAGACAGAGACAGACAGACAGACAGAGATGGTAAAAGTACTGAAAACCAAAAAAAAAAATATAAACCAGGGAGGTAGAGGCAGGAGGTTGATGACAAAAATATCGCTGTTATTTCTACCGTCACACTTTTATTCTCAGTTTATTTCTCCGCCAAAGTTGGAGCGAGCATTTTGGTGGGGAATATTAAAGTTTGGTTAAGAGTGATAGCGAGGAGGAGGAGGAGGAGGAGGAGGAGGAGGAGGAGGAGGAGGAGGAGGAGGAGGAGGACATCTGTGGAGGAGAGAACGTCTTAACAGAGGAGAATGGGAGAGGCCTGTGGGAAGATAAGGAGAACATCTCAACAGGTAATGAGGAAAGGTCTTGTCATTTGAAACCGGAGAGAGAGATGGAATCGATATAGTAAGTGAGAAAGAACTAACAACCATTTCACACATACTCAACAAGACAAGTTATCGAGACTTATAAGAGACACAAGTTCGCTCATATCTCTGCAGTGTGTGTGGTGTGTGTGTGTGTGTGTGTGTGTGTGTGTGTGTGTGTGTGTATCTTTGGAAAAGAGCCTCTCAACCTAACCTTAACCTAACCTTACCTTAACTAACCTTACCTAACTAACCTTTATATAACCTAACTATTTGACCTATCTAAAGATTCATTGTTATGTGTTAGGTTAGGCTAAGTTGAGATTTCATTAGGTGAAAGAAGAGAGATAAAGGAAAAAAAAGTAAGAAACAGATATAGAAAAATAAACATTCTTGGTTCTGTTTAGTATTTAACCTGTCCACGGGGGTACACCTGGCCGCCCACACAGCCAGGGGTATATCAAGTACTACCATCATTCATACGAGCTGTAATCAATCACCGTCTCGATATGAAATAAATTATTCCGGCCATTTATGTGATTGATTCTTATCACACAATAATTTCTCCCCTCGCAACCATTAATGACGAGTTGACATAAAAGCGCAATATATTTGTTTCTATAATCTAGTTTATTTTTGGGTATAATTTATTGGTTTAATTATAGATACTGTAATAGTTATAATAATGGTTGCCTCTAGTATAACGAGAATGGCCGGCCCAAGGGCCTCCTAGGCGAGAATTTGTTTAATGTGTAGAAGCTGTCGCCAACACAACAACCACACCCCAAGTTAACGAGTTGCATGACCCAGTGTCAAGGAAAAGTCCGAGAAGACCGGACAAATCGCCAACTACACTGGCTAACCATTACCCCTAACACGATCTGCAAATCGATTAACATCCAGGTTTCCAATTACTGCTGGGTAGACAGAGGCAAATGGCGTAAATAAACTTGCCCATAGCTTCACCCTGCCCTCGGATCTAACCCGGGTCCGCTCGCTTGTGAGGCGAGCTTGCTGACCATTACACCACAGGTCGCCACGATCATATACCTGGTGTTTCAAAGCTGTTTTCAGGCACGATAGGAATTTATTGCTAAAAAAACAAAACACTAAATGCAGTAGGCGGTGAAGGTCTCAAAAAAGTAACAAGGACCTCACTGGGGATAGTCTATTAGGTAAACATTGTACACCAACATGAAAGTCTCGGTAACTAAATTTGCAGCTGTGTTCAGTTCCCGCACGCATGAGTACCCGGCCGGAATTGGTAGTACTGTACTCTACCTGTACACTGTGTTGGGTAGATATTTCCTGTGTTTTGTTTGGTGAAATGTGTTGTTGTTTTTCTTCTCGCTTCTCTGTTCTTTTCTGTATAACTATCCTGTTGTTTTTGTCTGTCTGTCTGTCTGTCTCTACAACTTATCTATCCACTATTTATTCACCTTTCAATTCCCCTCCCATTGTCATTATTTGATTACCAATACAGTATTTTCCCACACATCCTAACGCATTTCTAACATTCTTCCCAACCAATCTATTCCCCCAAAACAAAAGCAAATTTACTTTTTCTTGTCACGACCTTCCTCTAAACAAGTACCAGAACCGTCCTGCTCCACTGTTGACCTGGTTATGTGGGGGTCACACTTCCTTGTTCTAGCGTGGGAGATGTGACGGGAAAGTGGGTGAGTGTTTGGGATAGCGTGTGTGTGTGTGTGTGTGTGTGTGTATGGTGGGACGTGGAGATCAATATACAGACCCACACCCTCACTCGTACATAGCCCATCCTCACCCCCATGCCCCCACCCCCCCTCCACTCGTACATTGCTCACCCTCAGCTCCAACTCTCCCTCACCCTCACTCCAACACTCCCTCACTTGTACTATCGTGCACCAAAGTCGTGTCCACTACCCAGCCACAGTGAGGGTTCAGATTGCCTTGAGTCTGAAGTTTCGAAACAGCTGGGCGAAATGCTATGGTCGCCCAACCGATGACGCTCACTGTAGTGTGTGTGTGTGTGTAAGGGGGGGGGGTAGGGAGGTGGGGTTAGTCTACTTACAGGCTGTGTAGGTGGAGCATAACATCGTGAAATCCCCAATTACTAATAACAATAAGAATGTCATGAAGATAGTCAATATTATTAAGCATGAGAGATGTGTAACGGGTAAACAAAAAGCACTACGACCACATCTCTGCCGTTCATGGCTACGACGGTGAGACTGATGGGCACACCAATTAATTCTCCGTGACTACCATTACTGGGAGTCACGGAGAATACTGAAGTTGTTACCAAGGTTGGCGCCACCCACACCAGGGGAAGGAGGTGATGTCGAACACTGAAACATGCCGAGGTCTCATTCCTATCCATCGTCGTCACCAACAGTTAAGTCACATTAATTTGTCAGCATAACCCATGTTGTCCTTATACTATTGCTTTTTTTATTGTACAGGGATACCTAGTGACAGCACTAGGATCCCGCTTCCTCTATCAAGGAATAAACAATTGAAATTGAATTGAATTGATCCAAGTGACGCGCTAGGTATTTACACTATTAAGGGCAAATAATTATATTGGAAATGTTGGTTAGTGATCCCATTACATAATTTACTTCAGCAATAGCAGCATATGGGCCCCGGTGACGATACCTACCACTCTTACCCAAACAAAAACTTCAACTGAACAAGGTGTTTAACATGACATAACCAGGCCGATAACCCTCATGTATGTATGTATGATTTTTACTCAATAAATTCATACAAAATCAAGGTCCCAGTACAGGTGGATAAGTACCCCGCAATGCAACAACAATGTATCGATACTAATTCTCGGATTTTATTCAAATATCCACATATTAGCTTAGGTTAATTGCCATTTTAATAGCAGTATTTTATGTCTATCCACATGATAACTTTGGTTAATAGCCATCTTAATAGCAGTATTATCTATCTATCCACATGCTAACTTTGGTTAATAGCCTTCTTAATAGCAGTATTATCTATCTATCCACATGCTAACTTTGGTTAATAGCCTTCTTAATAGCAGTATTTTCTGTCCGAGCCACGGCATCCACAACTCCTGTTCACACGGCGGAGAGCTACACTACCGCCGCCTCCTCCTCCCTGGACCCCACAGTACAACAACACAACTTGTTATCACCTTACCTTCACTCAACTGCTAATAACCACAACGTAGAGTCCTGGAAGTCCTCACGACGCCACAAACACCTGAAGCAGACCAACATCAGTCAATGGTATGGTAAGCTTAAAGAACTCTGTGGACTAAACAATAAGACACCTCCTTCCTTAGCCATCTCACTAATGTTGACGCAGCTGAGCAAACAAATAACCATTTCGCTACTATATGCCAGACGCTCCCACGGCTTGACACAACCACTCTCCTGCTTACCTACCAGCCCCCTTCCCACTGACTTAGTAGAAAAATTTGACGTAGCAAAACGCCTGGACAAACTAAATTAAAACGCTCTACCACCCCCAGTGACTTACCAATGAAACTCTTCAAGGAGTTCTCCCGGAGCTTGCTAAACCCTCTGCTCCATCATCAATGCTTCTCAGTCACAGATGCCCAGCTGACTGGAAGACCTCTTATGTGTCACCAGTGCCCAAGTCAACCAGCCCACAATCCTTAAATCAGCTACGACCTATTGCAATCACCCCAATACCCAGCCTAATCTGTGAAAGTTTTGTGTTCGACTGGGCTTATGCTGATATTGCAGGAGTCGTAGACCAGCAACTTGGCAACATGAAAACTTCCTCCACCACTCACTGTCTTGTCAGCTTTCTCGATTACATATACCGCCATCTCGAGAAACGAAAAACGTCTGTAGCTGTCGCCTTCATTGATTTCACTAAAGCGTTCGACCTAGTCGACCACAATATAATCATCAACAGCTATTGACCTCGGGCTTCGAGAAGTCTTATACCATAGCTTACAGACTTCCTCAGTGACCGACGCCAAGCTGTACGCTTCCGAGGGCTGTCTCCACCTTTCAGTCACTCACCTGTGGCGTCCCCAAGGCACCAAGATGGGACCACCTGCTTCCTTATGCTCATCAATGATGCCCTAAGAGAAACCCCTGCTCGCTGGAAATATGTCGACGACTCCACCATTGGGATCAGCGTCAACAATTCTGCTCCCAACTATACCGCCCTTCAGATTTATTGAACAGTCTCCAAAACTGGGCCACCAACAACCATGTCACCATCAACCATACCAGACCATGGTTATGCACATCAACCTCTCCTCCGACATTGTCCCACCTCCTTCCATTACTCTAGGTCCGAACACACTCCAGGTTGTAGATTCCAGAAGCTCCTCGGCGTCACCATAGACAACAAACTAAATTGGAAACCACACGTCAGTGAAGTTGTCAAATCCTATACTTTCCGTCTCCACCTCCTCCGCCGACTCAAGTCCCTCGGAGTTCCTGCACGAGCTCCTCAGTGTTTACACAACATTCATACTTCCCAAGCTCACCTATGCCTCCCACCTGGTCTTCCTCCTAAATGCCACACAACGTAAACGCCTAGAAAAAGTGCAAAAGAGGGCGTGCAAGATTATTCTCTCCCCTTCCTACTCCACATATCAAGAAGCGCTCAACACACTGACCTTTCGACTCTCACTGACCATCACAACGACCTCATCTGCAAATTTGGTAAGAAGCTTACACCATCCCCGACACCGGCTCCTACTACCACCTGAGATCCTTGTCCGAGAATTGCTGTTCGACACCACAACCGCATCCAGCCCATACGTGCACGAACTGATCGCTATAAGAACAGCCCAGTCCCAACCATTGTAAAGATTATCAATAACTTGTAATAAATCAGTGTATTCACTCCCAGTAAACACTGCCCTTACACTGTCACTATGTTGAAATGAACTGTAGTTTGAGCTTTTCCCCATCTAGTTATTATATGTCTTATTTGTGTCACTTATGTTACTTGTATATTATTTGTAATTCGTAACCCATTCCCCAAATATGTAACTGTATATTTTCAGCCTTCTGGCTGCCTTTTCAATAAACCGTTAATTATTATTATTATTATTATTAAACAGCAAACGTAAAACATGGAAATAGCGATCAAATACTGTATGACCACACACACACATGTTGCCACCACCACTGCCGTACCGCTAATGATCATTGGCGAGTGGCGAGCCCAAGGTGCTTCGATTCCTTAATTCATTGGTTCGCTTTACTGATTCGTATGAAAATAATCGACTGGACGGCGGAAAGAACACCATACACGATTGGTCCGTCATCTATAATCTCATTAATTTTCTTAAATCACTTCTATCCACCAATAGCTAAAATAAAACTGAATTATTAACGATAGTTAGTCATGAGTTTCGAAGCTTCGTCAACGATCCGCTCTTACCTCACTAAACTAGTCCACAACCAAACAAGCAGTTGGCTTCCACGGTTAGCATAAGCGTAATACTTCCATTACAAATTTTATTATTATTACTATTATTATTATTATTATTATTATTATTATTATTATTATTATTATTATTATTATTATTATTATTATTTGGGGTTTTAGGCCGTGAGACGTGAGTTAATAGGCCGGATTGATAGTCATTACGAAGCACAATGCCAATTGATAGTGTTCGTGCTGGTCTATTAATAGTCATCCCGATAAACGAGGTATCGGAAGGGAACCGTACGCATATCCCTGAAATGTTGGAAACAATATCGGGTGGCTACCCCCACCCGATAGCTGCCTTACGACAAATAATAATCATCATTATATTTTATGAAAGTTCTTCCAGCACTTTATATTACAGATGTCTACGTCGAATTATATTATTTTTTGATAAGAACAATTAAAGAAGTGTTAATACGGATAAATGAACTTTCACAACACTGTTATGAACTTGAAACATTATTGAATGTTTACACCACAGCTCCGACTTCGATGACGATGACTTCTGTGCTGTGAGCCTCATCTTCAATTAACAATTACTTCTGTTATCATTTGGTATGTTTCTTATCTTTATTCATTCATACAATATTTTGTCGTAGTAGTAATAAAATTTCAACCATCTGAACCACGAAATTCACTTATGTTTTCCGAATGAGGCAAGTAGGTACTACCGCCTGGGAAGATATTGGAAGCATAATGTGTTGTTCAATGGTAGACCATGCTGCCATATGTGACCAAGTCCCAGGTTGATGATCTGACTTTCTGCCTCATTTACACACAACTGCAGGGTCTCAATTGTTTCTCTTACTATTGACAACACAACATACTGTACATATAGCGTTTCTAACTATTGATTATTATTATTTTTTCTTTATTATAAGCTAAGGTTTATGATCTACAAGGTCTTGTGTGTGTCAGGCAGAAATATGACGACATAAGTAAGCATTAGATTTCATTTTCTTTATTCTTTAACTTAAATATTTACTGCCACTAATAAAATAAAGAATAAGTACAGCTTACTATCAATACAAATAATTTGCTCTAAAATTCTGCAATACTCGGCTACATCACAGTTTTAATAATACACACAACACCACTCTTTGGTTAAAAAAATCTATTTACTTTTAATTTTTACAATTGATATTTTCAGGCCTTTCTTTTCCTATCATTTATGGTGTTGCTTGTAGACCTGTCTTCAATGATTGGCCTTTGCTCAATATGGCGCTAAAGTGCCATGTGTTGGGTTTCAGACAAAGCTGCAGAACGTTTTCTTACTACCTCCATGTTTGATAACCCGCGCGCAAACATTGTTGCCAAGTACTCAGATGAAAAAATTATCTATTTTGTTTCGAACAGATAATAAAGTTCAATTTTATAAAAAAATATATTTTACAATATATAATTGTGCAGGTATAAAATAACAACTAAATATCTCTCTAAATCGTCTTTCTAATTATGTGAAATAATACATTTGGCACACGCGCATGGCCAAAAAAAATTTTGCCATCCGACACGAGCTGCCGTGTTTACACGCTCATGTAAGTGCCTAGGAATATGGCACTCAGCGTTGGGTGGTTGCATCCCGACACACGATCATCGAGATGATGATCGTGATCGTCATTATCGTCGTAATGACTATCAATACGGCCCAATGTTCGACTGATGACTCGCTCTTTGCTCATGAAGAATATCAAAATCATCAAATATTAATTTATTTTTCTTTCTAGGGTGTGTAAAAGGGTAGGAAGGGTGTGTGGATTGGAGGTAGGGTATGTGGATGGGAGGAAGGGTGTGTGGATTGGAGGTAGGGTATGTGGATGGGAGGAAGGGTGTGTGGATTGGAGGTAGGGTATGTGGATGGGAGGAAGGGTGTGTGGATTGGAGGTAGGGTATGTGGATGGGAGGAAGGGTGTGCTGTAATGGGCCCCTGTCTCATCAACAGAACACATTATATAAATGGGTCAATACATCTGATATTATATTCAGATTCACCACCCTGTAATTTTCCACTGGCTATGAGGTGACATATTCAATGCACGTGATAAGGTGTGCCCACGGGAAGCTGCGTCATACTATGCTGAGTAAAGGCATAAGGTAGCCGGCTCTCTGGCCACCTAAAGCGAGCAGTAGTTTGATATCCTTGACTAGAGGAAGACGTTATTTGAGAGCCGCAGTAGATGGCTCCGTCTTCCCTCGAGGGGGAACGACGTACCCATACCGTTCTCCCTCGTTGGGTCACTACTCATGAGTCGCTCACAGAAAGTAATATCGTAAGGACGTGACCTAACGTTTATAATACATCAACGCCGTCCCTTTCTCATTCACTCCTAAACAGTGGAACTTACGGTCGATCTACACTCAGGAATTATATATACAACCCTTTTATAATAAAACAAGGAACTACCGTTTGGGTTTCGTTACTTAAACCCAAATAATAAATATATGTGAACGGCCTGGTTAATTGCACAAGCAGCCAATTCAGTGTGGTTGGACGTAGGGTGTGTGGATGGGAGGTAGGGTGTGTGGATGGGAGGAGGGGGTGGGTGGGAGGAAGGGTGGTTGGATGGGAGGGAGAGTGTGTGGATATGGGGAAGGGTTTGTTATATCTTTTAGATTGTGTGACTCTCTGAGGCTGGCTTGAGGTTTACGGCTGACTAGCTGGAGTGAACGGCTGGCTGGCTTAGGTGAATGGCAAGCTGGCTGAGGTGAATGGGTGACTGGGCTGCGGCAAATATCTGGCTGGCCAAGAACCCCACCAAACAGATCCTCATTGCCAGACAGGCTGCATGTCGTCATTGGCAAGTACTGTGCAAGAACTGGCTCCAGAATGTATCTGCACCTGCGCCAGTGTTGGTCAAGTCTGGTCTTGAAGGAGCTCACTCTCGGTGCTGTCACACTCTCTGGCAGTGTGTGCCAAGAGTTTACACACTCAGAAAAAGTTTACAAACTCAGAAAAAGTTTGCCTTGACAATTTTCCGAACTTGTGGCTTCTTCAACCATAAGCTGTGACCACCCGCTCCGCTAGGCTATTGGGCACGTCCACCAGCTCCAGGTATGAACCCTCGACTGAGTAATGCCCTCTGAGTTGTTAATGAACTTCAATTAAGTCGCCCCTTGACTACCTGTAGTATAAGCTAGGCAATTCCTGTAGGGGGAGGGATATAAAATTTGCCTCACTTAAGAGTTTGATAAAAAACAAACAAATATGAAGCACTATGAGTGTATTGTATGTGGAGATTAAAGATTCACATGGTACACTGTGCGTGTAAACTGAGAATATGAAACAAGTACTGTGTGTACTTGTACTGTACGATCGTACACCAAAGTAGTGTCCACTACCTAGCCACAGTGAGGGTTCGAATTGCCTTGAGTCTGAACTTTCGAAACCGCTGGGGGAAATGCTATAGTCGGCCAACAGATGTCGCCCACTGTAGTGTGTGTGTGTGGGTGGAAGGAATAGAGGAGGTGGGGGCTGGATGAGAGGCAGGTTTATTTATTATTTATACCACCATAATTTCATGCTGCCTTTTTAACTACGTTTTGGCTTACAGTTGTTTCTTTATGGTTACGAATTCATGGAACAGGTGCAGTGCCCTGGGTGCTTATTGCCGCTCAGGTCACAATGATACTTTAAAGAATGGAATATACTAAGGATAAAAGTGAAATATGCAAGGATCAGGGTGAAGGGCCTTGGTCAGCTAGTTTTACTCAGCGACCACGTCACAATTTTGTTGTTATTCCGACAGAGAGATTATGGTAATATTTATTTATATTCCACCCATCCCTTGCTTAATAAATATATGATAATATGCAATATTATATAATTATATACTTATGTTAAAAAGAGTGGAGTGAAAAAGTTATCAGTATTGTAAAATAGTATTCAGACTTAATCTAGGTGACTGTTCCAATTCTTCCAAGTTCCAGTGTTTAAACACTCCACCACAATATGCAAGCTTCATATATTTTGGAGTGTGCTCAGTTACCGTTAATATTGTGTGCTGAACATCATGAACATTTCAATGATGGTAGCAATTGTAACTATATAATTACATTGTGTTATAAGACAACACATTCCACGACGTGTCATACAGATTATTGTATACCACACAATACATAATTTGTGGCTATTAAGTTACTTTGTTATGAATTTTCATGCAATATAGTTTAAGACATCATTAGGGACATGGATTTAAGATAACACTGTAGGTGAGTTAATATATATTAATTGCATTTACAAACAATACTAAAATCCAAACAATACACCAATACACACATCTTAGTATTTGGTCCAGCCACCCATTGCATTCAGGACTTCATCAAGGCGATTAGGGATGGAGTCGACCAGCTTCAGGCACACCCCTGGTCGTCGACGTATACTCTCCCACACGTCGTAAGCTTTGGCCTCTATTGCTGCACAGGTTCGCTGCTCCCCAATATCCCAATCACGTTTCATCATGGCCCAAATATGTTCAATCGGATTAATATCACATCCTAGTGTTGGCCAGTCGATGACCTCAATTTCAGGGTGATCCTGGAGGTAGTCCTTCACTATGTTGCTGGTATGAATGGGACTGTTGTCATGAACCAGCCTGATAGTGTGGGGGGCTGGAACTGCCATAGCCCGGACTGTAGGAATTAGCACTTGCTCCAGGATGTCTACATACTGCTCACCAGTGAAACGGCCATTGATCTTGACCAGTTCACCTGGCCCATGTGCCCACATCCACCCCCAGAATGACACTGACACCCTACCACTCACTGCGCGATGTTGAATGTGTTTCTCATGGTAGTGTGTGTTGGGGAGCCGCCAGCACTGCCTTGCTTCGGCTTCGTGAAGTCGGCGTCTCGTCGTCATGTGATGGCAGTTGAGGCCCAGATTTCTTGTATGCTCCACTAATGTTCGCATTGGATATGCCGTTGCAGCTGCCACGATCATGGCGTCCATCCTTGCCGACGTTACTCGTGGCCTCCTGCTTCGAGGTTTCGTCTCCACTGAGCCCTCTTCCTCCCACCGGCGGATCCACCTCCTAATCGTCTTGGTGCTCCTCCCCACTTCGACAGCATTGTTCGGCACAGTTGCCCCGGCTCTCCACATCCCGATGATTTGGCCTCGCTCAGCAATCACTGCCGACGAATTTGCTCGTCCTGCAGGCATATCTGAAATGGCAGAGTAATATTATGTTGTGGTAACTGATGCAGGCTTTTATATACTAGAGTAAATTAATGGTATTAGTAACACCTAGGTTAAGTATTATTACTCTGACATAACGTTTTGGTAAATCTTTTTGGATCAACTGCCCAAGAAACCCTTCCTATTTCATGTATTCATAGTGAACTGCAAGTGGATCCTCCACCCCCACCCCCCCCAAACCTCCACCACCACCCCTGCGACTGTAGAGTGAACATTCGCCGATAATCATCATCATCATCAAGATTTAGTTTAACCAGACCACTGACACCCATTTGAGTCTTTCCTAGGGCTGGCCAGAGGGATTAGTTAACATATATTTGTGTTTCTATAATTTAGTGTTATATTGTTTGGAGGAGATTACAGTATTTCAAAAAGGTCAAAACTGAACTTAAGGAAAATTTTGGGGTCTCTGCTAAAATATCTTACATTGTAGGGTTAGTGAAGCACATTGTTCGATACCGATTATAAATAGGGCATTCAATGAGAATATGTTGGACTGTTATTTGTGTTCGGCAGTTGGAGCATATAGGTGGGGCTCCATTAGGGGAAGACATGAGTTGGCCATGCGTCAATCGCGTATGCCCAATTCTTAGACGATTCAGAATAGTTTCGTGATGTCGAGAGGATTGTTTTGATGATGACCAAGGATAAACTGATAATTTGATCATTTTTAGCTTATGACTTGTTGGTTCATTTTCCCAGGACTTTTGCCAATCGTCAAATATTAATTGTTTATAGGTAGTTAGCCTCGCCGATAATCAAAATATATGGTTTTCCACTGCTTTACATATTTCTTTGACAATTTTCAGCTATGACATGTTCGTCCCAGATTACATATAACTGTAATAGGTTACATTACGTTAGGGTTCGTTATATAAAAACGTTTTTCTTCATGTTCATTGAGTCGTTCTGAATTCCATTTCTGCTCAAAATACTACATTACCCAACCCAAACTCCCAGGTTGCAACTGGGGGTGTAACATAACCGAGTAAGGTAACGTGCGGCAAATATGACCACCAAACGCATAGCACATCAAACACCATATTTTTATGGTGAAGTTAACTAAGGAGCTCATATAACAACTGTCATATAATTATAGTAGGGTGTCCAACTAATTACAGCAGATATTTGTAGAGGTGAAAGAATATGTGATTCTGAGTATAAAACTTCAATACATATATGGATTTTTCGGTTTACGTTTAGCCGTGAGGTGGATTTTACAAATTACGCAAGGCAACCATTACAAATGGCGGAGTCGAGGCGGGAGACACAGATAGAGATAGCGAAATATAGGAAAGGGGGAAGAAGGTTTAGTAGTGAAAGAATGTGGGTTAAACGGAACAGACTTTTAGGGGGAGAGAAAGTGTGTGGCCTTCTGCCCACTGCATGGTATTGGGTGGTAGGTTGGGGTGACTGAGGCGATGGGAGGGCGGAAAGGATGTGGAGAAAAGAAGGGGAAAGGAAATGGAGGGCCCATCTCTATTTGGGTGGGGTGCACCTCATCTTTAATTTGTTTGGAGGGCCCAGTCATTATTTTTTCTGAGTAGGGTTACACTTTTTATTATAGATAGAGGGAAACGGATGGAGATAGAGACGTGGTGGTTATGATTTTAGGTTGGGGTAGGGGGTTGGCCATGGGTGTTGCTTGCTTTTCCACATATCTTAATCAGGCTCAAGTTACGTGGGATTGACCTTTGTTGCAAAGGTTTTAACTCTAAATACAAGGGGGAGGAGCCACGTCGTCGGTTCTATGACTGTTCATTACAGTAGTTCAAATCATCGCCATAGGTAGAATAGGGGGAGGGGGGTTGGGGAATGCAGGGTAAGGTAATGTGATGGGATGGAATGTTCGATTGACGTTAGTCTTGGGGGAGGGATGAAGGGAAGAGGTGGGGGAGGGAGGAGTGGAGTGGGGGGATGGTGGAGGGGGAGTGTGGGGAGAGAATAAGTAGACGATTAGTGTTTAGGTGTGGTAACCCACGATGCTCAAATTATGAGGTTTAATAGTTGGGTGGGGGGGGGAAGGGAGGGAGGCTAGGCGCGGAGTTGGAACTCGTGAACGTATGATGTTGTTTAATGCAAGTTATGGAACATTACAAAATCTTCAAACGGGTTTTCACGCTATTAATAGGCCTTATGTAATCCACCAATAAGGATTACAACAGCACACAGTATGGCTGCAATTGGCAAGGAAAATAAAATATAACATGGCAAAATTTTTGCCCTGAGTAATTTTTACAACCCACCTCACGCCTAAAGAATAAAGAAAAATGCTTATGTGTATAGAAGATTTTCAACTCAATATCACATATTCTTTCACCTCTACAAATATCTGCTGTCACTCATGGGACACCCTGCAATAGTATAAGGACAACATGGGCTATGGTGACAAATTAATGTGACTTACCTGTTGGTGACGACGATGGTAGGAATGAGACCTCGGCATGTTTCAGTGTTCGACATCACCTCCTTCCCCTGGTGTGGGTGGCGCCAACCTTGGTAACAACTTGTGTATTCTCCGTGACTACCAGTAATGGTAGTCACGGAGAATTAATTACTGGTGTGCCCATCAGTCGCACCGTCGTAGCCATGAACGGCAGAGATATGGTCATTGTAGTGCTTTTATTTACCCGTTACACATCTCTCACCATGCTTAATAATATTAACTATCTTCATGACATTCTTATTGTTATCAGTGATTGCGGAATTCACGATGTTATGCTCCACCTACACACAGCCTGTTACTAGACTAACCCCCACCTCCTCTATCCCCCCCCACACACACAGTGGGCGACATCTGTTGGCCGACCATGGCATTTCCCCCAGCTGTTTCGAAACTTCAGACTCAAGGCAATTCGAACCCTCACTGTGGCTGGGTAGTGGACACGACTTTGGTGCACGATAGTACATACCCCAACTTCACCCCCAACACTCCCTCCTCCCCACACCTCGCACCTGAAGATCAAGGTAATCAATATTCGCCCGGAGGTAATTAAGGTTGCTGCCATCAAAGAGTGCTACGCCTGTCCGAAGGCTGGAGATCGTACGTTTGATGCAATATTCATAAACGTGTCATAATTGCGTGGAAAGGTTGTTCGCCAGACGCTGTTGGTTGCTCGTGTTGGTATTGTGCAAGTAGGCGAACAAGACCATTCATGTGTCGCTTTACTATAAATCACTTGAAAGGTCTTTTACAATATCTTATTGACTTACCGATAAGCACAGTGACATAGAAGACAACATTTTTTTTGGCAATATTTCATGGTATTTTCTCAAACCTTCATCAGGGAGGGGAGATAACACTCTCTCTCTCTCTCTCTCTCTCTCTCTCTCTCTCTCTCTCTCTCTCTCTCCTCGCCCTTATTAATGTTACCGTCACTCCTTACCAACTCAACGTGTATCATATGAGGATTTAATGAACTTATCCTAATCATAGGTTTATTATTATTATTTTTTTTACTCTTTGAAAACATGTTGATGCAGCCCGAAGCATAAGTACATTAAAACCTGTGATGTTGTGATTATAACCTAAATATCACGGGCGATTAATCCGCTTTCTTAGCCTTAAATGATTCTTGGTAACATATTGACTTTAGATCAAGATGGTGCTTCACATTACTCTTGATCTATGCTCTTCCAATAACTTCATCAGTGAAATACATGATTTAGCTTTCATTAGAAAATT
Source organism: Homarus americanus (assembly GCF_018991925.1). Lineage (NCBI taxonomy): Eukaryota > Metazoa > Arthropoda > Malacostraca > Decapoda > Nephropidae > Homarus > Homarus americanus. The sequence continues at coordinate 2,778,054 of NW_024731852.1, forward strand.
TATGAATAATAAGAGTGTATTATAATGAAGTGTATATTATACATTTAAATATAGGTTAGAGAAATGCATGAGGTTTGAAGAAATGTTTTTATCTTTAACTGAACTGATTTTCTAGGTTTTACTATTATAATTAGAAGCAGTAGTTGTCGTGATATCAATATAAATATTTTACCCTTAACATTACCATTAATGTTATTGCAGTTTCTACACACTATTATAGATATCAGTTATCATTACCGTCACTCTTATTCACATTCTTCCCCACGAGTGTTGGTAACTGTAGGTTCTTTTCACCAAGTATCGAGGAATGTTTAAACCACTTACTATATGTACACAGCTCCACAAAGTTTAAAATATATTATTGAAAGTTTACATAGTTTAAATGTTTTGGTGAACTGTTTTTTTTTCTTTTTTGCGCTTTGCTATAAATATTTTTTTTTTGTTTATTGAAAGATACAAAAAAATTATTCAGAATTTTGTATACCAGTCATATTTGGTCAATTTTACCGAGTTAGCGGTTATGAATTTATTCCATTATTTAACAAGTAACTATATTATACTCTACATATTGTATACTGTATCACACCCTATATATGGCTCATAAAACATTTGTACTCTTGTTACTATATGGACTAACAAGTATAGAGGTATGATAAAACACCTATACTCTACCTCTACACTATGTTGTCTCAGGTTAACAGACATGCAAGCTGTAGTTCCATCATCACCCTCGCCTCCACCACCATAAAGGTACGTCAGGTATAATTATGATCTAACACACACCTGCATGTTACTTTATCTTCAGATAATAAACCCTCACACTCATTATAGACCAAAGTGCCGAGACAGTAGTACAAATAACTAATATAAATACATATACGTTACAGTTATACAGTCACAATTATACAGTTACAGTTACAATTATACATTTATACAGTCACAGTTATATAGTCAAAATACATAGATTGAAACTTCCTGAACAGGTGGGAGTGAGGCAGCAGATGTTGGGTGACAGCGAAAAGAAAAACAATATTTGTTCAACAGTGAGAATTAGAAGGAGGAATTCGAGATAGGAAAAATAAAGAGACACCAAGAAAAATACGTAAGAAGAGATAAAACAGAACTGGAAAATATTTTGGAATGATAATAAAAGAGAAAATACGAGGAAAAACATCGGAAAAAATAGGAAAAAATAAATTAATAGAGAAAGAAAGGAAGGAGATACAGAAACGAAGATATTAAGAGAAAATTAAGAATTCCTCGATAACCAAACAAATAAGAAAATTAAAGAAAAGAGATAGAAGTAAACAGGAAACGAAAATATACAATACAATGATAAAATGTGGAGGAGGAGAAGAGAATGTGATATAAGGAAAAAGAAGCAAGAAATGTTGACAGAGAAACAGGACAGAATAGAATGCCTCGCAGGAGATCAAAGTAACATTAGTGTTTTTAAATGAAGATTGTCATTAAAAGACTTTAATTGTGTTGTGGAACTTTACTCTCGCGCCACTATTTATCTTCTCCCTTGAATCTTATTTGTTTTTCCTAATTCAATTCTCTCTTTCCAGTGTGTGTGTGTGTGTGTGTGTGTGTGTGTGTGTGTGTGTGTGTGTGTGTGTGTGTGTGTGTGTGTGTGTGTGTGTGTGTGTGTGTGTGTGTGTGTGTGTGTGTGTGTGTGAGTCTGTGTGTCTGTGTGTGTGTGTCTGTGTGTGTGTGTGGTAGAATGTTCACAGTTACTTCATAAATTATCCCCGGGCCCACGAGTTTAACCCCGGAGTTACGGTAAATAACCTGACCAATAAATAACTCGCCCTTGTGTTTATAGCTCACTGTTTTACTCATAGCGGGGATCAAACCTGGGGAACATTAACCTTCTTTCCCTGAACTCTACTTAGCTAATCACTTTAACCCGAGATGTTAGTTTCATATAACATGTTATTGATGCGAACTACACGACGTAGGTGGAACTAATACACAGTAAATAAAGTTGGAATTACTGTCTATACGTATACATAAGCCAATTAAATTTCTTTCAAACATACATAGACTCAGATGTATACATACCCAGAACCAGAGGAACTTTATGTTTTGCTGAAGATATTTATATTAGGTGTGACGATGTATTAAACAGCTACCATGATTACATTAAGCTTCACCATTACAAGATCAAAAGCTCCTGGTGATTTTAGTAGCAGTATGTGTCGCCGTCGCTCTCAAAAGGTCTTTAATTAGGAAGCTATCAGGGACACCTTTTTGCAGGTGCAGTATTTATAGGTGTGAATAGAGCTCCTCTCTTACCCTCCACGTGAACAGGTAATGTAGTCAGGTATGCCAGTCACTCATTACCTTCCACTTTCTCTGTGAATTACGTTCAGTTTTTTGTTTCTATGTCTCCCTTTCTGTATTCCTGTGTGTGTGTGTGTGTGTGTGTGTGTGTGTGTTTATCTCCTTTCGTTCCTATTCTTCTGTCTAGTTATTTTCCAGACAATTTATCCAGAAATAAATCCATCACCTCCTGTCTACCTCTCTCTCTCTCTCTCTCTCTCTCTCTCTCTCTTGTAAAGTCCAATTTCCTTTCGAAATTGGATACAGTTTTTCATCAGAGAATTTTCTTTACAAATCTCTCCACAATTTCCCTGGTGAATATTCTCAGAATATAAATTCCAGCTCTGACTTCATCAACTGTAACGAAAGCTTTAATTTCACTTTTGGTTACGTTAGGTTAGGTGGATACACCCCTCGCCTTCTATTAAACAGTCTCTGGTTCGACCTTAGTGTACTCCCAGATCACCTAAGTTCACACTCATACATAATCATAAGATACAAAGGTTGTGAACTCTATAAGGCACAAAATAATAGAGTCAGTTGCTCTATATCACACGAACATGAATTAAATCTAATACATTTATAAAACTTATGAAGGAAAATTTAAGTTAATGTGTGATTTTTTTTTTACTTGTGAACAAATACATAAAAATTGAATGTAGCTTTTTATTTGTTTCTTATAAATTAACACACCCATAAAATGGTAAAATGTGGACACAGACACAGGCACACACACACAGACACACACACACACACACACACACACACACACACAGAAATAACAGGGAATTTACTAGATTGAAGATATACAAGATGTAGACACGTGGACTAAAAACTTTTAAAATGATCATAAACCAAAAATAATGACCCAAGCCCCAAAACATAACTTCTAATTTACCCTAAAAAAAAAAAAAAACTTAATAACTAACTATACAATGAAAATTTTTAGAATGCTTCCGTGGTACTTAAAACATACACACTACGTACAACACACTACGTACAACACACTACGTACAACAACGGACAAATGTGTAATATGTACCGTACAATCCTGTATAATCGTATAATGCAAATATTACCTGGTCGGAAAGAGAAGCGTGACAGGTGTTGATTAGTTCTGTGTCGACCAGAAAACATCAGAACTTAATTAGGACTTAAATACAAAACAAAATATCTTCCTAGAGTCAGGCAAAACTTACACACACACACACACACACACCACACACAGTCATCAGAAAAAACAACCATAACCTCCACAGATAAATGCCACACAGAACACGAAGAAGATAGACGAACCACTGGAAATATTAACCACAACCAGGCAGCCATGAGGTGAACACAACCCTGACGGAGGCTCCTACAACACTGACGGAGGCTCCCACAACACTGACGGAGGCTCCTACGACACTGACGGAGGCTCCCACAACACTGACGGAGGCTCCTACGACACTGACGGAGGCTCCCACAACACTGACGGAGGCTCCTACAACACTGACGGAGGCTCCTACGACACTGACGGAGGCTGACTCCCAACACTGACGGAGGCTCCCACAACACACAACTTTCACCGCATCATAAGAAACAAGAAAAACAAACTAAAATATAAACAAAAACTCTTGAGATCACAACACTCTGAAAAACGACCACACACACACACACACACACACACACACACACACACACACACACACACACACACACACACACACACACACACACACACACACACACACACGCACTGACCAGTTCCAGCTGAAATCTGGTGCTGGCTATCCCCTACCCCACACCATCACTCTACAAAAGGCGCTGAGAATCATTCACAACCGCGGCTGCAGATGAGGTCGCCGCATTCCCAGACGAATCCTTTTCATCACGCCGAGCAAGAATAAGAAAGTTAAGCCAGCGCCAGTAAGACAGTGTGCTCGCTATGAAGTGCCGTGACTATGGTACAGCCTACCATCCCTATTGCTATCCATTGTCACATCTTTATGCAACAAGGTGGAGGAGGTCAGTGTCACAGTGAAGTCAGTTGGTGCAGGTATTGTGGCGATTACCGAGGCGTGGCAAATTGTTCCTGAGATCTGTGCCATAGAAAACTATGAGTTATTTCACCACCTTAGAAAGGACAGGAGAGGTGGGGGTGTAGTTCTGTACTGTCCCAGTGACCTCAAACCATCACCCCTAGTTGTTAATGTACCTGAAGATGTGGAAACTTTGTGGGTTCAGGTCACTCCCACCTCCCACCCCGGCCAGCTTGCCTCCCTCATTGTTTGTGTTTGTGATATACTGTATATAGAATTCGTACTATACAAATTTTTATAGGAGGAATTTTTACTGTATTCTTTACTTACGAGAAATGAGAATTTGAAGAGGTAGAGGGATGGTGAATGAGTGGAAAGGCGGATGGAAGATAAAAAAGGAGGAAAAGGAAATGAGAAAGGAGAAAGAGGAGTAGAGAGAGAAGACGATGATTAAAAAGAGATGGGCATTTAGGAGGGAGGGGGGTGTAAGGGTGACACGTCAAGGAAAAAAAGTGAAAGAGGAGGACAAAGGGGGGGTAGAAAGATGAGAATAAGGGAGAGACGGAGGAGGAGAAGGAGTCCTCTGAGGAGAAAGGATGAGAGGGAGAGAAAGTGTGAATAATATGAAAGAAGAATTAAAATAAAAGGCTGAAGCAACAAAAAAGAAGAGATAACCATAGAAGAAAGGTTGCAGGAAGAGGAAGGAAGAATAAGGAGCGATGGAGGAGGAAGAGGAAGGAAGAATAAGGAGCAATGGAGGAGGAAGAGGAAGGAAGAATAAGGAGCAATGGAGGAGGAAGAGGAAGGAAGAATAAGGAGCAATGGAGGAGGAAGAGGAAGGGAGAATAAGGAGGAGGAAGAGGAAGGAAGAATAAGGAGCGATGGAGGAGGGAGAGGAAGGAAAAATAAGGAGCGATGGAGGAGGAAGGAAGAATAAGGAGCGATGAAGGAGGAAGAAGAAAGAATAATGAGGAAAGAAGGAAGAAGAGGGAGGAAGAAAGAAGAAGTAGCGGAGGAAGAGGAAGACACAAGATGCACTTCATGTAGGGCCATCTGTCTTAATACCTCGGACACGTGGAAGTTTTCGGCAATAAATGTCAGCCAGTGACGGCATAAGATGATGCATTAGACTCGTAAGTGGCAAGAATCCCTCCTACCTCATGATTCTTACACCATTAAGAGCTACGAGGCCCATCCACCAAACCTCAAGCATAAATATTATACAGTTATATAATACTTTTTCTCTACTTCCTCGGATAGACAAACAAAATATGATTTATATAACGGAGCTAAACTGAGTCTCATATAAGGAATTTATTCAAGTATATATTTTGGGTTTCATCAGTGAATTGGTCTTATTGAAACCTAGATTCTTATAGGAGTAACTAGCTATAGTCATTTTGTATACATATAACATAAGAACATAAGAATGGAGGAAACTGCAGCGGGCCTATTGGCCCATACTGGGCAGTCCCGTTTACACCCAACCCCTATTGCTCATATGAGCATCCAACCTATGTTTGAAGCAATTCAGCGTATTCGAGTTAATGATGATATTTGGTAACTTGTTCCATTCATCCACTACTCTGTTTCCAAACCAGTGTTTACCTATTTCACGCCTAAATCTAAATTTGTCCAATTTAAAACCATTGTTACGAGTTCGCTCCTGGTTGGATAATTTGAGTACCTTTGTAATGTCCCCTTTGTTTAGTCCTGCCTTCCACTTATACACCTCTATCAGGTCGCCCCTCGCTCTACGTCTCTCAAGGGAGTGCAGATTAAGATGCTTTAACCTGTCTCTATACTCAAGGTTCCTAATGCCCGGGATTAGTCTTGTCATTCTCCTCTGAATTCTTTCCAAGGATTCTATATCCATTCTGTAATACGGTGACCAGAACTGAACTGCGTAATCCAGGTGTGGTCTCACAAGAGCAAGATACAGTTTTAGGATGACCTCGCTAGTCTTGTAACTAACACTCCTTTGTATGAACCCAAGTACTTTATTAGCCTTGTTACGAGCAAAAACACATTGTTTACTTGGCTTAAGGTTCCTACTTATCATTACTCCTAAATCTCTCTCGCAGTCGGATTTCTCTATGGCATCGTTGTTCATCTGGTATCTGGTTTCCCTGTTTACATTTCCTATACTGAGTACTTTACATTTGTCGATGTTGAATTTCATCTGCCATTTTTCAGACCATTCGAAAAATTTGTTTAGATCCTCCTGTAGTTTTGCCGAGTCCTCGTCAGATTTGATAACACGTCCTATTTTAGTATCATCAGCAAATTTACTTATGTTGCTGTCTATGCCGATATCTATGTCGTTTATGTATATAATAAACAATAATGGTCCAAGTACTGAGCCTTGGGGGAACTCCACTTGTGACGTTGCTCCAATGGGACTTAGTGCCGTTAATGCTCACTCGCTGTTTCCTGTCCTGTAACCACGCCCTAATCCATTTAAGGATGTCACCTTTGATGCCATGAGCTTCTACCTTTCTAATTAGTCTTTCGTGGGGACTCTGTCGAAGGCTTTGCTAAAGTCGAGATATACCACATCATAATTGTGCCCCTCGTCCACCGATTCGAAAACTGATGAAAAGAATGTTAATAGATTAGTTAGGCAAGAACGTCCACTTGTGAAGCCATGCTGGGAATCATTGATCAATCGGTGCTTCTCCAGGTGATTTCGAATAGAGTTTGAAATGATTGCTTTCAGTAATTTGCCTACTATTGATGTTAGACTGATTGGGCGGTAGTTAGAAAGATAGTGATCTATCCTCTTCTGAAAAATCGCATTACATCTTCGCTATCCTCCGTGATTCTGGCACTTACACCTGTTTTTAAGGACATGTTAAAACAACTTTGCTATGGCATACAAGCTCTTCCTTACATTCCTTTAATACTCTGGCAAATATCTCATCGGGACCAGGTGACTTATTAGGGTTTAGTTTGTCTATTTGCTTACTAACATCGTTACTAGTCACTACTATCTCACTTAATTTGTTTTCTTCACTATCTCTGAATAGAGTCGGTGCCTCGGGTATCATGTTTAAATTTTCGGTGGTGAAAACAGTTGAAAAATATTTATTCAAATTATTGCTCATTTCTCCGTCGTTATCAGTGAGCTCGCCGAAGTCTGACCGTATTGGTCCAATCTTTTCTCGTGTTTTAGTTTGATACATTTGGTAGAATCCTTTGGGGTTTGTCTTCGCCTCCCTTGCTATCCTTACCTCATTATTCCTCTTTGCTTTCCTTATCTCGGTTTTAACCCTACTCGCCAATACCCTATAATAGTCCCGGAGGTGAATTTCGCCACGATTTATCCTTCTACCTATAGCCTTCCTTTGGCCAATGATGTTCTTTAAATAATTATTTATCCTTTAAATAATTATTTATATGGTTGATAACAGTACAAATAAAAATAGATATTCGTATAGCGTGAGTAAGAGATGAATACATATATATATATATATATATATATATATATATATATATATATATATATATATATATATATATATATATATATATATATATATATATATATATATATATATATATATATATATATATATATATATATATATATATATATATATATATATATATATATATATATATATATCACAGATAATATAGGAGAGAAATATATCACCTTGTTACTGCCCACCACGATCTAGGTCAAACGAGGCTACATTAACACATCAAGATATATAGTCGAGTGATAAAAAAAGTGCCCATCCCACCCCACCCCACACTACACACACCCAGCCTACATATTTCACAAGGAAAAAAGAGAAGAAAATATGGAACTATAAAAACGAGAAAAAAAACATGAAAAAAATATATACTGTATATAGATTACAAAATAAGTACAATAGGATGATATAAATGCAATATTCAGATATTTCCGTGTGTTATTTAGAGACGTTAGTACGTAAATAACCAATGTGCCGATATGATGAGTCATCAAAACCTACGTGACAGGTTGACTGAGCGAGGGTGGCACTTACCCACACGTAGTGAGAGCTTTTGGAATTAAGCCTATACGATATTAAATGTACTCTAGCGAATTAACATGGACGCGAATGATGAAATTAAATGACATTTATTAAATTTAAAATTATTAAAGATCGTTTCTCAGTATAAATATGTTACATGTGTCCCAATAAAGCTATTAGTTATGCGGGTAAATATGTCACTAGGCCCAAGAGTACGCCTTGGACGATCACGAGCCTCACAGGCCTCAGTCACGTGGAAGCAATCGGACAGACAGGACGTCTGCGAGTCCAGGAAAAACAATCACGTGGTCTGGTCTCTTGCGTGCACAGTTTCATCAGTGTTGCAAGTAAGTTTATTCGATCTCATACAGGGTTTAGATAGGGCAGAGAAGAAGTTAACAATAGGTAACAGAGAGTTTATTGCAGGGCTTCGGCAGAACCCACTTGATTTGACGACTGCTGAGTGATGATTGGCGATTGACACGATTGGAACGATCGAAGCAGTTTTGTCACCGGTGAGCGAGTTTTAGCTGGGACTTCCCGAAGTGAAAGAGGGCCCCTGACAGCTAACTACGTGGGACCTGCACCAGCATTGGTTGATCAGTTCTTCCCTCTTTGGTTCACAATACCAAGTGTCTTCGGTCAGTCAGAAAATTTCGTTACAGGACGGAGAAGTAGAACCTTTCCCTCAGCTGGACAGAGTTTCATCGGCTGGGAGTCACTCTCTTCCGGTTCATGGATGTACCGAGTGTAAACTGAGGCAGCCTTAGTGAATGAACGGTCACACACTGAGACCAGGAGTCTAGTGGGTACTTAGAGACAGTTTATCTCCCCAGTATGGGTGTGCTCTGAGCATATGTGTGATGCATGTTATGGGAAATGGTGGTAAGGTGTGTTTAGTATTAACCAAGTCCAGGTGTGGAAACAGCGCTCCTCATGGTTGATTTCCACACTTGAGACGTAAGAATTCCTATCCAAAGTCACGTATTCAAGAGAAATTAACTAAATTATACGTAAGGGTTAATAGGTTGGTATTTACAAAAGCTCTTGACTGTATAATAGAGCAAACATTAACTTATAGAATATACTTACACTTAACAATAAAATGAACACGAGTGCAAATTTAAGAATAACAAATTACCAACTGTAAACCATTATACAAAAATAACCCAAGAATTAAACAGTCATGTATACACACTGTTTGTATGCTAAAACTAATGTATAGTCAAGCAACGTCATAAAAACAATCCAAACATACACACCTGTTTGGAATGTATATGTGAACGTATGTCAATTTCATGGACTGCATATTGACATTATATGAAAGTGAATACATGAATAACGTATGTGTGTATGTGGAGTATATTGATAGTGACTTACAGAGTTATACCTCCTCTACACATTGTCAGGCAACCCACACTCTGATTGTAGGATTGTTTACATGCTCTGTCCCTCATGTCATCCACAATGTTATATTAAATTAAGGTTTCACATTGTCAGTAATCTTTAGCTTGGCTTGTACAGTCGAGGACAAGAGTTCGCTCCCCGTGGTGAAACTGAGGCACGGGATTGAGTCTCCGAACTGACTTACCCAGACTGTTTCATCTCTTCTGGGGTCGATGCTGCTTCATTTTGGCCGGGAGCGAACTTTTGACTGCGACTGTACAGCATTGTTTACTATCAGCTCAGAGTCACAGTATACCGACTATGTAATAAGTTGACTATTAAGTAATGTCAAGACATACTTTAGTGAATCATTAAACATCATCAGATCACAGACGTTGTATTAAATAAACTACTGTCAACATCAAACTGTAACAGAACATCATAGACTTTAGGATGAAATGAAAAAACGACATTACAAAACTCTGATTTTTGCGAGGTTAGAAACCATTTTTTACATAAGTTGATACACGGCAGGAGTTTACGAGCAAAAGTTGGCGTCGCTGGAGGTGATTTACAAGGGTAAATACATCCCCTCCGCCCTCCATCACCTCCGCCTCTTGCCTTCAGCATAAATCGTTGCAGCAAGGCGATTAGTTGTGGCCGCCAACGACAACATCCAATAAGGTTCCTCGACAGAGTGAGAGATTTAAGTGACGGCTCATTGTAAATGCCGCCGGTACTCGCTCACTTGTGATATTCCACGGATGATAGAGTTGATATATTTACTTGAAGTTGTATTGATATCACATTACTCCACCTGAGTACCTAACCTTACTCGTATCATTCGTCACTAACACAACCATTATGTTACCCCGGTAGCATCCTGGACAGACTTAAACATTGCACAGTGTTTCTTTACTAAGGAAAAACTCTGTTTAGACATTTCTATTGATGGCAGTTTTCTTTTATTTTTGACACTAAGTAGTGTGGGAAATATCTTGGTGAAATACACTGAATTATATCGTCAAGACAAAAAACGTGCACAGCACATCTAGTACACCTCGTATATGAGACACCTGTGCTCTACCTGGTTATTGATTTCCTCAGAAGTACAGGAACGGAGTAAAATTCCCGAAAGAATTTTATATTATTCACCAAGTTACCTCACACATTGATCTGAGCTGACGTCACTGCCAACTGTTAACTGTAAACCAATTATGTCATAGAAATAGTCAGTAACAACAGACAAAATGACATAGATGCCTTGGTTTATCTTCTGTATATAAGAGTGTATCATGAAAGACAGACAGCCTCTTGGACATACACCAGACAGACACACTGACATGCCCTGTTGCGTGTATCATATTCACATGAGTCAGACATAACATTAAGATTAACTCGGGAAAAACAATCTGTCTCACTGAGCATCTTCGACTCGGCGTTCAAAGCAGCCTCAAAATACTTCCCCTAAGGTACTCTACCCCCACATATCCCGGGAAGGATTCGAACGTGTGTATTCAGGCTATAGAAACCCAATATTGTCCTCGTCATCCAACTTGCCCGCCTCACCACTCGGCCACTCAAGTGTTTATGTTATGATTGATGTCCGCTCGGGTGTGAGATTCAAGGAAGTGGGTTTGATCAGCTGGCAGACCCGCAGATAGTTCTCGGGAATTCCGCGACGTAAGAGGAATTCCATAGAGAAGTTCCCTGTCGATAAGGCAGCTTCGAACAACAATTTAACGCATTTTTTTTCAATGTGGTGGTTAGGTTGGATTATAACAGGAGTCTCGGTGTTCATCTCCTCCCCAGGATGAAATAATTACGGAATATACGCGAAACAAAAGCTCACTCACCGGTTGCTGGAGTGTCTGACTTTTATTTCAGTAGCACGGAGTGTCAAGCATTAATACATGACACTACCACCACATGACACAGCCAGCTGCAAGAAGCACATGACACAACCAGTCAACACCACCAGCGGTTCATCACAACACAAATGAGTGAGTGCCTGAGTTAGCCAACTGCTGGAGACATTACTCCTTCCCTCGCTAGGATTTAGGTGGTGGCACAATGACTCTTATTGACCATTTACCCTGCATCAATCACCAGTAAGAACGTAATTTGTCCTTACATGACATTGACGGTCAGGGGAATGGTTCTCTATCAAGGTTATTGAAGAGCTGGCACTGAAATATGTTTTGTGGGGCGAGGGCAGGAAGGCGAGTGACTGAGAGGGTGAAGAAACAGAGAGATAAAGAACACGATAAGAAGAATTGACAGCTGATAAGTATAAATAATGGAAATAATGGTTAATAGTAATGGTGAATGAATGCAGTAGAAGAGGAAGTGAAAACTAATAACCTCAGGCTATATCGTTAATGTTTATTAATGGGGCAGTAGTAGTAGTAAGGGTATAGAAGTTATGGTAGTAGTGGTGGTGGTGGTGGTAGTGGTGGTGGTGGTGGTGGTGGTGGTGGTGGTGGTGGTGGTGGTAGCACCAGTAGTAATAGTAGCAGCAGCAATAGTAGTAGTAGTAGTACTTCAAACACATCCAACGAAGCCAGTGTTGACGTCAGTTCTCGAGGATTCTGGACGCAGGGACAACGAGCCTTCTTCGACGTCAGGGTTTTTGATCCCATGGCCGCATGTCACCGTAACTTAGCTCTTCACACAGGAGGAACGAGAACGACAAGATAAGGGCATATGGGGAGAGAATTCAGAACGTTGATCAAGGCAGCTTCACTCCTCTAGTGTTCACAACCTCTGGTGGGATGGGACTAAGTGCAAGATGCTTCTACGCCAGACTCGCAGAGGTGCTATCCGAACAGAAGCAACAGCCCAGAAGTTATGTTACAGCTTGGATGAGATGTCGACTGCCCTTCACTTTCCTTAGGTCTGCTTTGCTCTGCCTCAGGGGAACGAGAGCATTGGCCTCAAAGCCGACAACAGTTGCTGATATTGACTATGAGGCTACAGTCACTGAATGCCGCACAGATCTGCGGCTCAACTAACTCAACACAGCTAGGATAGCTACTTATGTATTAGGATATTTAATTTTAAGGTAATAAAATGGTGGCAAAGGTGTGGCTATAAGGGGAGGATGGAGGCCATTAAAAAAAGTAATAGTAGTAGTATTAGTACAAGTCGAGGTAGAGGGTGACGTATATATAGTTTGTTTCAGTTTAATATGTATCACGCGGCAGCAATGTTATACTCACTGTTGTTCCCGGGAATATTACTGATCCTCGCTGTTCTGCTCTCAAACTTTGTTTTTATATTACTTTATGGTAATTATCCCACGCCAGAGAGGAAGGGTGGGTGGTGAGTGAAGGGAGAGAGAGAGAGAGATTCAAACAGGAACTAACAAAACTTGACCCTTCTCATTCCTCCACCCAAGTGTCCTACCCCCCCTTCTTTATCCATACAATCACCCCCCCTAACACCACATACCCCAAGTGTCCTACCCCCCCTTCTTTATCCATACAATCACCTCCCTCCTAACACCATACCCCCCAAGTGTCCTACCCCCCCTTCTTTATCCATACAATCACCCCTCCTAACACCACATTACCCCCAAGTGTCCTACCCCCTTCTTTATCCATACAATCACCCCCCTCCTAACACCACATACCCCAAGTCCCCCACCCCCTTCTTTATCCATACACTCACCTCCCTCCTAACACCACATACCAAAATGTCCTACCCCCCTTATTTGTCATACAATCACCCCTCCCTAACACCACATACCCCCAAGTGTTACCCCTTCTTTATCCATACAATCACCCCCTCCTAACACCACATACCCCAAATGTCCTACCCCCCCTTCTTTATCCATACAATCACCTCCCTCCTAACACCACATACCCCAAGTGTCCTACCCCCCCTTCTTTATCCATACAATCACCTCCCCCCTAACACCACATACCCCCAAAAAATAACAAAACAAAAATCAAGACCTAATGTACGGGAGTAAAGGAATTAATTTACGCGGTGATAAATCTCGGGGTGGAGGATGGATGGCATGAGACGTATTGAACCGTCTTGAACGATGCGTTGAGCCTTAATGAGGAAAAAATTTTATATGAACTTAAGATGTCAAACTTCCATAGTCGAATTTAATGTGTGTATGATTTTTTTTTTTAAGGTGAATTGAAGTTGGTGAATCATTTTAAATTCCATAGTCGAATTTAATGTGTGTATGATTTTTTTTTTTAAGGTGAATTGAAGTTGGTGAATCATTTTAAAATCGACTTATGGGTGTGAGTTTTTTTTATGGGTTTAAGATGTAAGGATTTCTTAATGGATTTGGGATGCGAGAATTTTAAGTTCAATTTCATAACACACCTGTAGTAATTATTTGTGTATGTGAATTCAAGAGGTTGGATATTTCGTAAGGGGATTATTTACAAAGAAAAAAAGAAGGTAATTTTGAGATTGTTATAGCAACCGAATAGTTTAATTTATCTTGTAATCTATAAATTGACTAGAAAGAGATCAGGGATATATTTTAGAAAGAGAGAGAGAATCAGACAGACGGAAACGGAAAAAAGGAGAGTAACAAAAAGACTTAAAAAGAAATAGGGATAAATTGAGAGACAGATGAGGTAGGAGAGCAGAATGTGAACTGTTTGGGTGTGGTGAAACTTGAGAGACGATGAGAGTAAAGGGGTGTTATTGAGAGAGAGAGAGAGAGAGAGAGAAGGAGGGAGAGAGAGACAAAAATATTTACCACCATACTCTCCCTCTCTCTCTCTCTCTCTTTCAGTCATCCCATTTATCTATTTAACAATTAACGTAGTCTGTCTATATAGTGTCTATTTACTAACCTAAGGACAAACTAGAGGGTTTGGCTATAGAAATATATGACTAGAGAGAGATGCCAGAATCAAGAGAGTCATGGTGAGGGTTTGGGGAAGGAAGGAGAGTGGAAGAGAGCGAGGAAGGGAAGGAGGAAATGTGTAGTGTGGTAAAGAGAGGGAGAAAGAGAGTCAACGTGATTGGATTTGAAGTCATGGGAAGTAAGCAAACAGTGGGTGGACTTGTGTGGACGTGGTTGCCTGGGGGAGTGGTGTGAGAGTGTGTGAGTGTGTGTTAGGGTTAGTGTGTGATAGGTCTAGGTAGAGTGAGAACTTAAATGTGAGTGCGAGAGATTTTTTTTTCTTTACTACCGGTATATATATATAGAAGCAAATCGTTCGAGAGTGTGAAAACAATTAGTGTGAGATTATGGAAGTATGTGCGAGCTTTTTGGCATGGAACAGACAAGAATGAAGTGTGTGAACTCGGTATGAACGAACGTGGACGCAGAGAGATAAAAAAAACCAGACAAGTACACAGTATAACGGGACAGGCGGACAAGTGAGGGAGTTGGTGTACTGGAGGGGTGTCTATAGGGTAGGGTGGGTGGCGGATAGGGCGGGTAGCGAGTAGGGCGGGTAGCGAGTAGGGCGGGTAAAGGGTAGGGCGGGGGTTGGGTAGGGTGGGTGTAGGGTAGGGAGGGTGTAGGGTAGGGCAAGGAGGAATCTACAGTATAGTCATATGGGATTCGTCACAGGTGAAAGATACCCCTTCACCCGAACCACAGCCGAGGTACATTGGCACCTGAGAATAAAACCCATCAAGCAGCAGCTACACACCCTGGCCAGCAAAGTCAGGTAAAAGATAGAACGGTCAGAGCAAGAACTCCTTCAAAAACGCCCACCAGACAACGACAACAACCATACATGGTTCCCAAAGAGTTATCAATTCTCAAAAGGTCCCTTACCACCCCCGATCTATACGGCCAGGCAATAGACAATCTCCCGAGACACTATTCGCCAGTAGGGTCGGCGGAATATGAAATAAGGCCCTCAAAACTCCCATATAGGATAGGGTAGACTGTCTAGTGCCTGTACCGACAGACAATAACTAACTCATGACAACCCTAACACACTATTAGCTCAACTAACCCATGGCAAACCGGTCAGCCCGCCCTCTGCTACCTCCTCCTAAACTTATTCAATATCCGAACTATAACTTCCTTCTTCTATCTCTAATCTTCCTTCACCTCCTCCTTTCTCTCCAAAAAAGTCATATGGCTGTGGTAGACCATAAGATAAAGCGTGGGAAATATTCACACTTATTGTAATCGTAGAAAATGGCTGCTCTGAGGATGATTACGTATAAGATCATAATAAAAAAAAAGGTAACAAAATCTCACAGTTCCTCAGATTAATCGGTTGATAACAGTTGGCTTATTACCTTATCTACTTCTATTTAACGTTAACTTTCACAACTATCCTCTCACACTGCACGATGTATTTAGACAAGCCTGTGTGTCGTATTTACCGTCGCCTTCGAGTATTTGGGTGAATGTATACAGCAAGTTGTCGTTTAATGGCTCTGTGTTTATAAAAGTTCTTTTCCCTTTAACGTTGAGAGTCTCGGTGTAACATTGGTAGCACCCACACAGTGTTCTTTAAAAGGTTTGTGTTTGTAAATAGTCTTGGGTTTATGCAGGCAGCGGAGGTGAGTATGGCCAAGCTCACCAGGTCCTCTTCGGCTAATATTTACCAGACAAAAACAACAAACAGACACCACCCAACACACTGACCACAACACAAGCTCACTTTCTTCTCATTCTTCCATTTTTCTTCTCTTTGTCTCCTTGTTTCTCTCTCTCCTGGTCTCTATCAATCAGTCTTCCTTCTTTTCTCCTTCCTTCTCTCTCTCTCTCCCGGTCTTTATCAACCAGTATTTATTTACACCGGCTAACCTATCCAGTTGTATATCGATCTCTATTTATGTAAGTGTGTATACATATTTGAGTGAGGTTTAAATGTCTCGCTGAGTGCTTCACAGTGTGTGCATTTGTGTGTGAGGTTTTATTGACCCTCATCAACTGCCATGTTTACGCGAATATTGGAGAAATATCAAGTATGTAAGAAAGAGGTTACGAGGTGACAACTGAATAAACCCGCCATGTGTGACCTCTTAATTACTATTAGTTACTGTGGGTGGTTCACGATACACGACATATATCATACTGACCTAGAATATACAATAGTTATCCCAGAATGAGACATGTATCTAGGGCACTGTATCTGGAACACGAGACCAGATATCATCATTTTGATCAAAGGCAATTAATGAAAAAAATGGAATTAAAGAACTTGGAAGCAAACGTTGATAAAAACCAGATAGCAGTAGAGGGGGAAGCCATCAATGACTCATAAAAAAGAAAAATTGTCCTGAATGGCAAGAAAAGGACAAAAGTTCAAATGTAACAAAGCGACAAGAAAACAGACAGGTTAACACAAAAAAATTATCAAAGGGCTTCTCCTCCCCGTCCAGCTTAACAACAAATAAGTCATGACCTGCCTACTCCATGTAATACTCTCACAACTAGCCAGAAAAATATCCGCTAGATATTTTGTAAAGGACGTAATACAAAACACGTAAGGACAAGGATATTTACGATGATATTGACTTGTATGTTTCTGTAGGAGCAATTCTCGAAAACAAAGTAAATAAAAATCTTAATTTAACGAAGAGATTCCTAAAATTTCAAAAGACAAAAATAATGCCAATAATGTATGAAATATGAGAGCAAAGAATACTGGAAGACAAAAACAATGGCCGCGAAAACAAATAGATTTAAAATAATGTCCCCCACTAAAATAGAAAGTAAAATCTAATATGAGAAAACCTAAACAATTTCCTCCCTGTCAGTAATACTACAAAAGCTGAGGCAACTGTGGGAGAAAACCTTTAGGAGTTAAGTAATTTGGCTGAATTATTCAGGGGAGGCAAAGTGGCGTCTTCAGGAATCTCTGGTGAAGATTAGCTGCCGAGCGTGAAGTTACTGCGGCGGTAAATTGACCAGACTAACGACCCATACCACCAATACCAGGTGTTGGTCCTTAACATGTAAGGATGATTCCGATCTTCAACATGGAAGGTAACAGCGACTGACTTACTCAGCGGAGACATAAGACTCCCGAGCAGGTACAAAGACATTGATAACTGACATAAAGATGACTTTAAATACCTGACATTTAAGAAGTGTGATACGGTCCCTCGAGGAGCTGTTAACTTTCGCCTCCCTGGAAAAAAAAAATCAGATTACTTTCCATCCCGCTTTACTTCTACAAAAAATTCTTAAAGGTTAAGGAGATGGTTGCCACTTATAACATGATATATGTTGGACAGATCTTAAGAATGTGTCTTTTAAAAGAAAAATGCTGACTATGATTATGAACCTTCAGTAATACCAATAGAACGTATGTAGTGTTGTCAAAGTAAGAGAAACAATTGAAACCCTGCAATTATTAGTAGGTAGTCGGTAGTAGGCAGCTACCAAACAGGGAGGTACTACCGCCTGGGAAGATATTGGAAGTAAACGGAAGGTGTAATAAAGAATGGAAGATTTACAGCTGTTAAAGTGTGAAGATGGTATAAATCTTCCGTGACGCCATATAGCAGCAGGGTCTACTATTAGACATCACATTTACTTCCAATATCTTCCCAGGCGGTAGTACCTCCCTGTTTATTTGGCATGTGAAAGAATAAGTTTATAACAAGTGGCTATGCATTAGTAAGCTAAAGATTTATACCATCTTCACAGTTTAACAGCTTTAAGTCTTCCATTCTTTATTACACCTTCCCTTTACTTCAGTCTCCTGCTGTCATTCTAAACATCTAAGACACTTCTGTTTAGTGTGTGAAGGTCCAGGTAGCAACAGTTACCAGAGAACAATATATATATCACATAATACACGCTGGTGGTGATAAATGTATATGCTCTCTGACTTTAATTTAGATTTATTACGACAACACACACATACACATTCATAATATACACGCCTCCCCATGCAAACAACTATCCACATACAAATACACCAATACACCGGTAATCACGCACAAACAACACAAAATCACAAAACAATCAACTAATCTCCATAACACAGTGACAAGTAGAAATCATACCACATCTTGAGATACTTTGCCATAGTCAGCTTATCATTCACCTTCCCAACCACCCAAACCTAACACTTACCAAAGCAAGAAACAAAGCAAGATGTTCTCTGATGATTCTTCACTGTCAATTAACTTCTCGGAATATACCTGAGTCAAGACAATAAACTCTTCTTAATCTTTTCTCTCACATTCAATTAACAACACTGATTAGCCAGTCTCGCGGTTTAAGGCTTCCATTATATGTAAATTCATTCAATTACTCTGAGTCCTAGGTTAGTAATCTTGGCAACATTGTTATTCATTCCGCATCTTTAAAACAGTCAAGTTGAATTTACCATTGTGGAGAGCCAGGTTGTGTCTAATTTATGTATTATGCAGCTGACAGTCGAGGTGTTGGTACTGTGCTGGTCCTCTGTTGGTGAAACTCGTGGTGTTGGGGAGTTGTGTTGCTGTTGTGTTGGTGAAACTCGGGGTGTTGGTGCTGTGTTGGTGAAACTCAGGCTGTTGGAATTGTGTTGCTGCTGTGTTGGTGAAACTCGGGGTGTTGGTGCTGTGTTGGTGAAACTCAGGCTGTTGGAATTGTGTTGCTGCTGTGTTGGTGAAACTCGGGGTGTTAGAGTTGTGTTGCTGCTGTGTTGGTAATGATCATGGTGTTGGTGCAATATGAAAACTTCCTCCACTACTCACTGTCTTGTCAGCTTTCTCGACTACATATACCGCCATTTGAAAAAACGAAAAAAGTCTGTAGCTGTCGCCTTCATTGACCTCACCAAAGCATTTGACCTAGTCGACCACAATTTAATCATCAACAAAACTATCAACCTCGGGCTTCGAAGAAGTCTTATACCATGGCTTACAGACTTCCTCAGTGACCGACACCAAGCCGTACGCTTCCGAGGGGCTGTCTCCACTTTTCAGTCACTCACCTGTGGCGCCCCCCAAGGCACCAAGATGGGACCGCTCTGCTTCCTTATGCTCATCAATGATGCCCTAAGAGAAACCCCTGCTCGCTGGAAATATGTCGACGACTCCACCATTGGGATCAGTGTCAACAACCCCGCTCCCGACTATACTACCCTCCAGGATTTATTGAACAGTCTCAAAAATTGGGCCACCTACAACCACATCACCATAAACCATACCAAGACCATGGTTATGCAAATCAACCTCTCTTCCGACGTTGTCCCAACCCCCTTTCATTACTTCAAGCCCCAACACACTCAAGGTTATAGATTCCACTAAGCTCCTCGGCGTCACCATAGACAACAAACTAAATTGGAAACCATACGTCAGTGAAGTTGTCAAATCCTCCAGTTTCCGTCTCCACCTCCTCCGCCGACTCAAGTCCCTCGGAGTTCCTGCGCCCGAGCTCCTCAGTGTTTACACAACATTCATACTTCCCAAGCTCACCTATGCCTCCCCTATCTGGTCTTCCTCCCTAAATGCCACACAACGAAAACACATAGAAAAAATGCAAAAGAGGGTATGCAAGATTATTCTCTCCCCTTCCTACTCCACATATCAAGAAGTGCTCAACACACTGACTCTCTCGGCTCTCTCTGATCGTCACCACGGCCTCATCTGCAAATTTGGTGAGAAGCTTCTGCACCACCCTCGAAACCGGCTCCTACTACCACCCGAGACCCCTCGTCCGCGAATTGCTGTTCGACACCACAACCGCATCCAGCCCATACGAGCTGTAAGACCAGCCAGTCCCCACCATCGTAAAAATTATCAATAACTTGTAATCAACCAGTGTATTCACTCCCAGTCAATCTTACCTTTTTGCACTGTCAATATGTTGAAATGACCTGTAGTATGACCTTCTCCCCACCTAGTTATTATATATCATATTTGTATCACATATGTTATTTGTATATTATTTGTCAACCAAGAGGCCCATTCCCAATTATGTAACTGTATATTTTCAGCCTTCCGGCTGCCATGCTCTTTCAATAAACCGTTAATTATTAATTATTATTATTATTATTATTATTATTACAAACACAAACACACACACACACACACACACACACACACACAGTATTAGGCATCATCTGTGAACACGCTTCGTCTGCTCTATTAACTGCACAAATAGTCTAAATTGTTATGAGTCCATCCGAAATGCAATACCATGGGACGGACACTGAAATTCACACGTAATGAAATTCTTATAAAGACAGGAATGTGTTCTGTCTTTATAAATGTTGAAAATTATAATACATGAATGAGTCCTCGCTGTAATATCGCAGAAAATTCATAATTTATACATACAACACAACAGTTGTTTATACTTAAAGTTGGTATAGTGGTATACTATGAAGACCGGCAGTAGTGTTGTCTCATCTCATTTGCATTGCACTTTGTTTCATTAATTGCTCAATGGACTGGATAATATTCACCTGGTATAATTATTTACATATCAGTATCATTTAAGAGTTTATTCAGCATTACATTATTTCAGTCTTTGATGATAACCTCTGCCCAAACTCATTCTCATTTATTTCTTTTTCTCAGTTTGCATTCCAACTCTACTGAACAATATTTGGGTTCATTTGCACTAACAGTTGTTGAGTCTCGTTTGGTAGAAATAAAAATTAGTATTTTAGTTTGTCTCCAAAAGCATTTCCCAATTATTGTGGAGCGATGTCTTGGGTAATACACAGACCTTGTACAGATTTATTTTTCATTGTAAACTTGAACAAATATTTTGTTTAGGTAGCTCTTGTGAGTCATACTATGTTACATCAATACATCGAGCAAAAAAGGTTCTTGTATAATGCTACTAATAATAGTTATCTTAGTTATTTTAAATACAAAAACAAGTGCATAATGATTCTAAGATAATTTTGTATCAATATAGGTAACGATTCAGTAAAGGTCAACCACGGAAATTACTTACAGAAATATGTTTTTATGTTGTATTTTGTGGTGTTTCAAACGAATCTGACCTTTATTTTTGTTGCAGATGAGCCGTTATGGATTTATACCCCCCCCCCCCCCCCCCCAATTAATTATTTTATTTATTACACAAAGTGGGCAGGACTTTAAAGTAGGGGGAAATTATGAAGCAAAGACGCAAAAAACTGACTTAACGAAACCTAACGAAACCTCCTAACCTTAGAAACCAGGACCTGTCCTAACCTCCTGGACTCCCGTTGTGTAAATATAATTAATTAACAAATGCTAGAGGATACAGTGATGGTACATGTAGGAGGAAGTGGTGGAGTATAGTCTTGTGATAGATGTATTCGGCTTGGAACATGTACCGAGTGAAATATTATGGGTAATGTTCCTTCTTATTGCCGGCACGAAGCACCAACTCTTGATATTCTTCCACAATGAACTCCTGTAGCACTTCACAGAGGCTGGCAGAATACCATGAGCTTTAAAAATGTCAATGGCAGCGGCTTCGTTTTCAAATACAGTACACGATGAATGGTTTGCCTGCACCGCAACATACTAGCCTCTGAATATAGAATTCATTTCCTCCGTTACATCATCTTTAATTCTGATTATTTAAGCATGTAGGATATATAATACTACATGTCCGTCTTAACTGCTTCATCTCTCAGTCTCGTTCCTAACTTTACGGTGTGTTTAAATCTCCTGTAGTTAAATACTTCACATAAATAAAGTGGCACTCTTCCTCGCCTTGTGTCTCTCTACCCCCGTCAGTAGACCTGCCGCAGGCCACAACACACACTCCAGTCTCTCAATCCCTTCTCCTCACCTCCTCTCCTCCTTCTCCTCTCACCAGTCTCCTTGACCTCGCTTCATTCAGTCACCACGCTCTCCCCCCTCATCTTAATATATGCACGAAGCATTTTTTTTGTGACTTCACAACACTTTATTTGCCATCACTATAGTTAACATCACTATAAAAGAGGGACCTGACTACGACTTCCCTCTAGCCAGGAGTAGCGGTAGAGGGTGCGTCGAAACTATGGCGCGTGAGTGTACATATAACGACTTGTAACCGTCCACCCATCTCAGAGAAGTGAACTAAGATATGTGTAACAGCCCCTGTCTCATAAACAGAAGCATTGTATAAATGGGTTAATAACATTTGATTTATATACTCTATCATCCCCTGTAACTTTCCACTGGCTATGAGGTGACATGTTCAGAGCACGTGATAAGGTGTGCCCACGGGAAGCCGCGTCATATTGTGCTGAGTTAAGGTATTAAGTAGCCAGCTCTCTGGCCACCTAAAGCGGGCAGTAATTTGATATCCTTGACTAGAGGAAGACGTTATTTGAGAGCCATCGTGGATGGTTCCGTCTTCCGTCGAGGGAGGACGACGTACATATTCCGTTCTCCCTCGATGGGTCACTACTCATTAGCATTGTTACTCAACGCCTAACACAGATCGGACGTATAATAGATCTATTCTAAATAGCCTCCGTCCTTCTCTTAACACTCATACAGTGATAAGTTACGGTGATCTACACATTGGAACTGTATTCTAGATAGTTCCACAATAGATGGATAACAGACATTTGGACTTCGCTTCTAAAACACAATATAATATAAATGTTCCGGCCTCATTAACCTAGATAGAATCAGCAGTTAACCGGCTAGAACATATGTGGTTTTGTGAACAATATCTGGCAATTCCCTAATTAAGTGTAAGTCTTCAGAATAAGTTACAGTGAAGTTATAGGAAAGTTACATGTGTACGTGTATCTACCTGTCTTAATTATCACCAGTGTATGTGTGTAAGTTTACCTACCTGTGCTAGGTATTTGCTTCTACTGACTCTACCTCCTTCCCCCTCTACCTTCTCATATCTCTTTCCTTCACTCTTTCACTCCATCCTAGCATGCCTTATATTCTCTACTACTCTCCCTTCCCTTACCTCTCTCCTTTTCCCTTCTCTACCATACCATACACCCTTCTCTTCTTCCTAACCTTCTGTCACCCCTTCCCAACATCGCCTTCCCATCATGTCCTTCATCATTAGACCTTACTCTCTCATTCCTTTCCCGCACATTGTCTTTTTTTCTGTATTCCTCCTACCTCCCTCTTTCTCCCTAACCACAGTATCTCCCTCAGTATATATTTCCCTCCTACCTACCCCCACCTTCATCACACATTCGCCAACACCCATGTACACCTTGTCTCTCCCTATTCAATACTCCGCAATTCTGTCCCTATCCACTCCCTTCTTTCCCACTTGCCCCCTCCCTCAGCCTCCCTCTCATTCGCCCCTTCCCTCCGCCTCCTTCGCACTCGTCCCTTCCCTCTGCCTCCTTCCCACTCGCAACCCCTCCCTCTGCTTCCCTCCCACTCGCTTCCCTCCCACTCGCTCCCTCCCACTCACCTCCAATCAAGAGCCAACCTCAGTTATATCGCTATAAAGTAACGAAGAACCCCCCCCCCCTCCCCACGCTTCGCTCGGTGGGATTAATTATTTATCCTGTACATATACAAACTTACAGACACACGCTCCTCATACCTGTACACATGTGACCCACCATATCCACATACATGATCTAAACAACTACACATCGACCCACACACCCATACACATGACCTACACACCTACACACCAACCCTCACAGACACACGCACACACACACACACACACACACTGACCCACACACAACCCCCCCCCCCCACACACACATGACCTACACACCTGCACATCGACATACACACACACACACACCCATGACCTACATACCTACACACAGAAATTTACATATCATACACACCTACACACTGTCACGCACACACCACCTACACCCCTACACACACACACACACACACACACACTCAAACACACACACACCCACACACACACATGACCTACACACCTACACACACACACATGATCCACGGACTTATACTCATGTCAGACGTGATATATCTACCGGTACAGATCCGTGTTTGTTGACATTATTAGTTCATCATTTGTTCTCGGTGTTTTAATTCCCGGGTGTCAACCACATTTTCATTTACGTATTCTGGAAATATCTGCTTATAAATAGGTTTTACTTTTTTATCATTATTTTATTTATTGCTCGTTGTTTGTCGTGGTTTTTTCTTTGTTATGTCGTTGTTTTGTCGTGTACCGTAATAGCGTAGTTGTTACTTTTGGTTGTAGATCTACACAAGATTACATGGTTGATTATTTAAAATATATTTCAATACAATAAACGTTGAGAAAAAAATATACTGTTGCCTAAAGAAAGACTTCTGAAGCGAGATAGTAGACTGACTTAGGTATCGACAGTGTTATGTAGATATAGTTGTCTTTACCTTATGAAGTAAGGGCCTTAGACTGCTTCACTGGCCTTCATAGTCACCTCATTACGTGTTCCAGTCCACCCAGTGTTGGTTAAGTCTTATACTCAAGCACTGTCCCGGAATGAGAGGGCTTTTAAAAGTAAATTTGAGGAATAAAAATATATATCAAATTCACCTTTCTTCCATAACTAAAAAATACTTATGAGTTATTGTGTGCAAAAGACTAAGAGCTTTATAATCTGGGTACAAAAACGAGAGAAAATATTATACCAGCTTTATGAAATCCCATTAACCTGAGCTAAGTGTTTATGAATGGAAATAGGATCTGGGGAAAAATCATTTTATATGTTTAATTGTCTCAAGGTCTTCTCCTATTTCTAATGATCTTGACTACTGGAGTTGCTTCTGCTTAACTTATACCTACACTTCGTTACTCCTACACTTCGTTACTCCTACACTTCGTTACACTACACCAAAATATAAAGGAGGGATGAAGGATGAGACAGGAGTAAGGAAAATCTCACATAAAAGATTGAGAATGAACTAACACACTCAAAACATAGGCTACTTTACCACAAGGTTGTATAATAAGGCCGTCAGTGCTGGACTCGTTCACCAATCCTATCATGAGGATCTTACACTGTCTGAGGATGAGCGTAAACTGACTGTGTGGGGTCGTGCTTTGTCTTACCAACTCTCACATCTAGGGAAAAAATGAATCCGGTCAACCACCCTCAAGTAGTTCGGAACAGTGAAGCAGTAATGATGTATTATTAACACAATCTATGTGACCTTTATTAAAACCTTCGTTATTTTGGCTTCAAAATAAATCTCCTGAACTATAACCACTTCTTTCCCTTACATAACTTATAATATTTACACAACTTACAAAAATAAATCAGTCATATGAACACACAAGGCCTCGAATCAGCACATACACACACGCAAGTATTTTTTTTTTCAGGGTGTTTGTAGTTTTCATGGTATGGGTAAAGACACAGTGTCTTCTCTCACCTGTCCTGTGTTCCTCTGGCCGACCACAGCCAACTGAGATATCACAGAAAATCCTTTACTTAATTACTACATTACTACAATCTAAATACTGGCGCAAGATTTATTAGCAATTAGTGTGTGTCTGGGAAGTTCCCGAGAGATAATTAAAAACAACATAAATTAATCATTCCCCCAGAAATATGGTTAACGATGATTTTTTTTTTCATTCAGTAGTAATTGAGGACGTTTATAATGATATGTATTTAACCATTTGAATATTTATTTCATTCCGTGATTTCAAACAGTTAATCCTTTATTTAATCAACGCAATCCTGGACTCTCCTCTGATTACTAAACGGGAAATGCTTTGCGTCATGAGTGTATAATCTGGGTCCTCTGACTTTCATTACTGGCACGGCTCCTTTAACGTAATCACCGTAATCACTTGTTGTAATTACTGAGTTAAACTCCACAAAAGGTCTTCTGCAATCATCCATTAATAACGAAAACTCTCTTAATGTAAAAATTACTATTTGGATATCTGACAAAAATTCCCTTATTTCATGGAACTCAATCTGGGGTGTTGTTGGGGCGCTTACTGTGTGGTGTGATGAACCATTGTTAACCACAAGCATTGCCTGCCCTACACGGTCGAGGGATTGACTACCGCTGCCAGTATTAAGAATCAGAGACGGCCGACATTGTGGAGGGAGTGATGAGCTGTGTTGAGTGAAGCTTAGTTCTCCAGTGGCTTCCCTGCCAGAGTGGCGAGCTGTGTTGAGTGAAGCTTAGTTCTCCAGTGGCTCCCCTGATAGAGTGAGGAGCTGTGTTGAGCGAAGCTTAGTTCTCCAGTGGCTTCCCTGCTAGAGTGAGGAGGTGTGTTGAGTGAAGCTTAGTTCTCCAGTGGCTTCCCTGCCAGAGTGACGAGCTGTGTTGTGTGAAGCTTAGTTCTCCAGTGGCTTCCTTGGCAGACTGAGGAGGTTTGTTGTGTGTAGAGTGAAGCTTAGTTCTCCCGCGGCTTCCCTGGCAGAGTGAGGAACTGTGTTATAAGCTTAATTCTCCAGCGGCTTCCCTGCCATTCGCCATTCGTGTTGTCTCGTGAATTAGGGAGCTGACTTACGCCCAGGTGGCATTTTCCTATTTACTTCTCGTCGTCTTTTCGTGTAGCTTTTTCTGTTTTTGTCTGTCACATTGTCTGTCCTTCTTTGTTTCAATCTGTTTCTGTATTATTTCCTGTCTGTCTTTCTTTCTATATATTTTTCTGCTTGTTTCTTACTCTGCCTGTCCCAGCTTTTATCTGCTTCTCTTTCAATGCGTTTCTAATTCTATAGGTAGGAGAATAAATCGTGGTGAAGTGTACCTCCGAGATTATTATAAGGTATTGGCCGGTAGGGTTAAGACCGAGATAAGAAAAGCAAAGAGGAATAATGAACTGAAGGTAGCAAGGGAGGCAAAGTCAAACCTCAAGGGATTCTATCAAATGTATCAAACTGAAACACGAGAAAAGATTGGGCCAATACAGTCGAATACCGGCGAGCTAACTGATAACGACGGAGAAATGAGCAATAATCTGAATAAAGATTTTTCAACAGTTTTCACCACCGAAAATTTAAACATGATACCCGATGCACCGACTCTATACAGAGACAGTGAAGAAAATAAATTAAGCGAGATAGTAGTGACTAGTAACGATGTTAGTAAGCAAATAGATAAACTAAAGCCTAATAGGTCACCAGGTCCCGATGAGATATTTGCCAGAGTATTAAAGGAATGTAAGGAAGAGCTTAGTATACCCTTAGCAAAGTTGCTTAACATGTCCTTAAAAACGGGTGTAGTACCAGAATCCTGGAGGATAGCGAATGTAATACCGATTTTCAAGATGGGAGATACCTCACTATCCTCTAACTACCGTCCACTCAGTCTAAAATCAATTGTAGGCAAATTACTGGAAGCAATCATTTCAAACTCTATTCGAAACCACCTGGACAAGCACAAGTTGATCAAAGATTCCCAACATGGCTTCACAAGCGGGCGTTCATGTCTAACTAATCTATTAATATTCTTTTCATATGTTTTCGACTCAGTGGACGAGGGGCACAATTATGATGTGGTAAATCTCGACTTTAACAAAGCCTTCGACAGAGTCCCCACGAAAGTCTTATAAGAAAAGTGGAGGATCATGGCATTAAAGGAGATATTCTAAAATGGATTAAGGCGTGGTTACAGTACAGGAAACAGCGAGTGAGCATTAACGGCACTAAATCCGATTGGAGCAACGTCACTTGTGGAGTTCCCCAAGGCTTAGTACTTGGACCATTGTTATTTGTTTTATACATAAACGACATAGATATCGGCGTAGACAGCAACATAAGTAAATTTGCTGATGGCACTAAAATAGGGCGTGTAATTAAATCTGACGAGGACTCCGCAAAACTACAGGAAGACCTAAACAAATATTTCGAATGGTCTGAAAAATGGCAGACGAAATTCAATGTGGACAAATGTAAAGTACTCATTATAGGAGATGTAAACAGGGAAACCAGATACCAAATGAACAACGGTGTTATTGAGAAATCCGATTGCGAGAAAGATTTAGCATTAATGATAAGTAGGAATCTTAAGCCAAGTAAACAATGTGTATTTGCTCGAAACAAGGCTAATAAAGTACTTGGGTTCATACAAAGGAGTGTTAGTTACAACACTAACGAGGTCACCCTAAAACTATATCTTGTGCTTGTGAGACCTCACTTGGATTACGCAGTTCAATTCTGGTCACCATATTACAGAATGGATATAGAATCCTTGGAAAGAATTCAGAGGAGAATGACAAGACTAATCCCGGGCATTAGGAACCTTGAGTACAGAAACAGGTTAAAGCATCTTAATTTGCACTCCCTTGAGAGACGTAGAGTCAGGGGCGATATGATAGAGGTGTATAAATGGAAGTCATGGCTGAACAAAGGGGACATTACAAAGGTACTCAAACTATCCAACCAGGAGCGAATTCGTAACAATGGTTTTAAATTAGCAAATTTAGATTTAGGCGCGAAATAGGCAAACATTGGTTTGGAAATAGAGTAGTGGACTAGTGGAATAAGTTACCAAATATCATCATTAACTCGAATATGCTGGATAGCCTCAAACATAGATGGATACATGAGCAATAGGGGTTGGGTGTAAATGGGATTGCCCAGTATGGGCCAATAGGCCCGCTGCAGTTTCCTCCATTCTTATGTTCTTATTCTTACACTAGTTATAAAATTTATCCTTTCACAAAACATTTCTTCTGTTTTCATCTATTTCTTTTATCATGAGGCTATATTAAGACTCCCAACATTGATACACGCATATAATATTCTTCTCATATTTAGAAAGGTTTCCAAAGATCTTGAACAGCAAAGAAAATATGATGCAAATACTCCACATGGTCTTGAGAGAAGGATCAAATTACTTAAGTCAACTGAGGAATGAAACTCGGTGGCTTTCTTCGTGTACCCAAGAGAGAGAGAGAGAGAGAGAGAGAGAGAGAGAGAGAGAGAGAGAGAGAGAGAGAGAGAGAGAGAGCATTTTTATTTTATCCAGAATATTGGCTATAATGTGGTGTTCTCTGTCTGTCTGTCCGTCTGTCTGTCTGTCTGTCCCTCGATCAACTCATATTAACCAGTAAGTCACCAGGCTAAGCGTTCACAATACCCCATTTTAATGAAACTATGAATCTCCTCTAGTTTTTACCTCAATCTATTATAGCGTTCTCAACTATATAAATACATCCTATGTCTATCACTCAAACAGTCAATATCTAACCTATAATCCGCTTTATCAGTACAGGAATGAATTAAAAATATATGAAATGGAATTATAGGGACATTATATGTCTGTGAGAAAAGTTACCGCTGATATTGTGATTAGTCAAGGGTCTTTGTGCAGGAATCCTGAATGTGTAATGAGAAATTATATTTTTTTTACCTATGTGCTGATAAGCATGGAGAAGAGAGAGAGAGAGAGAGAGAGAGAAGGATCACTACCTTACCATATCCATCTCTGTGACAGCCTCCTCTCCTCCACCCAGATGTAATATATCTAGGCATTATTTACTGAATAAATTTACATTAGAAATTTAGACATTCAAATTCAATGGAACACATCCTGCGACTAGCTGTGTGTGTGTGTGTGTGTGTGTGTGTGTGTGTGTGTGTGTGCGCGCGTCGTAATATTAGTTTTGTTAATAAATTTCTCAAGAACTGTATGTGTAGTTAGCCACTAAGAACATAACAAAGGGATGTTATTCTGATAGACATAAAGAGGATTTTGTTCTTAAGTTATTGCGACTTGTTCAGACTTCTCTATCATTTATCGTATACAAACTTAAGACTTTATGAGCCTTTTAGCCTTTTACTCGTATAAATCAGTTGTATTGTAGTGCAGTAGATAAGTTCCTGGCCGACACTGATGCAACAAATGCATTATGGTGCAGTGATACATTTTTTTCTTACAATGATGTGCTGTTTTGCCTTTATGACCTGTATATAATTATTCTAACCTAACATAACCTAACCTAACCTAAACAAAACATTCTTCCCCCGGACGTCTTCTCCAAGCTGTTGAGTATCGAGGCTCGTTGCCCCAGAGGTTATAATATATTAGTTTCCAATATTGCACTTTGTGGGTGATGTATTTCACTCGACATCTTGGCCTGTCATATGCATCAGCCAAGCCTTACATCCATTACACTATTGGAAAATTGATCAGGAACAAAAAAGTTTGATTACATCAGTTTCGTGTTTTATACTTGGATTATACCTGAACCTCACACAAGTTTGGTGAGTTGTGTTGCTGGTGTCTCCGAGGGTGACAGCCTTGTGTGTGTTTATGTGCTGGACAATACCCGCTTTGATAATATGTGTGGGAATGCAAATATTGGCTCAAATATTCTCTAAATTAATATATGCATAATTATTATTAGTGTGTGTGTGTGTGTGTGTGTGTGTGTGTGTGTGTGTGTGTGTGTGTGTGTGTGTTATTTCTTCCTGTGGTCACCAAATGAAAAATACCTCCTGAAAATACGTAAGACGAATGAACTGTACCACGAGGTAATAGAGTGTGGGGGAGAGAGAGAGAGAGAGAGCAATGGCAGGATGGAGTGAGAAAGAGTAAAACTGAGAGAAAGGGAGGTACGGAAAGGGAGAGGAAGAAATAGTGTGACATAGAGCAGCATATAAGGAAATAGAGAGACGAAAGAAAGGAACAAGGAATAATCATTTGGCTTCTGTTACATAATGCAATACTCCTCCTTCACAACAATAGTTATATACCATACCACTAACTAAGTATGACAGCCTTAATGAACCTTAAACACAGAGCACACACACACACACACACACACACACACACACACACACCTACTTCTCGTCAGTAAAAGTAATTTCCATGGCTTGTTTCTCAGTGTCTCCGCTCCAAAAGCGCCTTATACCAATTAATTAACATTACGTTTTTCTTCTCCATGATGCCTGACATTTGTAACAAGTGTAGTGAGTGTGTGGAGCTCTTGCCTCACCTAAGACAGTGTAGGAGAGGCGTAAACTGCTTTCTCACTCTGTTATTGTTTAGTTGAAGATGAGAGTTGTTCAGTAAATGTTTTAATGATTGAAGTGGCATTTGTTCAGCAGTAGTGTAAGCTGTACTCTCATTTTAACGTGGATTCTCAGCCTAGACATACGTGTTAAGGTAGCCTTTGAGTTTAGATATTGGTTTAACATGGGAGAAAAAACGAGATATTTCTGTAACATGAGTTTGATGTAACGTGTAAGACCTGACAGCCATGCAGATGAAACACGAAGCTGTTTATCCATTTTACAGCATGAAGGACTATACTCACAGACCTTACTGAAGCTTCCTCACTCACAGTCAACCTCTCCAAGGATATATAATGACATACGTCTCAGGACAAATTGCCTTCACTTGTAGGAAAGAGCCGGACCGTAAGTCAGCATAACAGCCCCGGCCGCCACCTCTGCAGGGTCACAGACGGTGCAGGTGCCAGGTGTCTGCCCCCCCCCCCTACCCAGGCGGTCTTCTCTTCAGTAACCATTATATCCCGGTATTAGTTATTACGGGTGTAATTATCGTGTTAATTGCCTGGCGCTGTTAACCTTGGCGCCAGGTAGGGATGGACGAAGCTTGTTCCCGACAGATCCCTAATGATCAATTCAGACTCACGTGTCACTCACTCCCTTGACAGTGCTAAGTGTCACCTAAAGTTGTTAGGTAAGACAATCTGCTCCAGAGAGAGAGAGAGAGAGAGAGAGAGAGAGAGAGAGAGATCCTATTATCTGTTTGTGAGTTTTTCAAAATTACAAGAAATCATTTATTAACTCAGATTCTTCAAGTGAAAATGTGTCTCCCAGGTCGTGCAAGTATACCGTAACAATATTCATTTCTTTACACAGACGTGGGCACTGTAGCCATAACTGCATTCAACCTTCATCATCTTCTCACCTATACATCAACACAGACATTAACATAGGGTAGACTGAGAATAGACTGGATGCGAACCAACGGCAGGTAACGAGTGCTATAACCCATTCGACCACCGCATTTCTGTTATTATTAGGTGTGTGTGTGTGTGTATGTGTGTGTGTGTGTGTTTACTAGTGCTGGACAGTTTAGTTTCTTGATGTTTTAGAGTCAGTGTAGATTACATCAACGTATGCGACTTTGTTAAGGTTTCCTGAGAGAGAAGGTGAGCCAGAGAAAATTAGCTTCTTTATCTACAAAGCCATACACTATCACACACCTACACCATCACACACCTACACCATCACACACCTACACCATCACACATCTACAGCATCACACACTTACAGCATCACACACCAACATCATCACACACCTACACCGTCACACACCTACACCATCACACACCTACACTATCACACACCTACAGCATCACACACCTACACCATCACACACCTACACCATCACACACACCTACACCATCACACACCTACACCATCACACATCTACAGCATCACACACTTACAGCATCACACCAACACCATCACACACCTACACCGTCACACACCTACACACCACACACATCACACACCTACACCATCACACACCTACACCATCATACACCATCACACACCCACCATCACACACCTACACCATCACATCACACCCTACACCCTCACACACCTACACCATCACACACCTACACCATCACACACCTACACCATCACACACCTACACCATCATACACCTACACCATCATACACCTACACCATCACACACCTACACCATCACACACCTACACCATCACACACCTACACCATCACACACCACACATCACTTCCGATATCAATTAAGTGATCTTCCCCACGTCGCTCGTAATTGGTTGAACCGGAACCATTCAGCCAATGAGATCACCCCAGCTTTGAATGATCGAGTACTGTGTTTGGCCGTGAGATGCCCTTCAGGTGTCTCGCCCTTGTGTGTGAATACGTCATGTCTCCTTTAGGTGAGTACTGTGTTATGTATCTCTCAAGTGTATCTCTCAAGTGTATCTCTCAAGTGTATCTCTCAAGTGTATCTCTCAAGTGTATCCTTCAAGTGTATCCCTCAAGTGTTGTGTGTGGATAGTGTTATGACCCCGTTAGTTGTTACTTAAGTATTGTGTTTCGATATATCATGACTACCTTAAGTACCCTCCCCCCACACACACAGGCACAGACAGTCAAAGGCGAGGAACATAATTAAGTGTCACTTAATTAGTAACAAGGTAAAGCTGCTCGCCTTCCTCTTCCCTCGTTATAATGACTCCTGGAGACTCTCGTGGCCCTGACACTCCCCTTCAAGACCTCGATGCCTCCTTCAAATACTCCACAACCTTACTTGGGTCAGAGGCTCTATTTAAGGGCTGGGAGCATTACTTTTTTTTTTTCATTGTTGATTTTTGGGAGTCTTTTAAGTTCTAGTTATATGGCCATTAAGGTCCCGTTGAGGGTAAGTGACCTACCCTGAAGTCTTGAGCTTTTGTGGCCCCCAGGAGTCTACCCTCAAGTGACTCCCCTGAAGCTGGTGTTATCATCATTATCATCATCATCATCTTCACTACCACTCCATCATCTTCCTCCTAATTTTCCTACATTTCACCTCACAAAATCTTTCTTGGAAGATGGTGTGTGTGCGTGTGTGTGTGTGTGTGTGTGTGTGTGTGTGTGTGTGTGTGTGTGTCCATCCTCCGAGTTCCTGGCACCAACTGTAGAAACATCGAGGCTACCATTATCCATGAACAACTACGATGGACTGGCCGTGTTACCTGCGTGGACGACAGTAGACTGCCAAAGCAGCTACTTTACAGTCACCTAACGAATAGTAAACGTAACGCTGGTGGGCAACTGAAAAGGTATAAGGATAGTCTTAAGACAAATCTGAAAAAGTGCCAAATCGACCCCCTCACCTGGGAGACGATTACTCCACACTGTAACGCTTGGAGGAGCACCACATAAGAAGGAGTCAATACTTTCGAGTTAGCCCAACTGCATAACGAGGCAGACAAGCACTAACACCGAAAGGACGCTGCCGCCGCCCCTCCCGCAATAGATGTAGCCCCCCACATGTGCAACTTCTGTGATCGACCCTGCCGGTCCCGTATCAGCCTCTTTAGTCACCTCACATCATTGTATCATTGCTGGATGATCGGCATACTCGATTCCGAGAGACAGCAAAGTAGTAGTAAGTAGTAGTGTGTGTTTGTGTGTGTGTGTGTGTGTGTGTGTGTGTGTGTGTGTGTGTGTGTGTGTTCTCCAATTCACACGAAATTAGATCTCCAATAATTATCTAATAGAATATTCCGCTGACTGTACATAATTTATTTCATAATTGGCAAAACAGAAATAAGAGTCAACTATTACGAAAAAAAAATACAAGGGTATGAGCCATAAATAAAATATCACGTAAAATATCCTAAAACTTTCTACAAACACCTGGAAACACCAATCAAAACTGTAATCCCCGGCAAAATCCCACCTAATTGGTTAGTAATCTTACAAGAAAGATGGGAGATGCCAGTCATAACACACAGGTGGTCATTACGCTTCTTACCGGGCCCTTTGTTGTGGACAGTCAGCTGAGAGGGGCGGGTGTCAAATGCTGTTTCTTGAGAGTTGGAAGGTGGGGTTTGGAAGGTAACAGGTGTGAACAAATGAAAGGACAGGTATGGCGAACTGAGAGAGCAGAGGTTTATGAAAGCAGGTGTGGGGACAGAAAGATTAAGAGGGGACAGGTGTGGATAGTAAAAGGTGTGGAGGGTTGGTAACACATATGGAGAGGTAGGAGGGTGGGAAGGTATGGGGGACAGCAGGTATGGAGAATTTGGAGGTTAGCAGCTCTGACCTCTTACCTCTGACCTCTGATAATCAAATTGGAGGCTTAAAAAGAAAACAAAGATAGGCACAAGGGAACAATTTATCATCAACCTTAACAGAGTCAACTTTGAGGCAAATAAAAAAAATCATGATTTCCTGTTGTATTTTCTCAGCATTGGTGGGGGGGTGGGGGGCAGGAGGAGTAGGAGGAAGGGTTGGAGGGGTCGGAGGAGGAAGAAGAGGAGAAGATGTCGGAGGAGGAGGAGGAGATGTCGGAGGAGGAAGAAGAGGAGGAGATGTCGGAGGAGGGAGAGGAGGAGATGTCGGAGGAGGGAGAGGAGGAGATGTCGGAGGAGGAAGACTAAGAGGAGATGTCGGAGGAGGAAGACTAAGAGGAGGAGATGTCGGAGGAGGAAGACTAAGAGGAGGAGGATGAGAAGGAAGGATCAAAGGAGGAAGTGGAGGAGAGAGAAGAAAGATAACAAGCTAACAGAACCTACATGACACCTACTTTAGCTGTAAAACAAAAACAAACAATCACAAATAAACATACAAACAAACACAAATAAACAAACAAACAAACAAATAAACAAACAAACAAATAAATAAATAACGAACAGACTAAAAAAAGTGTTCACTCTTATCTCTTGTCGTGAAACGTGTTAAATATCACCATAAAAGTCAACAGTGTGAACACAGAGGAGAGATAACGTTGACAAACTTCCATAGCGTTGGAGATAATAAATAACCTCCCCAGCCCAACAACATCAAAGCTAACGTGAGAAATAATGTGGAAATTAGCGCTTGATTCATGTAGCCTCCGGAGATATATCTTAAAAAAAAAAGAGAAATTCCTTAACTTTTTTCTGAGAGATTCGTAATGATTTTTTTTTTCTCGTAAGTAAAGTATAAGAATAAAATATCAATGTATTCAGGCGTCTATAATTTGGTTTTAACTTAAGATAATTTTAAATGTTCTTTTATACCTAGATAAAATAAATAATATATAAAGATAAGATTATTTGAGACTCCCCCGGGCATGTTATAGGGGTAGAATGAGCCAAGGTGTTGAAGAGTTTATGATGCGGAATGAGATAGGAGCGGACTCGGGTGTTCCAATATTTATAACCGGGGAGACGACACCAATACTACAGGCAAGGGAGTGGGGGTGTGGGGTGGTGGGTTCGGGGGTGTTAGGGTGGGTGGTGGGTTGGTGGGGGGTGTGGGGGTGGGTGGTGGGTTCAGGGGGTTGGGGTGGTGAGAGGAAGGGGGGTGGGAATTGAGGATGAAGCTGCTATTTTTTTATTATTTATTTATTTGTGTTTGTTATAGTAATTCTTCATTAACATTTTTATTGCTTTTATCTCTCTCTCTCTCTCTCTCTCTCTCTCTCTCTCTCTCTCTCTCTCTATCTCTCTCTCTCTCTCTCTCTCTCTCTCTCTCTCTCTCTCTCTCACCAATACACCACACTCAACCTTTAGTCTTCTCTACACATCGACCTTCGCAACTAAACATCCTTTATATTTTTCAGTTATTGTCACCAGCTGCACTCAACCTTCACCTTGCTTCATCTGTTTTTCCCTTGTAACAGAGGACGAGTCATTCCTTCTATCTAACCAGATTTTCAATGCTATTCCGACACTATTTCAGCTCCGTCCTCCTTGTGTTACCGTGAAGTGAGTTGGTAAAATGCTCTCTGCCTTCAAAAGAGGAGGACAATGAATTCACGATGCTTTGAGACTGTGAGCTTTGATGTCTTTGAGTGTTTGGGATGACATTTATTGAGGGTGAGAACTATATCAACACCAAGCTGGAAGAAACAAATTGACGCTGGATCAACTTTGACTATTTTATGCTGACAAACATTTTCTTGATTATTATTAGCTGTGTTTTATCATACATGGAGAGTATAGATGTATGAGTGTATGTACAGTACGGTATGTGTGTAGGTATATGTGTACGTGTGTGTGAGTGTGTGTCTGTACGAGTGTGTATGTGTGTGTGCGGATATTATATAAAAATATCTGATAAATTCTACTAATATCTGTGATAACAATTGTACTTTAACTGACAAAATCCAATAATTCTTGATTAAAATGATAATTCCTTGAGTTGTTGCCCCACACGTCAACCTCCCTAGCTATAAAACCCACGTCTTGGTGCCAACACAGTGCTACAACCCAGGTGGCTCTAAGGTCGACAGTCACAGTTTACGATGACAGCGTACATGGCCCTTATCCCCCTGGGAGTGTTAAACCTCTCACCCTAGGGGCTGTTTGTGGTCCTTTTAGAGTCTATTAACACGAAGGACAGATGACACCCCCTGTGCTCTCTCTCTCTCTCTCTCTCTCTAAATAGAGAGAGAGAGAGAGAGAGAGAGAGAGAGAGAGAGACCATTAAGACAGTCGGTAGAATCCTGTTGTTAGGTGGACATATCTGTTAGTTTATCTTCATGAAACTTGTGTAACACTGCCAGCTTTGGGGAGAGCAGGGAGGGGAAGGGAGGGAAGGAAGAGAAGAGGAGGGGAGTGATGAAGTAGAAGAGGGGAGGAGGAAAGAATTAGTAGAAAAAGGGGAGGGGAAGAAGAGGGAGGGAAACGGTAGGAAAAGAGGAGGCGTGAAGGATAGAAAAGAGGGATTAAAGAGGAAAATAATTGAGGAAAGAGACACTGAGATAGGAAGAAGATGACAGAAGGAAAATTAGAGGTAAATAAAGAGGAAAAACATAAATGACGGTAAACATATAATGACAGATAACAATTTCACTTTCACGTCTTCCCACTTAACTGTACAATTTGATGTTATTAAATATAACGGAGCTAATGATCTTATAGGCACGTCATCAAGTGGTCGTGTTCTGCATTTTACTGATTCTTTTATTTTAAGAAACAGACTTTGGCAGAAAGGTAAAAGCTATGGGCTAATTTACTCCCAGTGGCAGTGTGTGATATATCTGTTTCAGAGAGCAAGTCCAGTATATCAATGGGGAATATCACATACAAACATAAATAAGAAAACAATATATTATTAATTGTTAAACATAGTTTTTATACCAATGAAAGACGAAAATATTAATTTTTTTGTGCCTAAATTAATATTTTTAAACATTTTGCTGATATTTAATTTTTGCCGTCAATTATCGAAATATTCGTATTATCATATATACTTTCGGGGAAAAACTAGTTTGTGGATTATTCTGTGAAGCGAATGATGTGAGCTGCAGGTGTTTGAAGACCAAATATTATCTATAATTTGCATAGTAATGAGCACGAAATTTGTGCTGAAATCAGTCACAGAATATTTTAGACTTCATGAATACTGAAACACATGAAGTAATGTATTTTATTTAGGATAAATACAAAAAAAATATATATATATGGGACTATTACCTGTGTCCTCCATGTTGAACACTCAACACCTGTGACAGACGGCTGGTAGTTGACAGGTAACTGGATTATTAGGTTTACTCTATGTTATATAATCAACACGATACAGTTTGGGTCACTTAATCCTTCCTAATGTGAGGTAACTAAGAACCAGGTCATTAAAGCATGTAGTTCCCAGGTAAATGGGGCAATTAGAGACAGGGGTGGCACTATGAACACGGTGTGAAGGACACGTCCCAGCATAAGAACGATATTGTTGTTGTAACAGCACCTCACTGACTCATTTGTTTACATTAGACAAGAATTCTGGATTAAGAAACACACAGGTAGGTGATGTGACCGAGGAGTGACGATCCTCTGTCACAATGTTGATGTTCTCGTGACCTGGTTAACAACACACTTCACGTGACTGTTACTGTGTACCCAACTTGTGTGTCGGAGATGTGACCCAAGTCTTATTTCGTCTGTCACGGTTATAACCTAATGTTTTATGTTTTCGTGGTTTAGAGGAGAAGTAAATCCATGTGTTTTCACTCTCTCTGGGTCACTGTTATGATCGAATGTCAGTCTCTAAACTTTTCACACTTTCAATTTCTCAAAAACTCCTTAC
The DNA here is from genome assembly GCF_018991925.1 of Homarus americanus. Lineage (NCBI taxonomy): Eukaryota > Metazoa > Arthropoda > Malacostraca > Decapoda > Nephropidae > Homarus > Homarus americanus. The sequence goes on from NW_024731852.1 coordinate 2,817,366, forward strand.
CAGAATTTTTCCTCCTTTAAAACTGTGTCAGTCGCCATATTTACCATCCTTAAACACACACACACACACACACACACACACACACACACACACACACACACACACACACCAATAAAGAACAAGAATCATACAACCTCTAACACTGCTTTTATAATATTTTGTATTTAAAAGTAAGCTGGAGGAACAAAACATGTGTATACACTCATCTCTACTTTTTAACTATGAAACTTATTGTTATAATTTACCTGGAAAAATAGAGACACGGGCGTATAATGAGCGGCACATTCTTTTGTTATGTAATAAAGGATGGTTGGTGTGGTCATCAGAAGTCGAGTTGATCACACAGAATTAAAAATGAAAAAGTGTGTTTGGGCTTATATTTCGTGAAGCATAGTTACTGTAGTTAAATATCAGCTTAGTAAAAGGATTGATGTTTTTAGCCACATTAAAAGGGAAAGCTTTTAAATTCGGGTGTGTCTGTCTGTCTGTCTATTGATTTTTTTTTATTCCTTTTTGCAATATGCAATAGTGTCTACATCAGTCTCTTGCACACTGCACTCTAATAAAAAATGGATACAATAAACGCCTTTTACCCCCCGAAGAATATTAACTTTAAATTAATTATTTTTTCGTATTTTCCATAATTTTTTTCTAATTTACAGCGGCCAAAACACGTATTCCTTCCACCTGATATTACAAGATTATTATTCACCACATCAACATACACACAAGTCATCAGCGGCTCACCGTCACGGGAGTGTTGTCATTACACAAGCGAATTCATTTCAGAGTCCAAACTACAGCTGGCAGAGTGAACACGGCCAAATACCCCGAGACACCACGTCATATCAACACACACACACCTGGGATATTACCTGTGTTTTTACCCAAATTCCTGGATGTAATTACCGGACGGGTGGCGGAGTTATCTTGTGTGTAATACCTGGTGTCCTGCCTACGTCCAATGTTGTGTTGACATTGTTAATATTGTTGTGTAATAAACGATCACGTGACTACGAATGACGCAGTTATCTGGTGTTTTTCGGGTATAGTGGTTCGATAGGTGGGTGGGAGGAGGGAGATGAGGAGAGAGAGAAAAATGGAAGAAGAAAGAAAGAATAAGGTTTAGAAAAGAGAAATTATATAGAGGGTGAACTAATAAAACAAATTGAGGAAGTAAAGGGAGGCAGAAGGGAATGATTGAGAAAAAATGAGATTGACAGAAAGATCAAATAACAATGAGAGAGAGAGAGAGAGAGAGCAAAACATTCTCCACACTTCCTTCACACCTCAGACTCACACAATATCAAATGATCATCGACATACACATTGAAGTAATCATACAGAGAAAGTAAAGGTTTGTATCATCATTAGAGTTATCGATTTCTGCTTATTGTTTATATTTTTTTTATTAATATCTACTGATCTGTGTTCGCGATCGTTTGAGAAACTTAAACTTATTCTATAAATCTCTCTCTCTCTCTCTCTCTCTCTCTCTCTCTCTCTCTCTCTCTCTCTGTGTGTCCAAGCGTCTTAGTGAACGGGAACAGGAAGTCAGGGCAGCCACTGTCGACATAAACAACAGGCAGCCCTTCAGAGCGACAACTGACTGGTCAGGAAAGCGGGAAAATAATGTCACACATAATTTTGGCCTCACTCTGCAAATTATTTTTCCATGACGCTATATAGATACACCCTTCATATGAAATGACACAAACACACGCTAGTGACCTCACTGAGTGAGGACGTGTCTCCTAGCGCTCCGCAAGCAGCCAAGGTCATCACGTCGACCTGTAGCTAATTTAAGGCAGTTCAGTACTTTTACGGGAAAACAGTGAGTATTTTCAAGGTGTCAGTAACTGTGAGTGCTAGACTTGTGAGTATGTGCTTTCCAGTGCCACGATATCGTCGCACCGACCTGTTTCGGCTGAAGTCTGGTGCTGGCTATCCCCTACCCCACACCATCACTCTACTAAAGGCGCTGAGAATCTTTCACAACAGCGGCTGCAGACGGGGTCACCACATTCCTAGACGAATCCCTAACATCACGCCGAGGAAGCATAACATAACATAAGAACAACATAAGAATGGAGGAAACTGCAGCGGGCCTATTGGCCCATACTGGGCAGTCCCGTTTACACCCAACCCCTATTGTTCATAAATCCATCTAACCTATGTTTGAGGCTATCCAGCATATTCGAGTTAATGATAATATTTGGTAACTTATTCCACTAGTCCACTACTCTATTTCCAAACCAATGTTTGCCTATTTCGCGCCTAAATCTAAATTTGCTAATTTAAAACCATTGTTACGAATTCGCTCCTGGTTGGATAGATTGAGTACATTAGTAATGCCCCCTTTGTTCAGCCCTGACTTCCAATTTATACACCTCTATCATATCACCCCTCACTCTACGTCTCTCGAGGGAGTGCAAATTAAGATGCTTTAACCTGTTTCTGTACTCAAGGTTCCTAATGCCCGAGATTAGTCTTGTCATTCTCCTCTGAATTCTTTCCAAGGATTCTATATCCATTCTGTAATACGGTGACCAGAATTGAACTGCGTAATCCAAGTGAGGTCTCACAAGCGCAAGATATAGTTTTAGGGTGACCTCGCTAGTCTTGTAACTAACACTCCTTTGTATGAACCCAAGTACTTTATTAGCCTTGTTACGGATTTCTATGGCATTGTTGTTCATCTGGTATCTGGTTTCCCTGTTTACATCTCCTATACTGAGTACTTTACATTTGTCCACGTTGAATTTCATCTGCCATTTTTCAGACCATTCGAAAAATTTGGTTAGATCTTCCTGTAGTTTTGCGGAGTCCTCGTCAGATTTAATAACGCGTCGCACAGGCAGGACCGGGTTGCACTGCTGCCTAGATTTTAGTGCATAAACGACCATCTTATCTGGGCTGCTCATATGCAGAGTTGTGACTAGAGACTCCCGGCAATCATCTCTGCCTGTCCCCGTTGCCACTCGTCCGTCGCCATAGGCTTTTTGGGGGTATAGGTTTTTGATGATGATGATAGGTATGATGAGTTGGATGATGGCTGCACGTGAGTTGATTTATGTGGTGAGGTAGAAGTGCAGGCTGCAACCACGCATCTTAGCTCTCCCTTTACCTGATCCAGTGGTGCAAGTGTTGCAACGACTGTGGAGAGGGAGAGTTGCAATGGACTGCTCAGTTTGTTGGGTTCTGCCTTAGTAGCTTGTGCATCGGGCACTGCCTTCGTCCGCCGGTGTAGTCGTTGGGTTTCCACGGTGGTCACCTCTTCCGCCTACACCGCCGTTGGGGTCTTGTTGGAGCTCTGTAAGCATGTCTGTCTGATGCAGGGCTCCACCGCAGATTTTTCGTTCGGGTTTTACTCCCGTAGCCTTATACATACCAAAGTTAATCCGTAAGGCAGCGGGGCAATAGTTGGTAGGCGCCAGAACGTGTCCACATGCCAGTGGGCCTATGAGCCGTTCCTCTGGGGCCCACTGCTACTCCGAGATCCCCTGCTTGTTTAGCCTGGCCCCACGAGGCTTCCAGTTACCGTGTATTGCCACGAGGAGGCACACACACACACACACACACACACACACGCACGCACATACACACACACACACACCATAAATTTCTCCAATACTTTTACAATCACCAGCACCAGGTCTTCTAAAAACTACATGTACAAAAGTATTATTACACATTTATATTAATAATTACTATTTTTCTATCGCTATATAAGTAAGTTGAATAAAATACAAACCTAAAATTCATATATATAGAAAATAAATATCATATACACAAGTGATAAATATTAATATCATTCTAAATACATACAAACACTCCCATAACCTGTCAAAGATATATGTCTCCGTTTCACATTACTCGTACAATTAACACACTAATGAAAACATTGACTGAGAGAAACCTTTATGTGTTGTGTGATGGTGAAGAATAATTACCTACCTGAAAGTAATACTAATTGATGGGGTGATTCCCTTGCTGTGTGTGGGAGTAAACACGCAAAGGATGACTTTGTAGTCTCTCGTAAGGGAAGGAAAGTATGCTGGTAGGGGGAGGAAAGTAACTGGATAAGGGAAGGAAAGTATACTGGTAGGGGAGGAAAGTAACTGGATAAGGGAGACTAATATAAGGGCCAAGGGAGAGAATATTAGGGTGATGAAGGGAACATTATGGGCGAGAAGGGTTGGCTCTAACATTAGGGGATGTAAACTTTGTAATGAGAGAATGGAAGAAAGGGTGGAGAGAAATTAATGAATGAAATGTGAATAAAGATTCTATGTTAAACCTTTATTTAGATGTTGATAATATTTGTAAAAGTTAAACCAATTGTTGTTTATTTGTAATGTGGTTTAAATTGACATACAAGAAGAGGAAAACAATTAAGATGACAGCAGGGAGAGAGAACATGTCCTGAGTAGTTTGAAGACTGATACCAACTTTACTACATCATAGAGGACAGGAAAGAGCCATAGTGTACCAAATTTTTATAAACAAATAGAAAAAATAAATAAAAATACTCAAATCTTAGTGTCATCATTGCTGCCTCATAAAAAAAGTGAAATAATTCTCGAAAAAAAAATAAGATAAAGTTGTATCAATATACTTTTAAGTGTGATACAAACCTCCCACATCTGATTATATCCTTGAAAATGATAGTGAAATAAGTCCTGGACAGAGGTTATCATTATTATAACTAGAAAAAAATACATATAAAACTAAAATATAATGTTGGGGTCAGCTACAACATCCTCCTGTAGTGCACCTGAGCAAAGTAAAGAAGAACACTAAACATATATAGACCGGCGAGAGACAGGCAATATCACTACAAGGAAGAAATATGTTGGCTCAAGGCTGATGAGTTGTGAGGCATGACATCCACATACCCTTCTAGTGTAGTCTGAGAATAGTAGAGGGAGGTGTGAGGAGTAGAGGGAGGTGTGAGGAGTAGAGGGAGGTGTGAGGAGTAGAGGGAAGTGTGAGGAGTAGAGGGAGGTGTGAGGAGTAGAGGGAAGTGTGAGGGAGAGGTGTGAGGGGGGGGGAGGTGTGAGGTGAGAGGAGGAGGGTAGTGTGAGGAGGTGTGAGAGGAGAGGTGTGAGGGTGGAGGAGAGAGGGAGGTGGAGGAGTAGAGGGGGTGTGAGGAGGTGAGGAGTGAGGGAGGTGTGAGGAGTAGAGGGAGGTGTGAGGAGTAGAGGGAGGTGTGAGGAGTAGAGAGAGGTGAGGAGTAGAGGGAGGTGTGAGGGGTAGAGGGAGGAGGAGAGAGGGAGGTGTGAGGAGTAGAGGGAGGTGTGAGGAGTAGAGGGAGGTGTGAGGAGTAGAGGGAGGTGTGAGGAGTAGAGGGAGGTGTGAGGAGTAGAGGGAGGTGTGAGGAGTAGAGGGAGGTGTGAGGAGTAGAGGGAGGTGTGAGGAGTAGAGAGAGGTGTGAGGAGTAGAGGGAGGTGTGAGGGGTAGAGGGAGGTGTGAGGAGTAGAGGGAGGTGTGAGGAGTAGAGGGAGGTGTGAGGAGTAGAGGGAGGTGTGAGGAGTAGAGGGAGAGAAAAAAAGACAAACTAGAGAAAAGGTAAACACTTGTAATAGGTCTAACTAATGGTTAAGTGACAGAAATATAAGTCACATTCTATTTAGTCTTAACATATTATTGACCCTGACCTTTGACCTTTAGTTTACTACTTGACCCCTGACCCTTGACCGTTAGTTTACTATTTGACCCTTGAACCATGACCTTTAGTTTACAATTTGATCCCTAAAGCATGACCTTTAGTTTACTACTTGACCCCTGACCTCTAATTTACTACTCGACACCAACCCTTGAGCCTTTAATTTACTACTTGACCCCTGACCTTTGACCTTTAATTTGCCATTTAACAAAGTAAACCATAAACAAAAAGTTCGATAACCATAAGTATCTAACAAGTCCTGAAGAAAAAACTTACAAATAAGGAGAGGAAAATTAAAATAAATCTTACACACACACACACACACACATACATCAACATCTATTAAATAATTTCACGCACATCTAACTCATACCATCCACATTTAAAATAAAATTAATAAAACAAATTTATCTATCCTAGTTTCCATATCAACAATTGCTCGCTACTTGTACCAACGCTCACACAAATAACCAATTTAAAACGTCACAAAATATCAGTACAACTCACATATTCTGTAAATAAAATAGTTTGAGAATTTACATTTCGTAAATCGTGTGTTAAAGTAATGGGTAAAAAATATTCCTTTGGATATTGTTACGGTAAGTTTGGCAGAATCCATTATAATTCGCGGTCTGGAGTCAATATGTTTGGCTCTCTCTCTCTCTCTCTCTCTCTCTCTCTCTCTCTCTCTCAAAGACACCCCTTAATGTATCTCTCCCATACAAACCACCTCACTCCAGAGCCTTCCCAGCCCCATGAATAACGTCTCCCCAAAGACCTCCTTATCCACCTAAGTAAGAGTGGCTCCCATTGGCCAGACGACACTTCCGGGACAGTATGGATGATGCATTTTATATACGGAACATGTGGTGCACAAGGATGCAGCCCAGCCTACATTGCACTCGATCGCCCTTTCTTCCCCAAACTGTAAGTTCATGTGCCCATTTACAGCTAGGTAGCGTGTGTGTGTGTGTGTGTGTGTGTACGTCAACATCAAAACATTCTCGGCAACACATGGCATCAACAGAATACTGTACGATACGCTTTCTATTTTCAGTCCATGAATATCGTGGGAAGCCGTACGATGTTCCAGTTCCTTTACAAGTCAATGGCGCCAAAGGGACCCTGGACGACGTGGATGTTGTTTAGAGCGTCTAGGGAAGCCATGATAAGTGTATACAAGGAAAGATCACTAAAGGAAGCCACCAGGTAACGTGTTTGTCTTTATGAAGGTGGCGGCGGCGGCTCCTTCCTCGAAATAATTCAATCTGTATCTCCTTGAAGGGCAAAGCTGTGACAATGGAGACGGAGACTAACACACTGACACAGTAAGATGTTTTTGTTGATGTTTTGGCTGGTGTTGTTGTTGGGTGACTCAAACTGACCCACGTGAGGTTAAGCCAATTTAGTAATTTCACATAGTTTTCAATTTGGAATATAGGGGAGAGAGGCAGCAGGGGCAGAATAAACAGGTAAATACTAATGTAGTTTCTCTAAGGTGATTGGGGAAAACAAAAAGTCATGAAAATTAAAGGAACATAAGCTAAGTGAATATTTTAATTGGACCTTATTAAGGAAGGTAGAAGGAGGTGATATTGAAAGATAAAACAAAAACATGAATAATTGATGATGATGATGATGATGATGATGATTTAGGAGACCGTGATGTTTACAGATTCTAGCAGTAATGAAGATAACATTCTTGATCACAAAAACAATATTAAAACAACTACAGCAAACAATAATAGCAAAAAATAGCAACAAAAATAAAACCACCACCACCAACGACAACAACAAAACAAAATATTAACAACAATAACATAAACAAATAAAATTCTCTGCAAAATATGTAAAATAATTCCTATAATATAATAAAAATACGAATAAAACCAAACAAAGGATGAATGTAAGATCAATAAGATAACAGAAGGATAATATAGTGAGTATAACTCCCCAGTTGTCACGTGATATAAACAGCCTCTGATGTCTTCTCCCCAAATATTATATCATCATCATCTAAGACTTAATCTAGCGAGAGAGAATAGCGATCCTTTCACCGCCAGACGTTTATCCCGCCAGATATTGAAGGTGGGAAGACTTGACTCACACAGGCCTACTTTCACGAGCCATTTCACCTATTATATGTGTGTAGGCAAAGCAGCGTCTGGCGTTTATTAAGAGAACTACTTACTATGTTGCCTGAGCGAGCGAAGTGTTGGTTACTGGGTTGAAGAGGCGACCAGTTTGTTTTAGTGTGTGTGTGTGTGTGTGTGTGAGTCGGAGGGAGGAAGAGAGACTGAGGAAGATACAATGAGAAGAGAGACAAAATTTGAGAGTTTTTCGGGTATATAACATAAAATTGGTATATACGTCGGGAAAATATAAATAAGAAATTTTTGTTATTGACTATATATATATCATCAGTTTCCTTATAATGTAAAATACAGAATACTCCATCTGGTGTTGACGTGCGGGTAGGGTGGTACGTGGGAGGGGGAGGAGGAGTCAGTGAACCGAACTCAAAGATGTTATTTCACGAACCATTTACCAAGACACACTTTTAAGACATCGCAATTCTCACTCACATAAGGCAATTTTACCTCGAGTATTCTTGTTCGACGTTATACTCCTAGAGAAATAAAGTTCTTATTAGCCAAGGCAGTAAGGTATATGGCTTAAATATAATGACATTTTACGAGCTTTCATTATATGTGGAAAACAAAGATGGAGAGTTAACAAGAAATTAGATGATGCTTATCTCCCTCTATCAGCTGGAATAGTTAAGAGCCAAGAAGGTCGATTACTTTTTGATAATGGGGGGAATACCGGTCCTCGTCACCTGGAAGTTATTGTCTTGTCTTTCATGTTGGGATTGTGATGAAAGTCTGGAGTAGAGGAGTTGGTGTTTGTATCTGTCACTGGTGGCCGTCTACAGTCACATTACTTTTAACTACGTAATGTTTGTATCTTAGGTTTATGAGACATTTGGTGATACAGAGATTAAACCTAGAAACTCTTTCATGGAAATTCTAAAATATGTGTTAATCATTGTTAATTTTCCGGTTATATATACACAAAATAAGTATACTTTTCAAAAACCTTCACTGGTACTCTGCAATACAAGGGGGGGGGGGATGTATTTATGAATCAATTTACAATCCATATCCAGTGGAAAACATGAAAATCATATTTTTGTGTTTTATCGCATCATAAATCTACTTGACGGACCACATTTACAATGAGATCCCAATAATTCTGGTTTATTTATCTTTGGTCATGGCGGATGCGCGAGGTTACCCTAACAAACACACATAGTTACCAGAGGTCACTATGTGTACCTGACCCTCGTTATATAGTCGTTTCTTTCACTATACACAATACTGCTCTTCTATGTCTTTGGTGAGGAGAAAGTGTGGGAGTCTATTAAGGCGGAAAAGGTAATATTCTAAACTTAGTTAACACCGACTTTCTTCAACTATTAGGTCCTGTCATTAAGGGAGGATAGCATGACCAGGGAGAGTTTTAGTGACCCAGGGAGGAGGAGGAGAAGGAGATATTGGATGACAGTCACCAACACCTAATAATCTCTTCTGCTAAACAACATTAACAAGTGACTCCTCCCTCACCCTCAGAAATCAATCTTATTCCTAACAGTAAATAGAACGAGGAGTTAATTCAGAATCCTATACGTCCTTATAGATAAAATATATACTGTTTATACCTCACAATAACATACTTAAAGAGGTTACGTGTTACTATATTCATCCTCTCTACTTTCCTCTACAGGAACGCCCCTACGATACGTCTCTACAGTAACGAAAGCTTCAGCGCCGTCTACCTCTACTCCCCTTCTGTAGTAACGTCTCTACAGTAACGAAAGCTTCAGCGCCGTCTACCTCTACTCCCCTTCTGTAGTAACGTCTCTACAGTAACGAAAGCTTCAGCACCGTCTACCTCTACTCCCCTTCTGTAGTAACGTCTCTACAGTAACGAAGGCTTCAGCACCGTCTACCTCTACTCCCCTTCTGTAGTAACGTCTCTACAGTAACGAAGGCTTCAGCACCGTCTACCTCTACTCCCCTTCTGTAGTAACGTCTCTACAGTAACGAAGGCTTCAGCACCGTCTACCTCTACTCCCCTTCTGTAGTAACGTCTCTACAGTAACGAAGGCTTCAGCACCGTCTACCTCTACTCCCCTTCTGTAGTAACGTCTCTACAGTAACGAAGGCTTCTCTACCTCTACTCCCCTTCTGTAGTAACGTCTCTACAGTAACGAAAGCTTCAGCACCGTCTACCTCTACTCCCCTTCTGTAGTAACGTCTCTACAGTAACGAAGGCTTCAGCACCGTCTACCTCTACTCCCCTTCTGTAGTAACGTCTCTACAGTAACGAAGGCTTCACCACCGTCTACCTCTACTCCCCTTCTGTAGTAACGTCTCTACAGTAACGAAAGCTTCAGCACCGTCTACCTCTACTCCCCTTCTGTAGTAACGTCTCTACAGTAACGAAGGCTTCAGCACCGTCTACCTCTACTCCCCTTCTGTAGTAACGTCTCTACAGTAACTTATTATGGAACTCATATAACAAAAACAATATGATATACAGTAGAGGCCACCTGTGACAAGGGTTAGGGAGGCAGGCAACACTCCACCGACCCACTACCCTGAACTCACCCACAAAAACAGTCACGACGGGAAGCCAAAACCAAAGTCGTGTTGTGTTACGGATTGGGCTTTTTTGAGAATGTGTGTGTGTGTGTGTGTGTGTGTGTGTGTGTGTGTGTGTGTGTGTGTGTGTGTGTGTGCGTGTGTGTGTGTGTGTGTGTGTGTGTGTACAAGTCTGACAGAAGCACGAGTGTGAACCACTTAAAGATGTTTTAAGTCCAATATTAAATAAACATTCTCATTATTATCATTCGTTAGAAGAAGAGAGACAGATAGCAGCCAGACATTTAAAGACAAACTTACATTCAGAAAATCAAACTAACTGACAGAAAAATAAGAAAGAGAGCATTTTCCTACGCCAATTTGGGCAGAAAATCACCAAACTTTGACTTTCTGGACACAAACTCGCTGCCTTTGAGATGTAAAAAATAGTCTTTAATTCCGGGGAAACACCAAACAATTACGTCGTCCTACTCAGCAATTTTCATCCGTGAAATGGAAATACAAAGACGTGTTCTGATGGCCCTAAGATCATGTTGAGACGCCTCAAAGACAAGTAACACGAAAGGTTATTAACAAAATGAAGTATAGATTTGTGTTATGTATGTGAAGAGCGAGGTGTAGGGGGTGCTGGGAGTCGTGGGTTGGGATATAATGGTAATGGTGGAGTGGTATGGTAGTGGAGACATGTGTGGATGATGGTAGGGTAGATACGATGGTGGTGATGATGAGGGGATGGTGGAGTGGAGATGGTGGTGAGGTTCCTTAGAAGCAACAACCCTAACTTTAAGAAAAGCAGTGGTGATACAATTCTCTCTCTCTCTCTCTCTCTCTCTCTCTCTCTCTCTCTCTCTCTCTCTCATAACACAGTGGGCGTGGCAGCAGCAAGACGCTATATTCCATCAGTGGCGTCTCCTCGGCTATGAACAGGAGGAGAGAGGCAAGGAACTTCCTGCTGGGGGCGAGACTGAGAGGCGCCAGGGAATAACTTGATGCACCTGCTGTCTCCCTTAATTCTCCCTGGCTATCTAAAGTTAATCTACCTTTCCTGGAAGGGGGGTATTAGCTCTCTCCCTTCACCTCCTCAAGGCAATATTCCGTACTGATTAAATCTAATACGTTGTAGGAGAGTTTATTACATAAGATTATATCCTTAACTTGTTCTACTCTGTTTTATCATTATCAACGTCATTCGACCATTTTTTTAAACATTCGGGTTATATTCGGGTTACTTAATAGTAACCCGAAAGCGCCCTACGAGCCGTAATCCATTTTTTAAACCAATTTTTGTCGGGTTACCATTTGGTAGTCCGACAATATTATTGGAAAGGTCGGGATAAGTCCCCGGGTGTGGGTAGGTACCCGAAAGACTTATCCCTCAAACTAGTTATATATGAGTAGAAAACGTCTCTGAAATACAATATATGTAAATTAAGATGAGATAATAAAGAAAACAAATATTTAAATGTCCTAATAACCGGTTCCAATGGAAATGTATATATTGTTAAGAGACCGCAGTTTACCCCCATGACGTCGTACCTTCAACTCCGAATATTTTTCGTCTCCTCATCGCCCTTCTCCAATTTTATCAAGCATTGCATTCCTACAATCATCCTCTTATAGCTTCAAGTATGGAAAGTAACGAACTTTTGTTTGTGATAGATAGATGTAATGCAATTTCCAATTCGCCAATATATTAAATAGGGAAGATATAAGATGAGCCAAATGCACTAGGTAGATGCTGAGGTAATAGTTTACAACAAGTGTCATCTGTGACCCACGCTCATAATAACTGCTATATTTCACTGTTTGGGTTCTCGTGTTGTTGTTCCGGTTGTGTTTAGGTACTACTAATATTTGTAAGTTTAGATTAAGTTACATAAAATATTTTTTTAGATGAAATTTTCGAACTCAGGGTTAGAAAAAAGTGCCAAAAATGATGAATGATGTTTTCAATCACTCGATTTAAATCGTGTCAGTCCTATCTTACATCACCGGAACAACAATAAACAAAAGTTAAATATAATATGGACAAATTTCTTAAAGAAATTCTCTGTAATATCAATGCAACAAGCTTGTAAACTATTATCAAGACCTAATATACAATAGTTACCTCAAAATATAGATAATACATATTAGATTTTGTTTTATTTTTATCTTCTTCACGGCTCATGTTCTGCTTTGATTTTGGCGCGCGGCTGACCTGTTTATTTACATTTATTTTGGATAAGGCTTACCAGCCCTCTCGAGCTGTGGCGTTCGGGATACCCGATGTTCGGGATTGATATTCGAGTTTGACGAATCCATTTGTCGGGTTACCAAACGGTAACCCGACATTCGGGCTTGCTGCCCCGAGTGTTTAAAAAAATGGCCGACTATCACCACTACCGACACCTACAAAGTCTGCGTCACTATCATTCACCACCAAAACCTGCATCACCATAAATCACCACTACCACTACCACCACAGCCTGCATCACTATAAATCACCAGTACCACCACCACTACCATCACCACAGCCTGCGTCACTATCCTACACTAGCACCACCATGTAATGAGTGATTATCAGACCATAGCTTACAGCTCAGAGAATTGCAACACATATAACAGCTAGTACCAAGTTGACACACCCTGGGTCAGGACCCAAGGGACCTGACCCCGGCAGCTAAGCACAAGTCTTGAGTAACCCTACGATATAACCGTGTGAAGGAAACCACACCTGTCCAAGACACACCCGGGCGGTAATAATTACAAAGGACTACTGACCTGCGACATGACCACTCCTGGGCAAACAGCTGTCCAGACCTGACCCAAGGGAACCAGAATTCTCACCGCCACTCGATTAGCTCAACCAGGCATCATGACCTTGATAATTCAAGGACCCGCTAATCGGCCAGCACCCCTGTTGACCTCAAGGAAGTTGGCATCGGTCAGTGGTACTCCAAGGTAAAAGATCTCTGTGGTCTCAACCGTCAGTCTCCCACACTTCCTTTCATCTCACATTTACCTAGTGAGGAGGCAGCTGAGATAATTAATAACCACTTTGCTACCATATGTCATACCTTACCCAGTCTTGACCTCACTCTCCTCCCAGCTTACTTACCTTCCCCCTCCCCCCTCCCAGTGTCCAACCATATGAAATCGCCAACAAACTCCTGAAATTTAAATCCAAACGCTCCACGACCCCAATTGACCTCCCAATCAAAATATACAAGGAGTTTGCAGTCGAACTTGCCACACCTCTCTGTTCTATTATTAATGCATCCCTCAGACAAAGCAAATGCCCTAATGAATGGAAAACCGCATTTGTCACCCCCATCCCCAAGGTGACCACCCCACAGTCCCTGAACGACCTCAGTCCAGTTGCCATTACTCCCATACCCAGTCTACTTTGTGAGGACTTTGTTTTTGAGTGGGCATTTGCCAGTATCTATCAGTCAATTGATCCACAGCAATTTGGCAATATGAGGACCTCCTCTACATCACACTGCTTGGTGAGCTTTCTGGATTTTTTGCACAAAAACTTGCAGAAACGTAAGACATCACTGGCCGTTGCCCTTGTGGACTTCAGGAAGGCCTTTGACCTTGTTGATCACTGCACTGTTATCAACAAGGCTATTGCACCTGGTCTCTTGGCTCACTGATTTCTTGAGTGGACGTCGCCAAGCAGTGAGGTATCAGGGCTTGGTCTCTACATTCCAACACCTCACCTGCGGTGTTCCCCAGGGGACCAAGATGGGACCACTGTGCTTCCTCATCCTGATCAACGACGCTCTATCGGACACTCCTCACAGGTGGAAGTACGTGGATGACTGCAATGTGGGGGTTTCAGTGGACAACACCGCACCAGACTACTCACCGCTCCAAGGCACCCTAGACAGGCTACAGGCATGGACTCCGGAGAACAAGGTCACCATCAGCCACACCAAAACCGTAGTCATGCACATCAATACCGCTACCACTCCAGTGCAAGCCCCAGCAGTCACAGTGGGTGCCCATCCTCTCCAGCTGGTGCAGTCTGCCAAACTCCTGGGTGTAACTATAGACAACAAACTTGACTGGAAGGCCCATGTAAATAACACAGTCAAGGCAGCCTCGTACCGTCTCTACATGCTACGAAGACTTAGGTCACTTGGGACACCCACGCCAGAGCTGAGGACCATCTACAACGCCTTTATTCTCCCCAAACTAATGTATGCGTCACCAGCCTGGTCGTCTTCTCTCAACTCCACCCAACAACGTCAGCTAGAGAAGGTACAGAAAAGGGCCTGCAGAATCATGCTCGGCACAGAATACTCCGGCTACACCAACGCTCTCTCCACCCTGGAAATGCCATCCCTCAGTGACCTCCACCACCAAGCACTGGAAAGGTTTGGCCGTGGACTACTGCACCACCCTCGCCATCGCCACCGCCTGCCACCTGCAGCCCCCAACCTAACTCGCTCAGTCCGCCATTACAACAAAATTCAGCCCATAAGAGCCCGCACCGATAGATATAAGAACAGCACCATCCCATCTATTGTTAAAATAATAAACAACTCCTGATTGATGTACTGTACAGCCCTGTAAATGTATTCAATGCATATTATATCATTATGTCTAAATCAAATGTAAGTCTGTATATATTCAGCCACCGGCTGCAACTCTATTAATAAACTGCTCATCAAAGAAGTCCGTCACTGAAGGCAACGAGGTCTCCGCCGGGTCTATCGACAGAGTGCTGTCAATTCAACGTATAACAGTAAGTGCTGGCTGTGTAAGGGGTAGAAGTGCAGTGATCCCGAACCTTCCAACGATCGACTTAGTGAAGTGCCCATTCGACTTGTGAAGTTAAACGAACATATCATAGTTTATCATACCCTGTGTACGAGTCCCCCCATTAATTCCCCCCATACAATTAGTAAAATAAAGCTGTAACACGCATTAGTGTTTTATATACTACACTTGTACTGAGCCTGTGTTAATAACGTAGTCACCCCCACACCCTCGAGTCACGCTACCTACTTCCTGTCTTTACATCCTCCTACTATAATTATTCTACCTATATGTAATATCCTCTTCTGGTGAGTTTTGTCTCATTATAACCACAGCCTGCGTCACTATCATTCACCACCAAGGGCTGTGTCACTATCCTACACCAACACCACTACCACCACAGCCTGCGTCACTATCATTCACCACCAAAGTCTGCGTCACTATAAATCACCACTACCACTACCACCACAGCCTGCGTCACTATAAATCACCACTACCACTACCATCACCATAGCTTGCGTCACTATCCTACACTAGCACCACCACAGCCTACGTCACTATCCTACACCACTATCACCACAGCCTGCGTCACTATAAATCACAACCACCACAGCCTGAGTCACTATAAATCACCACTAACACCACCTACCACAGCCTGCGTCACTATAAATCACTACTAACACCACCTACCAGCACACTATAAATCAGCACTAGCCTCAGACAGCCTCACCAGTAACACCACCTACCACAGCCTGGGTCACTATAAATCACCTAACACCACCTACCACAGCCTGTCAGCCTGAGTCACTATAAATCACCAGTAACACCACCTACCACAGCCTGACCACCATAACACCACCTACCACAGCCTGAGTCACTATAAATCACCACTAACACCAGCCTGAGTCACTATAAATCACCACACTATACACCACCTACCACAGCCTCACTATAAATCACCACTAGCCTGAGTCACTATAAATCACCACTAACACCACCTACCACAGCCTGAGTCACTATAAATCACCACTAACACCACCTACCACAGCCTGAGTCACTATAAATCACCACTAACACCACCTACCACAGCCTGGGTCACTATCATTCACCACAGACACTACACTCTCATCACCTCCACTCGTAAGATTTAATAAAGCCGACGCTGAAAGTTTATTGCTCGTTAAAATTATATTACTGCCTCCCGTCTGAGCGTTTACCAGCACCACACCCCCTCCCAGCCACCCAATTATATCTCTTAAGTATTATATCTTTTACTAACCTTCCCTACCCTTCCACCCCTCCATCCTTTCATCCCTCCATCCCTTCTTTCCTCCATCCCTCCCCTTCTCTATCCATTCACCCCCTCGATCTTTCCATCACGTCATCCCTCCATCCCTTCATCCATCCCTCCATCTCTTCCTCCATCCCTCCCTTCCTTCATCTTTCTATCCCTCTCTCCCACCTATCCCTCTCTCCCACCTATCCCTCTCTCCCTCCTCTCCATCCCTCCACCCCTCGATCCCCTACTGAAAGAAAAGGGGAGACTGTACGGTCTTTACGTCAATAGGTGTGACCAGGTAATTGGCAGATCTTGAAGAGCAATCAGAGTTCCTCTTTCACTGTGAAGCCAACCAGGAAAAGTTACTCTCGAAGGTTAGTTTAGGTTAGGTTAGGTTAGGTTAGGTTCCTCAGTCTTAACTTCTGTATTTGAGTTAAAGGAAGAGAGAGATAAAGATGGATAATGATAAAGCAGAAGGAAAAACATAAAGGTGAAAAAAATCCTAAACACACACACACACACACACACACACCTTTAATAGCTTCATCGGTCTCAGCTGACTTGACTGGCCATAACAAAGGGCCCCGTGGGAAGCGTAATGGGCACCTCTGTGTTGTGATTGGCAGCTTCTGTCTTTTTCCACGAGGTTATCGACCAATTAGGTGGCTCTTTTTTTTCTCTCTCTCTCTCCCAGGATAGGAGGTTTGATTAAATCGGTGCCAAGTGTTAGTATGGTATTTTGGGTTATATTATATGCTCTGTATAAAGGGTATTGGTATATTACAATTCCCACTCACTCAACCATATCCCACTCATGTACTTCCCACTCAGCCACCTCCCACTCATATACTTCCCACACATACTCCGACAGCTCATACCTAACTACTTCCCACTCAATAACCTTCCACTAAGCTACTTCCCACTCCACCATCTCCCACTCAGCCATTTCCCGCTTCACCATCTCCCACTCAGCCATTTCCCACTCCACCACCTCCCACTTAGCCACAACTCATCAGCTCTCACGTAATAGGTCCTCCATCGAGCAAATCTTAAAGAGATTTGCTATTCTGAAAAATGCAGTTTTATCATCGTCCTCTAAGGGTTTTTTCCTTAGCTCAGAGTAAAACAAAAATATGGTGGAGGAAGATGATGATAGAGTCAAGTTATGATGATGATGATGATGATGATGATGATGATGATGATGATGAATGTGGTGTCATGTCATTTTGGGTGTCTAAGCTGGTAACTTCCATATACCACCAACTATTAACATACACACATGTAACGTTAACACATATTACCTACATATTCAACTCACACGACTGCCACACATGATATCCACACATGATATCCATCCACATATTACCTACATATTCAACTCACACGACTGCCACACATGATATCCACACATAGTATCCACATATCACCTACATAGTATATCTTCAACTCACGCGAAAACCACACATGATAACCATACATAGTATCCACATATTACCTACATATTCAAAAAGCACATTACATCCATCAGAGTTCAAAGTAATATTGTCATAAAAACACATTCCTAAATATATCAGTAAAGCTTAATAAAACACAATGTCAACAGAATACTTTATTTTTATCGTACAGTAACGGTACACGTAACAAATCTCTGTAGCTGTTGTGATATTTTTCTTGGTCTGGATTCATTTACTTATATGAAACAGGATTAGGTGCGCCATGCTAAAGTGCTCTATGAAGTGTAATTAAGGATCCGTCATTTTATACATCAATGTTACCGTCAATTAAAAGGCTTCATACTTCTAAGTGAGGTAAACAAAAGTGATATTTTCATAAATATTCCATCAATAAGTAAATACATTAGAACAACAAAATATCACATCAAAATCAGATAGCCTTTACACCACACAAACCAAACTAATAAAAGCTGCGATCTATAGCACAATGGAGACTAATCTATGCAAAAACATCATAAAGCGAACGAAATTGGTGTGCATTCCTACCCAGTGAGAGAGTAATAGGGAACTAACTGATGAACGATAAGCAATTACTGCGAACAAAACCTGAGAGAGATTTATTGTCTACAGAAAATGAGCTTCTTTAGGGGAGCATTTTGGTCACCTGAAACAGACAGATATTCCGTTACTTTATTTACTTCGTCTCTATTAACAGTCATACTTGATACGTATAACTTGTACATGTTGTAGAAATGAAGTTAAGGTAGGATTGGATGGGTTCGAGAGTAGATGTAGGAAAGGAAGAAGTGAATAGTGAGATAGGGGCTACAGGTCTATTTGTAGATGGTGTGTTTAGGAGACTTTCGCCTCAGAGATCGAAATTAAGGATCGTTCATGGTAAATATAAGATAATTTCCCTGAATTCTGAGTAGTTTTTGTCTTCTTCTAACCCCCAACCTTGGTATTTTTACAACTATACTTCTCTTTGTTTACATACACGCTCACGCATCCCATTTCGAAGATTCCCTCGAGCTCTGTATGTGAGGGACGAGATTAAAGTATCTAATCAGAGTAAAGTTAGGTTGGGTTAACATTAGGTGTGTTTAATCCTCAGGTGATATAAACTGCGGTGTCTAATCTTAAGGTGATCCAATATTTATGAGAGATTTTACCAAGTAGGAGAAAAATTTCATCCCCTGCCTGTCTTGGCTTACTTTACGACGGGTGAAGGTTTAGACAGAAGGCTTCACCAGACAGCAGCGAACACTCATTACCTTGTAATCTGATCCTACTGTTTCACGAGTCATTTGGACAGCCATGAAGAAGAAAGGGCAGTAGAAGATTTTGTTCCAGGTATTCATGTTTTCATAGTCCGGTCCTAACCACGGCCCATTGGACACACCCATGGTCTTGCACTCTTCCTCGTCGATCACGTAGTTCTGCAGCTCCTGGCACTTCCCTCTCAAATCATGAAGGTTATCCCAGCGATCATCTTCAACATTGTCTCTGAAACCTTGAAAACCAGTCAAAGCCATGTTCTTCGGGCAGGCCTTAGAAGCACTCTTTATTCCTGTCGGTACCGTCTTGATGTCGCTCAGGAATGTCATCTCTTGGCTATAATAATGCTTCCGACACTCGAAGTACTCCAGGGAAGAAATGGCTGGTAATGATGGCGTCATGACAATAGCACCCAGACCGTGATCAGCTGGACAGTTTTTGTCACCAGATAAATTGTTTCTAATTACTAGCAACACACTAGTATCGCGGTCCAATGGGGTGGTTGTAGTGGAAGCTACAGTCGCGGTTGTAGTAGGGACTTCAGTAGTGGTTGTAGTAGGGATTTCAGTAATGGTTGTAGTAGGGACTTCAGTAGTGGTTGAAGTGAGGACTTCAGTAGTGGTTGTAGTAGGGACTTCAGTAGTGGTTGTAGTAGGGACTTCAGTAGTGGTTGAAGTGAGGGCTTCAGTAGTGGTTGTAGTAGGGGCTTCAGTATTGGATGTGGTGGAAGCTTCAGTAGTGAGTGTAATGGGGAGTGCGACAGTAGTTGTAGTGAGGGCTTCAGTAGTGGGTGTAGTGAGGGCTTCAGTAGTGGTTGTAGTAGGGACTTCAGTAGTGGTTGAAGTGAGGGCTTCAGTAGTGGTTGTAGTGAAGGCTTCAGCAGTGGGTGTAGTGAGGGCTTCAGTAGTGGATGTAGTGAGGGCTTCAGCAGTAGGTGTAGTGAGGGCTTCAGTAGTGGGTGTAGTGAAGGCTTCAGTAGTGGATGTAGTGGGGGCTTCAGCAGTAGGTGTAGTGAGGGCTTCAGTAGCGGATGTAGTGAGTGCCTCTAGAATGGACACTGTGATAAAGACAAAGCGTATAAGACAATAAAACACAAAGAAAAAAACTCTCATTCAGTATCTAATCCCATACAAGTTGTGTTTCTCTTGTGGTGAATCTTTGCGAGACTGACGGAGGCTAAAGGACTAACTGAGTGCACGGTATGATGGGACTAAATAATATCTCACAAATTATATGAGCCTTAGTCCTATTCTTACCCTTGAGGATTTGATACCCATTAGGACTGGTTTCCCAATATAACTGGGCCTTCAAGCATGCAAGTTGAGTATTTTAACAATAAAACTTCGGAAATTCCAGACAGGAGTTGTCATACCATATTCCTGTGGGGCGAAGAGGCTGTAGTTGTGGACGTCAAATACCCTAACGATGCTGGTGACGAGCTGGAAGGCAGTGCAGAGGCTGCCAGAGTCTGTCTTGTTTACGACGAAGGCCTGACACTCAAGGCAGGAACATATCATCGCACACTTCACCCGTGTCCGTACCTGCAGTTACCAGGGTACCTTATGTAACTGACACCTACTGATATAACTGACTCCTACTGATATAACTGACACCTACTGATATAACTGACACCTACTGATATAACGGACACCTACTGATATAACTGACATCTACTGATATAACTGACACCTACTGATATAACTGACACCTACTGTAGCCTTATGTGAAAGAGTCAGAAATCACATCAAATATATCTGTGTTAAGCAAGATGTGGTATACCTGGCTCTGCACAGCGACAGTCCCTATGGCTCGAGTCTCGGAAATCCTTTTGTAGAGACGAGTGTTGAAATTCCCATCAGCAGCCGCCACCGCCGCTGCCACAACAATACACCACACCTGTCATATACCTTGACTTTAGTTTAATTAATGCAGGTGTTAACGTTTATCGCTCAAGGGTCATCTCTCTCCATCCGGTAGAAGAAAAAGACAAACATGACTGGTTTCCTCTTATGTGTGTCCAGCCTCTTGGTGACAAATTAGATTAAAATTTAACGATCTTCACAAAGGAACAACATTAAACTCAGGATTATAATAAATTAATTGGATTTTACCTTATTTCCTGTTAATTTTTCCATACCACTATTACAACCCTCTCCTGTTCACACACTAATGTTAATTGATTCGTATATAAAATCCTATCTTTTTGTAGCGACTTACATGCGGGTTAATAGCGAATTATATATTTTGTAAGAAATGTCTGGAAAACTAATGAATGAGAAGAATCACAAAGCCGAATATTCAGGTAGAAACGTAGATACGGTCGTGTGTTCAGTATAATATATCCTACGTACTGTACCTGCATAATGACGGCCATTTGTGGTGATAGTTTCCTCCACCTTCAGCTTCTGTGAGACCAACAACACATCACCTTCAATACTGTCTCACCAGCTGCACTTTTTTTTTTTGGTGGGTGGGGCGGGAAAAGTTGTGGACCAGCTAACAACTGAGGCTGACCAACACCTGTGAAGTTCTGTGGATGTTGTCGTAACCCGCAGCCATTACACCTATTGCCTCTCCCTGCTGAGGTCTTTCTCCTTCTGCCTTGGTACATTGAGATCTGCTGAAGCCTGCACTAGTCACTTCGACCCTCCACGAACTCTTTCAGAACCAATAGTAACACGAGTTCAACAGTAGATAAGATTGGAAAGCGTTTCTAAATGGTTCTTTCTGTCCAATATGCCATACAATACAACAACCAAATTGCAATTTACCAATCACAAAACAAAACGTTAAACTACTGGAGCCACCAACCAATCAGACCAAAGCTATTACCATTCTCAGGAACAGAGGTCATTAATGATTAGTTTACATTCATAATTATATACGGTGCAAAAAAGGCGATGCAATTACGACCACAAGAGTGCAACATTCATACGAGGAACCATTGTCCATGACACTCCTCAGTCCGATAAGCGCGATCATGGCTTTTCATACAAAAGGTTTGAGTAATCAGTGTGGGGTGAGATGTTCGACAGGTCACAGGTCACAGGTCACCCTTCTGATTTATTGCTTTACCGAACACAAAGGGACTGGAAGAATCTTGTTTGGTTGATTCACAATTCTTCAAAGGTAATTTCGAGGATTTCTTTAGACAAATATATCCTGGTCTAGCGTGTGATATGATGAAGACAAATAAATTTAATGAAAACTCAAATTATATAAAAAACAATAAAAAAGAACACAACAATTGATTATATAGGAAACAATATATAATTCACATAAATAAATAAAAATATTCTAGTGGGAATCTGTGTTGTACCTGATCATTTAAGTCTACAAAACACATCACTGAGACAAATGGAGGGAAGGTTAATGATCCCAGGTGTTTTAGTATGTAGTGTATGGATGATAGTATGAATAAATGTATGTCTGTCAATATTACTCTCTTTTTGTAGGTGTATGACTCTTTCATATTTTATAAACTCAAAAATATATATTTTTTTCTTCATTCTGTTTCTCACGTGTCTGTACCTGGCCAGCAGCATAGTGAGTTCGTATCCTCGAATTACTTCTCTCGTCTCGTTGCTCTACCTGAGACATAGTGCACCGTGTGTCATCTGTCACCTGGCAATGAGACGCGTGACCCGGCCTTGATCGTTAAGGACCCACTCTAGTGCATGTCAGTCCATTTCTTCCCAACACCGGGGTTGACACCTTCAGGCAATTAACACAATAATTACCACCAAAATTACTAATCACGGGAGTTAATGACTACTAAGGAGCTAATATCTGGCGTTTCGTGTCGTCTGTCCCATTACTGCAGGGATGGAAGAAGGATGGGATGGAAGGAGGGTGGGATGGAAGGATGGGAAGATGGGAGGGCCAGACAGAGCTATTATGCTGATTTAGTGTCCCGGTCTGTTATGCTGACTTAGGAGCCAGAGGTAATGTGCTGATTTAGTGGCTCTTTCGTACAAGTGGAGGCAATTTAGTGTGCGACATATGTCATTAATATATCCTTAGAGATGGTTGACTCTGGCAGCTTCAGTCGGTCCTGTGTGTGTGTGTGTGTGTGGTGTGTGTGTGAGTGTGTGTGTGTGTGTGTGTGTGTGTGTGTGTGTGTTACTATCTCTTGTGGTCACCAAATGAAAAATACCTCCAGAAAATACGTAAGATGAATGACCTGGGCTGCGAGGCAATAGAGTGTGAGAAAAAGAAAAGAAAAAGAGAAAGAGTGAGAAAGAGGTAGAGAGAGAGAGTGAGAGTGAGAACGAAAGATGTCAACTAGGAAAGGAAAGAGGAACGATGAAAACAGAAAATAAGTTACATCCAAAGTGTGGTGGCTTCATTTCTTAAGGCTATTTATGTCGGAGAGATTGAGGCACAGTCTTCTAAATCCCATGTTTATTTCCTGCTCCCTTTACAGTGAGTCTCCATATAAATCCACCGCCTTACAGTGAGTCTACATATAAACAATCAACATTTAAAGTAAATAAATACATCTGTTGCTGCAATAATATAAATTATTCCTTTATACAATTATTTGTACAGTATATATAACACAAAGAGAAAAAATAAACAGAGAGAACACTAAACAGAGTAAAAAATCCTATGTATAAAACAAGAGACGATAAACAGAGAAAGAAAAAGAAAACCCCCAAAAAATTTCATAAGTTTAGACTATGAAAAAAAAAATTAAAAGAGGAAAAATATTGGAAAATGTCACAAATAAGTTAAATACCCTTAAACAAAATACAAAGTTACATAAACCCCGAAAAGACGTGGCAGGATGTATGTGTTACAGGTGAGTGTTACAGGTGAGAGTTACAGGTGAGAGTTACAGGTGAGAGTTACAGGTGGGAGTTACAGGTGAATGTTACAGGTGAGTGTTACAGGTGAGAGTTACAGGTGAGAGTTACAGGTGAGCGTTACAGGTGAGTGTCATATAGGTGAGTGTCATAGGTGAGAGCTACAGGTGAGTGTTACAGGTGAGTGTTACAGGTGAGTGTCATAGGTGAGAGTTACAGGTGAGAGTTACAGGTGAGTGTTACAGGTGAGAGTTACAGGTGAGTGTTACAGGTGAGTGTCACAGGTGAGAGTTACAGGTGAGAGTTACAGGTGAGAGTTACAGGTGGGAGTTACAGGTGAATGTTACAGGTGAGTGTTACAGGTGAGAGTTACAGGTGAGAGTTACAGGTGAGCGTTACAGGTGAGTGTCATAGTGTGGGGAGAGCTACAGGTGAGTGTTACAGGTGAGTGTTACAGGTGAGTGTCACAGGTGAGAGTTACAGGTGAGAGTTACAGGTGAGTGTTACAGGTGAGTTACAGGTGAGTGTTACAGGTGACAGGTGAGTGTCACAGGTGAGGTGAGGTTACAGGTGAGTGTTACAGGTGAGTGTCATAGGTGAGAGTTACAGGTGAGAGTTACAGGTGAGAGTTACAACAGGTGAGAGTTACAGGTGAGAGTTACAGGTGAGGGTGAGACAGGTGAGTGTTACAGGTGAGTGTCATAGGTGAGCAGGTACAGGTGAGTGTTACAGGTGAGTGTCACAGGTGAGAGTTACAGGTGAGAGTTACAGGTGAGTGTTACAGGTGAGTGTCATAGGTGAGAGTTACAGGTGAGAGTTACAGGTGAGAGTTACAGGTGAGTTACAGGTCATAGGTGAGAGCTACAGGTGAGTGTTACAGGTGGGTGTTACAGGTGAGTGTCATAGGTGAGAGTTACAGGTGAGAGTTACAGGTGAGTGTTACAGGTGAGAGTTACAGGTGAGCGTTACGGGTGAGAGTTCCAGGTGAGTGTTACAGGTGAGTGTTACAGGTGAGAGTTATAGGTGAGTGTTACAGGTGAGAGTTACAGGTGAGCGTTACAGGTGAGAGTTACAGGTGAGAGTTACAAGTGAGTGTTACAGGTTAGTAAATAACAAGTAAGTTATTCCAAATTTAACTTCTACATTAGTTTAACTTTTGAGGATAATCATCTTAAACTAAATTAACATAAGTTAGATAAGACGTTATTAGCATTCTAGGATTCAGGTAATATTGTTAATCAGGAAGATGTTGTAAAGAGATTTAATTTATACCTGTAATTTACTCATCACCTGATATTTCTTTTAGCGTCGAGGAAGTAGGACGGGTCAGTGCTATTAGTTGCTATGTAAGTGGGTAAGTAATTAAGGTCAGAACATATAACTTAAATACCTATAATTATGTACATTTTTGTCATGTATAGTCATCCTAACACCCCCGCCAAAAGGTGAAGGTTTAAGCTCACAAAGTTACAATGACCATCAGCTGTGAGAGTTATTTTATAATTGTTATTCAGAAATAAACTTTTATATGAAGGGAATAAACGAAAAGAATAAAACACCTAAGACATAATACACCCGTTCATCCAGACATACCAGCATAAACAAACAATTTAACTGAGTGAGAGAGAAAAAACAAAATATGAAAGATGATATATAAAATGTACTCAAACACTGCAACAAGCTCACAGGTAGAAAACAAACAAAGATATTTTAGACTTGCAATCCCTGAGAGTGTTACGTGAGAGGGACAATTTATAGAAGGTTGTTACATAGACACAGTGTTAGCTGGCTATAGTCGTATAGATTTACAACAATGCTTCAGAGTATTAACAATAACACTCGTTGGTAGATCAGGACTATGTTTACTGTATACAGGTCTAACGTTTGGTGTTTGTGTCTGTCTGAACTATAACAAATACGTATATATCGTTGTTTTATCAAAATCTTTTAAGAAACGAAAATTTAAACCAATGTCTAGTACACTCAGTAAAATTTTTCATATCTCCAAATAAAAATAAGTTCGTTTCCCTTTTCCCGTGTGATTTTATCAAGATATTAAACAGGTAATTTATTGAAAGTGTTTTCAATGATAAACTCTCATGGTTTCCGGAGGCGTGTGTGGTGTGTCAGTATTTATTCTTCATGAGACATATTCATTTCTCCGAACTAGTAGATCAATCTTTTTTAATAACACTCATATCACGTTACTAATAAATTTCAAGCTCGGGTCGTGTAGTATTAGGAGTTGCAAAGTGATTCATCATACAAGTTTGATAAAATATATTGAAGCTTGTACAAAAAAAATCATTATAAAGTCTGGGTGTAGAACTTATTAACAGGATTAACATGTGTGTGTGAACATGTGGTGTGTGTGTGTGTGTGTGTGTGTGTGTGTGTCTTCCCCTGCCAGTACACAGCCTCTTCACCATCAAGACTCCTGCTGTGCCTCCTTGTGGCAATACAAGGTAACTGGGTGCCTCGTGGGCCCAGGCTAGACCAGCAGGGGATCTCGGAGTAGCAGTGGGCCCCAGAGGGACAGCGCAAAGAAACACTGGCATGTGAACACGTCCTGGCACCTACCAACCATTACTCCGCTGCCTTGCGGATTAACCTTGGTAGGTATAAGGCTTACAGAGATCTAACAAGACCCATCGGCAGTATAGGATGAAGAGGTGACCACCATGAGAACCCAATGACTACATCGGCGGATGAAGGCAATGCATATGGACAGGCTACTAAGGCGAAACCCAACAAACTGGGCTATCTGCAGTCCATTACAACTCTCCCTCTCCTCAGTCGTTGCAACACTTGTATCACTGAATCAGGAAAAGGGAGAGCCAATATGTGTGGTTGCAGCCTGCGCTCCTGCCTCACCACATAAATCAACTCACGCACAGCCATCATCCAGCTCAAAATACCTCTCATCATCATCAAAACCAGTACACCCCTAAAAGTCCTATGGCGATGGACGAGTGGCGACGGGGACAGGCAGAGATGACTGCCAGGAGTCTCTAGTCACAATTCTGCACATGGGTGGCACAGATAAGATGGTCGGTTATGCACTAGGATCTAGGCAGCAGTGCAATCCGGTCTTGTCTGTGCGGCTAAGCAGCACTTTCGAGGAGCCACTCTGCTCACCCCACATGGGGAGGGGGCTAGAAAAGGTGCCCTAAACAGTACCGGTAACTCTTCTACACTGGAGACTGTGGCTGACCACACAGTACTTCAGGAATACACTAAATATTAACACAAGAGCATCAGAAGAAGTGAACACAATACACCTGACTTCTGTTTCTCTTATTTTTGTTATTTCATAAACTTTCCCTTCACTTCTTGGTTGAGCTGCTGGGAATATTTACCAACCAGCAGCAAGAAACCACTTTAAGTTTCACACTGTGACCAATCAACCCGCAAGTGAGAACGGGGGTAGCCCGCCAGAGCGTCAGTGTTCGTAGGTATCTCGGAGGGAGCGGACGGAGTAGCTCCCGGTGTGAGAGTGTGGGCGAGTGGACGGTAAAGGTGAAGGTTTTGCTCAGACTCTTATGTGTATAAAAGTAGGTAGTGTAACTCTCGTCTGGTTTCCTGCCCTCGATCGCTGCGCATTTCATTTGTCAGACAAAAGGAAGACGCCATCTTGTCCATGCGCATCGACAGTCAGGTAATTAAATTGAAATTACCTCGTTAATATGACTACGATAGAACACTCGTTGGTTGTAGGTCATTAAATGTGTTTATAAACATTTCCTCGAAGATGATCAACACGTAAAGATTCTAACTTGTCTCCTCTGCGGCACGAGTCGTCCCTCAGCGCTTGGGATACGAGCCCATTTTACTTAGTATTTATTTATTATAGAAACTATACCTGTTACTAGCCTGCTGTACTCGCGCAAAAGATCACTTTACTCAGTCAATAAATAAGTCAGTTACAAAATCTCAAGCAGCGTCCTGGCACAGTTAATAACAGACGCTGGACATTAGAAAAGACAGAATCTGAACTCTTGATAAATCTCCACAAGAAAGGATGGTTTTGTTTGCTATTAACGTTTGCTAAGATAAGATATTCTATGAAAATAGACCGCACTAACCACCATAACAGAAAACTAATCACCTTATCCAAACAATCTTAGGATAGATTTGAGGGGCTGGAATAGTTACTTACTGTATATTTGTTTTCGTCGCCAACAACACTGATCTGTCCTCTGTATAGTGATGTACGGAGGTGTTCTCGTGAAATATAAATCTTTTTTATTTACATCACCATTCACTAAATAGAAGCTATTAAATATTTTCTCAGAACCTACAATTTGTATCTCAATCAGCTCCAAAATAATCTCTCCCTTATTTGTGGAGTAATTCAACATCTAAAACGGTTCTGTTATCAATGACCAATTGTTTATCGACGGAAACACAATGTCGATGAAGTCTTGGTCGGATAGATTGTAATAAGTCTAAAAACAAAATAAAATAAATCTGAAGACTTTTTCATTTCTTTATTTTCTTCCATTCAACGAAGAACGAAAACCCAAAGGTATAAACATCGGGGAGACTTGATAATGTTTATATATACATTCCTTCATATACACATGAGTGGAGAGAACAGCTACTCAATCATCGTTTTATTAACAAAATAATTCCGTATAACTGCTAGATAGTCGCCAGGTGCTCACTAAATGACGTCGTTCTTAATTTATCCGTAGCTTCTAACCTAACCTAACCTAACCTAACCATGTAACCACACTGATGCACCTGACGTTAGTACACACAAGTTTAAGAAAGACGTGCTGCTACAGTTTCTGGTGTGTGTGTGTGTGTGTGTGTGTGTGTGTGTGGGTGTGTGTGTGTGTGTGTGTGTGTGTGTGTTCGTTCTTCCTTATAAATAAAAAACAAACAAAAACAAAGCACTTTCACTATCCTTAGGCAAAATACTATATACAGGGAAAGGTGAATTATTGTGTCATGGAGGAGAGAGAGAGAGCTGTGGGGGGAGGGGGTTTACGTCTCTCACTAACACCATAGAATTCAGTTATAGTTGTGTGTGATGTTTGGCGACCTGCTCTACTGTATATTGTTCAAAGTTTCCTTCTCTTTCCTTGTAACTGTACTTTCTCTCCATCTTCTATATCCAACCTTGAGAGAAGAGAGACAGAGAAGAGAGACAGAGAGAAGAGAGACAGAGAGAAGAGAGACATAGAGAAGAGACAGAGATAAGAGAGACAGGAGAGACAGAGAGAAGAGAGACAGAGAGAGAAGAGACAGAGATAAGAGACAGAAATAAGAGACAGAGAGAAGAGAGACAGAGAGAAGAGAGACAGAGAAGAGAGACAGAGAGAAGAGAGACATAGACAAGAGACAGAGGTAAGAGAGACAGAGAGAAGAGAGACAGAGAGAGGAGAGACAGAGAGAAGAGAGACAGAGAGAAGAGAGACAGAGAGAAGAGAGACAGAGAGAGGAGAGACAGAGATAAGAGAGACAGAGAGAGAGGAGAGACAGAGAAAAGAAAGACAGAGAGAAGAGAGACAGAGAGAAGAGAGACTTTGTTTTTATATAAATTTGTCAATGATTGCCGTCAAGGTCTGTATATATCCTGGGTTTAAAAATACCTGTACTGTCAATACAGTTTTAATACATACTTGTAACTGGAAATAATAATGACCAGTAAATATACAGGAAAACATTGTGTGACTGTAGACTAAAAAAAAGCAATATTAATGGAAGGAAAAGAGAGGCGAGCAATAAGCATTAACATACGAGATGAAATTAAAAGCAATATATAATAATTAGTGCCAAGGTAATGGGAGATACCTGGGTCACACTCAGGTATTGTCTGGTGCCACAAGTTAATGAGAGCCAGCGCAGTAGTCATAAGATCATTATATCCAGCAATATTCTCTTATTTCCTGTAATATTTACTCACATAACACACATAAAAGCTTTCCTTAATAACAATATATCTGCCAAGAGACACATTAATAAAAGGTGAGTTTACTGTTGTTAATTAGCCTGTTCCTCCAGTTAATATTACAGAGAACTAGACGAGTTGAAATATCTATGTGGCGTTTAATTAAAATATATAATCTTTAGTTTTATTATTGTGAACTTTTACAGCATCTCCGTCAGTTAGAGTCAATGAAGGTGTCGGGGCGGGTGTGTGTGTGTGTGTGTGTGTGTGTGTGTGTGTGTGTGTGTGTGTGTGCTTGGAAATGGTTGGGAATAATGGATTAGGAACATACCTGTGACTAATACCTGTGACTGGATTCATTAAAAGTTTAAAGTTTAAATGATGATAGCCGATACACCACCGAGGCAGCAGTCATGGACACACACACACACACACACACACACACACACACACACACACACACACACACACACACACGGTAGCAGCAGGATATACTTGAGTTTATATTCGGGATTATCTGGGATATTAGTTGGGTAAGGGTTGAGAATTATAGTATCAACTGGGTACATGTACTAAGACTATACAAGTGGTACATACACAAGACTAAAAACGTAGTAGTAATTAGCAGTAGTCAGGTAGATATGAGGTACAAAGAAATGTTAAATCCTCATATATCTCCTTGTAACAGGTAAGACTACAAATTTAACATCAAAATAAAGATGGGATTTGGTTCTTCTCATTTTTCTCTCCTTTCCTTCTCTTCCATTATCTTCCTTTTCTTCTCTTTTGTCCCCTCCCTCTTTTTGTCCCCCCTTCCCTCTATATACAAAGTGATTGTTGTTCACTCTCACTGTCTCTTTCTCTTTTCCTCTCTTTTCTCGCTACTGCTCTACTTTCTTTTGATATTTCCTCTTTCTTTCTTTCTCTTTTGGTCTCTTAAGTGTGTCTGTCCTTGTCTGTCGATTTGTAAACAGAAGTTAGCTTGTATTTGAACACCTGCTATGACTTTGATTATAACCAACAATAAACACCGTTGCTTCCTCCGTTATCAAGTTATATTAAATACAGACACACATACATACTGACACCTATCCAACTAAAAGAATATATTCATACATATAACAAACCTTCCATCAATTTCTATTCGTCTAACATTTCTCGAGCCATCTATCAATTGTATTTACTATCGATTTACCAAGAATATTTTAAAACTTTCATATCAGACTTTCAATGAACTCCAAATCGTATATATTCTGCTGCTTTGAACTATATATCTATCTGGTGAATAATAGATTTTTAATAAATATTTTCACCCACACACAAGTGCAAAAAGTGAATGGTGGTGAAATTTGATATAGTATGTCCTTCGCTATATCACTACACCCAGAGGCCACTTGTTGCGGCTCAGATAACGAATTATTCCCATTTGTCAAAATATTTGGAGTGTTAACCGAACACTGAATATCAACCCCGTGTCCAGTGCTATGGGATTTGACTTAATATTTATGTATTTAACTAATGAGGCGAGAGAGAAAAAGACAGACAGACAGACAGACAGACAGACAGACAGACAGAGAGAATTACTACCAAAAAATTACTAAATTATCTCAATATTCTGGATAAAATGATAGGTAATATCTCCTCCCTTTGCCCTACACGGAGAAAAAGAGACGCAATTTCATCATTCAGTTTACATTAGTAATTTGATTTGCATTCATGGGATCCAAGAGTGTTTGATTCACCTTTTCTTAGGTTGTTCAAGATCTTTTAAAACTTTTGGAAAGGATAAATATATATTTTTTCAGAGACTCGTTATACATCTTTATGGAAACTAAGATTTATTGAATGAAAAATTAACAATGATAAGAACTAGACAGAAAAGTAAACATTGACTGAAACAAATAGCAACTAAAACAAATATACAGAGAGAGATAAGCAAAACAAAACAAGGAAAATTATAAACAAGTTGAAGCAAAAATTCAAAATAAACAGAGATAAGCAATGAAAAGTTAAACAGAAACAAAGAAATAAATACAAAGAGAAACAGAAGCAGAAATAAATTAAGACAGAAAAAAAACAGATACAGAGAGACGCGTAAATAACGTTAATTAAGAGACACAGAGAAGGTGAATGACAAGAGACAATCAGAGCGAGAGAGACAGAGACCTAATTAAGGAGGTACCTGGACCACACAACAACAGGGAAGCCACTGGAGAACTTAGCTTCACTCAACACACACAACACAGCTCGTCACTCTGGCAGGGAAGCCACTGGAGAACTAAGCTTCATACAACACAGTTACCCACTCTGGCAGGGAAGCCACTAGTGAACTAAGCTTCACACAACACAACTCGTCACTCTGCCAGGGAAGCCACTGGAGAACTAAGCTTCACTCAACATACAACACAGCTCGTCACTCTGGCAGGGAAGCCACTGGAGAACTAAGCTTCACTCAGCACAGCTCGTCACTCTGCCAGGGAAGCCACTGGAGAACTAAGCTTCACTCAACACAGCTCGCCACTCTGGCAGGGAAGCCACTGGAGAACTAAGCTTCACTCAACACACAACACACCTCCTCACTCTAGCAGGGAAGCCACTGGAGAACTAAGCTTCACTCAACACAGCTCGTCACTCTGCCAGGGAGAACTAAGCTTCACTGCTCGAGAACTAAGCTTCACTCAAAGCACAGCTCTTCACTCAACACAGCCACTCTAGCACTGGGAAGCACTCACTGCAGGGAAGCCACTGGAGAACTAAGCTTCACTCAACACAGCTCGTCACTCTGCCAGGGAAGCCACTGGAGAACTAAGCTTCACTCAACACAGCTCGCCACTCTAGCAGGGAAGCAACTGGAGAACTAAGCTTCACTCAACACAGCTCGCCACTCTAGCAGGGAAGCCACTGGAGAACTAAGCTTCACTCAACACAGCTCGTCACTCCCTCCACAATGTCGGCCGTCTCTGAGTCTTAATACTGGCAGCGGTAGTCAATCCCTCGACCGTGTAGGGCAGACAATGCTTGTGGTTAACAATGGTTCATCACACCACACAGTAAGCGCCCCAACAACACCCCAGAAATTACAAGACAACTCCCCAAACTGTACTAATTAGATAAAAGGATTTTGTGTGAAGGATCGTGAGTTCGTAATGGTGATTAAGATAACAAGTATGATCACATTTATATTATATTTGCATAATTTGGGAAGAATTTTTGGTTCTTTGGGCAATTTATTGATAATTTGTCAAGATAAGTTTAATTATAAGCCTGTAAACTCTTCTAATGATGTATATTTTATCATTCTTTGACCTGTTGAGATAAGTTTCAAATGAGTAATTCAAATCTTTTAGAAATATGAAAACTTAATTAATCACAAGTGAGGCTCAGTTAACTCAACATGTCAACGTTTTAAGTAATAATGTTGGGGGCACAAACACGCTTCGTCATTACTCTCTCACGGCGAATGTTCAACACAGCGGTTTATCATGAGGGCCAACCACACTTTTATAGCAAACACAATTATAGTGATTAATGGCTCATTCTTTTTATAGCCTTTTGAACAAATATTTGATGAAGTAGAAGCAGTAGGGTTATTAGTTAAGGATGATATGATGTAGATACTGGATTAATTGTCCTAATTGTCCTCATTATGCTTCAAATTAATCACCGTATGATAATATTAGTGACAGTAAGAGTAATATTGGTGATAAGTATTACAGTAACAGAAGTATTATTTTAATGGTTAGTACAATATCAGTAGTAATATCAGAAACACTTTAAGTTACATCGAAAGTCTCAAGAGAAGAAGTTATTTCAAGACAATATAACATCCACAATGACTTTTCCCCAGATTTTATTTACACCCACAAACACGTCAGCTCAGGGTAATGGGATTTAATATAATTTCTTTTTTTGGCACCCGATGTAACATTATTTTTTTTCTCTTGTTTTTTGTACGCGGATTATAAAACTTTTGGTCTTTTACGAGTTTATGACAGTGTTGTATAGTTATTTTTGGCTCACTTTGATAGAAACAACATCAAGAACGGATTATATGATACAATAGAAGTGAGTGAAGAGAGTTTAGGAAAGATTAAGTGAACCTTATATTAAATTCTTCTTCTCTTCCTCCCTCTCATCTCCATCCCTTCCCCTCTCATCTCCACCCCTTTCCCTCTCATCTCTATCCCTATCTCTCTCATTTCCATCTCATCTCCATCCCTTCCCTCTCATCTCCATCCCTCCCTCTCTCTCCTCCCCCTCTCATCTCCATCCTCCTCTCATCTCCTCTCCTCTCATCTCCATCCCTCCCCCTCTCATCTCCATCCCTCCCCCTCTCATCTCCACCCCTTTCTCCTCCCTCTCATCTCCATCCCTATCTCTCTCATTTCCAGCCAATCCCTCTCTACCCTCACTTTTCCATCCTTCAACATCCTCTCTTTCTCACCACCATCTTTCCCTCTCTCTCATTACCACCTTGACACACACTCCCACCATCATCACCACCATCATCATCATCATCATCATCATCATCATCATCATCACCCCCACTGCCTCTCCTTTACCCTCATTACACATGACTAATCAACTTCAACCTCATTTACGGGAGGAAAAAATAACATTTATTTTGTCTTTTTTCTTCTCCTTGGGTTGATTATCCCGACGATGATCTGTAAAATTGAGACGTGTAAAATGACCAAGAAGCTCCACGAGGAATTATGTTCAGGTGTGTTTAAAGACGGGAGGATGAGAGGTTTCAAGGGGGGATTTACCTGTATGGAGAGGTGCATGTTTATTAAGGGGGTCTGATAAGGTGCATTGGGAAGGAGAGGAAGGGTGATATGAAGGAAAGAGAAAGGAGGAAAAGGAAGGGAAAGTGGAGAGGAGGGGTGGTGTGAAGGAAAGAGAAAGGAGGAAAAGGAAGGGAAAGGGGAGAGGAGGGGTGGTGTGAAGGAAAGAGAAAGCAGGAAAAGGAAGGGAAAGAGGAGAGGAGGGGTGGTGTGAAGGAAAGAGAAAGGAGGAAAAGGAAGGGAAAGGGGAGAGGAGGGGTGGTGTGAAGGAAAGAGAAATGAGGAAAGAGGAGAGGTGGTATGAAGGGGAAAGAGGAGGAAAAGGAAGAGATAGAAAAATGGCGAAAAAGAAATATATCGACAGAAGAATCAATTGGGAGCAAAATAATGGATCGACAGGTGGATGCATGTGTGTGTGTGAGGAGAGAGAGAGAGAGAGAGAGAGAGAGAGAGAGAGAGAGAGAGAGAGAGAGCAGCACTCTTTTTGGTATAACTAAAGGAACATACCCCATAAAACAACGCGATTATATGCTCTCAAAACACACAGACACAACGAAACAGATAACAGTTCACACAGACACACACACACACACGCCACCCCCCTCTGTTCTATTATTAATGCATCCCTCAGACAAAGCAAATGCCCTAATGAATGGAAAACCGCATTTGTCACCCCCATCCCCAAGGTGACCACCCCACAGTCCCTGAACGACCTCAGGCCAGTTGCCATTACCCCCATACCCAGTCTACTTAGTGAGGACTTTGTTTTTGAATGGGCATTTGCCAGTATCTATCAGTCAATTGATTCACAGCAATTTGGCAATATGAGGACCTCCTCTACATCACACTGCTTGGTGAACTTTCTGGATTTTCTGCACAAAAACTTGCAGAAACGTAAGACATCACTGGCCGTTGCCCTTGTGGACTTCAGAAAGGCCTTTGACCTTGTTGATCAGTGCACTGTTATCAACAAGGCTATTGCACTAGGGCTGCCCACCAACCTGGTCTCATGGCTCACTAATTTCTTGAGTGGACGTCGCCAAGCAGTGAGGTATCAGGGCTTGGTCTCTACATTCCAACACCTCACCTGCGGTGTTCCCCAGGGGACCAAGATGGGACCACTGTGTTTCCTGATCCTGATCAACGACGCTCTATCGGACACTCCTCACAGGTGGAAGTACGTGGATGACTGCACTGTGGGGGTTTCAGTGGACAACACCGCACCAGAATACTCATCGCTACAAGGCACCCTGGACAGGCTACAGGCATGGACTACGGAGAACAAGGTCACCATCAACCACACCAAAACCGTAGTCATGCACATCAATACCGCCACCACTCCAGTGCAAGCCCCAGCAGTCACAGTGGGTGCCCATCCTCTCCAGCTGGTGCAGTCTGCCAAACTCCTGGGTGTAACTATAGACAACAAACTTGACTGGAAGGCCCATGTAAATAACACAGTCAAGGCAGCCTCGTACCGTCTCTACATGCTACGAAGACTTAGGTCACTTGGGACACCCACGCCAGAGCTGAGGACCATCTACAACGCCTTTATTC
Source organism: Homarus americanus (assembly GCF_018991925.1). NCBI lineage: Eukaryota > Metazoa > Arthropoda > Malacostraca > Decapoda > Nephropidae > Homarus > Homarus americanus. The sequence continues at coordinate 2,853,515 of NW_024731852.1, forward strand.
TCCCCAAACTAACGTATGCGTCACCAGCCTGGTCGTCTCCTCTCAACTCCACCCAACAACGTCAGCTAGAGAAGGTACAGAAAAGGGCCTGCAGAATTATGCTCGGCGCAGAATACTCCGGCTACACCAACGCTCTCTCCACCCTGGAAATGCCATCCCTCAGTGACCTCCACCACCAAGCACTGGAAAGGTTTGGCCGTGGACTACTGCACCACCCTCGTCATTGCCACCTCCTGCAGCCCCCCACCCAACTCGCGCAGTCCGCTACTACAACAAAATTCAGCCCATAAGAGCCCGCACCGATAGATATAAGAACAGCACCATCCCATCTATTGTTATAATAATAAACAACTCCTGATTTATGTACTGTACAGCCCTGTAAATGACTTGAATATCTCGTATTTCATTATGTCTAAATCAAATGTAAGTCTGTATATTTTCAGCCACCGGCTGCAACTCTATTAATAAACCGTTTATTATTAGTATTAATTAATTATTATTATTATTATAATTATTATTATTATTATTATTATTACACACACACACACACACCACTCACAAACAGACAGATAGAGAGACAGACACACACCTTTACTCTCTAATCATCCAAGAATAATTATATAAAGATAATCATCTAAATAAGAGACTCCTGGATTACAAATATAATTGATAACTTCGATTCTGTTAAAGACTGATAATTCCAGTTATTGTCAGAGGATAAACTGCAGCCGTTTACATGGACTCGCTATAACATTAAGAACTTAGCTGATCATTAAAATAGTTATAAGTTAGGTTCGTGTTCCAGGTAGTAGTAGTGATGTTCTTCACACCTGTAATTACCTTTCAAATTGTTTCCTTTATAAGTGAATATTAGTTTAGTAGACATGCATATAAATTGTTTTAACCTAACCTAACCTAACCTAACCTAACCTAACCTAACCTAACCAACCTTCACGGGTCTTACCTCATATTACCTCCAGCATTAACACAAGGTTCTCTATATCTCGACTACTAATATATAGGAAGTTCATTATACTGTTTACTATACCTGTCATTGGCCAGGAACTTAATGGTGGCTTTAATGGTAATCGTGTAGCTAAGGTGGCCATTAGGTAAGTTAGATAGTAAGGGAAACAAAGAAGGACAGACAAAAGAGGGAGATAATGAAAAGGAAACAGAGAGACAGAGAGAAAAAAGATAGAATAAAAAACTTGGATGGTTTAATCCAATATGGAAGAACGAGGTGCCATGTGTGTGTGTGTGGGGGGGGGATGTAAGTACCCATGTATGTTATGGAAGAGGAACGACATATTTCTCACTCGTTCTCTATAAAAATCATTACTCGCAACACGTCACACTTCCAGAACTCAAAAATACAAACATACAGTCAGGTTCTCAAAGTACCTTCATCGGCGTACTGTATAAAAAGTTGATCGTACGGCAGGTAGTACCAAAGAGCCCCGTCTGTAGGTTAAGTTAGTCAATAACTCTCCAAAGGCTGTGTTAGTTGGCCAATGCAGCCCAAACTTAATGTCAACATACAGGGATTTGGGGGAGGAAAGGTGAAGCAGTAAATATAGCTCCTCTGGCGGGAACGTAAGTGTGTGTATGTGTGTGTGTGTGTGTGTGTGTGTGTGTGCCTTGTGGATTAACCTTGGTAGGTATAAGGATACGGGAGAAAACCAGAAACGAAAAACCTGCGGTAGAGCCCCGCATCAGGCAGACATGCTTACAGAGCTCCAACAGGACCGCAACGGCGGTGTAGACGGAAGAGGTGACCACCGTGGAAGCCCAACGACTACACCAGCGAACGAAGGCAATGCCTGATGGACAGGCTACTAAAGCGAAACCCAACAAACCGGGCTATCGGCAGTTCATTGCAACTCTCCCTCTCCTCTGTCGTTACAACACTTGCACCACTGGATCAGGTAAAAGGAGAGCCAAGATGTGTGGTTGCAACCTGCGCTCCTCCCTCATCACATAAATCAAATCACGCGCAGCCATCATCCAGTTCATCATACCTCTCATCACCATCCAAACCCCTATACCCCAAAAGTCCTATGGCGACGGACGAGTGGTGACGGGGACAGGCAGAGATGACTGCCGGGAGTCTCTAGTCACAACTTTGCAGAAGGGCGTCACAGATAAGATGGTCGTTTATGCACTGGGATTTAGGCAGCATTGCAATCCGGTCCTATCAGTGCGACTGAGCAGCCCCTTCCAGGAACCACTCTGCTCACCCCACATGGGGGAGGGGGCTAGAAAAGGTGCCCTAAACATAACATGCCTAAAAAAACAACCTGACTGGGCAACCGCACCCACTAAGGTCATCCTTATGCGGTCGAAAACACAACCAAAATCACAGATCCAAACAAAAACAAACAATACAACCTCTTATGGTCGCTGCATGAAATGTCAGGACAATCTGGATACTGGCACAAATGAACGTCCTGAAAGAAAAACTGCCCTTGTGGCAAGAGAGCTGGCTAGATATAACATCGATATAGCAGCCATTAGTGACTCCCGGCTCCCAGACGAGGGTTAAATCAAAGAACGGGGGTCTGGCTATACCTTCTTCTGGAATGGTAAGCCTCCTGCGAAGAAAACTTGTGCGCAGGCCCCCTGCACTCATCCGACGGTAACTTCATAATTAAAGACGATGAATGACTCATTCAGTGCTGGAAAGAGCACTGCCATTCACTGCTCAATCGAAACCCAGCAGGTCCCTCAGCATCCAGAGATGACCCACGTCAACTATCCTCCATCCATAGATGAAGTAGTTACCGCCACCAAACATAAAAAAATAACAAAGCCTCAGGGCCTGATGGAATCCCAGCCGAGGTGTGTAAAGCAGGAGGACCTCTGCTTACCAGCAGTCTCCACTCTCTCCTGGAGAATATATGGGAAAAGGAGGAAATCTTCCAAGATTATCGCCCGAGTCCTCCCAAACAGACCTCTTCCTGAGGCAGAAAGCTTCCTCCCAGAATCTCAATGTGGCTTTAGACCATCACGTGGCACCCCTGACATGATCTTTGCTGTCCGTCAGATACAGGAAAAGTGCAGAGAGCAGCGTTGTGACCTGTACATGGGTTTCATCGACCTAACCAAGGCCTTCGACTCGGTCAACAGGGAAGCCCTCTGGTGGACCCTCAGCCGTTTTGGCTGCCCACCAAAATTCATCGACATTGTGAGGCAACTCCACGATGGCATGAACGGCAGTGTTCTGCACAACGGCACCCAGTCTGAGTTCTTCCCCATCCAAACATGGGTTAAACAAGGGTGTGTACTGGCACCAACTCTCCTTTCCATATTATTGGCTGCCTTCCTTACTCGTGCCAGTGCTAATTTAGCTGGCTAGGTGGACATCGAGTGCCGGATGAAGGGTCTTTTCAACATAAGACGACTCCAGGCAGGAGCAAGGGTGTCGGCAGCTTCCTTTACTGAACTTCGGTATGCAGACGACCTCACCCTTGTTGCTCACACTGAACACGACCTACAGGAGATCCTGAACATCTATGCAGATGCGAATGCACACTTCGGCCTTGAGGTGAATGTACGTAAGACTCAGATTCTCTTTCAAAGTGCCCCTGGTTCAGACACAACCCCACCACCCATCCAGCTTAACGGTACTACCCTCTCTAATGTTACCCACTTTCGGTATCTCGGCTCCCACCTGTCCACCACTGCGGTCATCGATCAAGAGATTTAGCATCGGATTACATGTGCATCTCAAGCCTTTGACAGACTCCAAAACTGTGTCTTCAGCCTTATGGAGCTGAAATTAGCTACAAAGTTGCACGTATATCGAGCAGTGGTCCTCCCCACCCTGCTATATGGCAGTGAGACATGCTCACATACAGGAGGCACCTCAAGGCTCTTGAAAACTTTCACGAACATAGTCTTCGTTCTATCCTCTGCGTTCGCTGGGAAGACAAGAGAACAAAATTAATGCCAGTATTCTTGTTGACACCAACTGTAGGAGCATCGAGGCTACCATTATCCATGAACAACTACGTTGGACTGGCCAAGTTACCCGCATGGACGACAGTAGACTGCCAAAGCAGCTACTTTAGAGTAGACCTAACGAATAGTAAACGTAACGCCGTTGGGCAACTGAAAAGGTATGAGGATAGTCTTAAAAAAAACCCTGAAAAAGTGCCAAATCCGCCCCCTCACCTAGGAGACGATTTATCCACATCGTAACGCTTGGAGGAGCACCACACGAGAAGGTGTTAATACTTTCGAGTTCGCCAGACTGCAAACCGAGGCAGACAAGCGCCAACGCCTGAAAAACGCTGTCAACGTCCCTCCCGCACTAGATGCAGCCCTCCACATGTGCAACGAATGTGAATGACTGCCGGTTCCGTATCGGCCTCTTTAGTCACTTCAAAATTCACCAACCTAGGTGACATCCTTAATAACTCATATCATTGCATCATAGCTGGATGATCTTCATACTCGACTCCGAGTGACAGCAAACTAGTAGTAGTAGTAGTAGTAGTAGTAGTAGTAGTAATGTGTGTGTGTGTGTGTGTGTGTGTGTGTGTGTGTGTGTGTGGATCGTGAATCTGTAGGTGGATCGTGTGTGTGTGTGTGTGTGTGTGTGTGTACAGGTGAGGAAATTAATTTGGCTAGTTGGTTTTTAATTAGAAAGAGAAGTGAGTGGGAGGCTTGGGAGTAATGGGATCAAGGAGAGACAGAGGGAGTAGAAAAATATGAGGAGAGGGAGGGGAAAGACGGAGAGGGAATGAGTAGGAGGATATAGAGGAAAGAAAGAGGTCTAGGAAAGTAAAGAAAGGAGGGAGTGGAGGGGCTGTGAAGAGGTAGGGATGTAGAGGCTGGGAAGTGGTATGGGTAGGGAGGGAGGGGGGAAGAAGGCAGTGTAAAGGAAGGTGGGGGAGGAGGGGGCGGCGTGGGTGTGTCAACAAGCCAGAAATAATTGAGGTCTTAACATGAAGGAGTGGAGGAAAATAATTAGGAGAGGTAAGCGCACGCGCGCACACACTGTAGATTAATATAACCCGTTTCTTTTCTATTTTTAATTTCTTTCTATTCATATTTTTTCGCCCCCTAGGGCCTGTTGTGGGTCGTTCGACCTGTGCCTGGGTGGGCTAATTCCCGTAAAACACACACACACACACACACATTTATAATAACCACCATTTGTAGGTGAATCTTCCAGGTGTACTCATTAATTAACAGGTAAGTAAAGTCCTAAAAACAAACAAGAAACATGTGATATGTTTGTAAATATTTAGTAGTCACCCAGAACTCCGCTACCACTATAATAATGCTTAATTATACATCTGAAAATTTTTCCTGGTGAATATATTATGACAAATTATCATTGTTCATCAGAATGCTAATGATTTATTTCCACCGCTGAAAATGTTACATTAAAAGAAATAATTAAAATTCTTTGTAATAATTCACCTCGTACCTTCACATATACTTACATATAAACACTCACTATGCATATGTATATGTACACATATAAACGCAATAACCATCATACATTTTTAAAGATTCCCCAAAGTTATCGCTTCACATTATCACCAGCCTACACACGTACACTTAACCTTCTATACTTCACACATTTACGACAAAAAGGAACGAATAGACAGCTTTAATGGACCTGTGTTGACGATATAAATCTAGTAGGGTGGCTGAGTCAACACAACACGGCGGGATTCTACCTTGTTCACAATTTGTGGCTGGTCACGCACGGCTCAATTCACCTCACCTTTACTATAGATAATACGAGAGAGAGAGAGAGAGGGAGAGAGAGAAGATGGAGATATAGAGAGGGAGGGTGGGAGGGAGAGAGAGAGAGAGAGAGAGAGAGATATGGGGAGAGGGAGGGAGGGAGGGGGAGGGAGATGGAGGAGAGAGAGAGAGAGAGAGAGAGGAGATGAGAGAGAGAGAGAGAGAGAGAGAGAGAGAGAATTATTAAACGTAGTAACTTTATTCACCACTTGAGACGCCTATCACGTGTAATCTGTATTATAATTCACTAACTACAGCCAAAATGAAATGTTTACTCAACCTTCACATTGACATTAAACATTTACATAATCATGACGTTTCTAATAAAATATAACTCCTCGTGACCTTTATACACAGTGTTGGATTTCATGTAGCCGAAAGATGATAGTTTTTCCCCCCTGACGTGACTCCTGAGGTGGTTCTTGGTATATTACTGTGTTTCTCTGTAGCTGAAAAGACCCCCTGACGTGACTCCTGAGGTGGTTCTTGGTATACTACTGTGTTTCTCTGTAGCTGAAAAGACCCCCTGACGTGACTCCTGAGGTGGTTCTTGGTATACTACTGTGTTTCTCTGTAGCTGAAAAGACCCCCTGACGTGACTCCTGAGGTGGTTCTTGGTATACTACTGTCTTTCTCTGTGGCTAAGAAAAAGACCCCTGACGTGACTCCTGAAGGTGAAGTTTCTTGGTATATTACTGTGTTCTCTGTAGCTGAAAAAGACCCCGGCTCCTGAGGTGGTTCTTGTGGTATATTACTGTATTTCTCTGTAGCTGAAAAGACCCCTGACTCCTGAGGTGGTTCTTGGTATATTACTGTGTTTCTCTGTAGCTTGAAAAGGGCCCCTGGCGTGGCTCTGAGGTGGTTCTTGTGCCACTGCATGTTTCTCGTAGCTGAAAAGACCCCTGACGTGACTCCTGAGGTGGTTCTTGGTATACTACTGTGTTTCTCTGTAGCTGAAAAAGACTAGGCGTGACACCTGAGGTGGTTCTTGGTATATTACTGTGTTTCTCTGTAGCTGAAAAAAAGACCCCTGACGTGACTCCTAAGGTGGTTCTTGGTATCTCTGTATTTCTCTGGACCCACCTCGCTGTTCCCGGGGATAAGAGGGTAATAATGACCATGCTAAACCCGATTTAAAGTGAGAGGGAGAGCGAGGTGACTGAATGAGGCGAGGTCAAGGAGTGTTGAGAGGAGGAGCAGGAGAAGAAGAAAGGAGAGGAGGACTGGGGGGGGAGGGGGGGAGGAAGAAGAGTGAAAGGTGTGTGTGTGTGATGTGTATGTGTGTATGTGTGTGTGTGTGGAGGGATTGATCAGAGGATTGTCGAGCACAGGTATTGAAATTCTGTAGAGTTAACGATGAAATTAAAAGGCCGTCCCATAAGTCATTACTTTACCCAGGATTAAACCAACACACCACCAACACTATGTCATCACCAACATTCTCCAACACACTGAATCTTACACCAACACTCTCCAACCCCCTGAATCTTACACCAACACACCACCACCACCAACACTATGTCATCACCAACATTCTCCAACACCCTGAATCTTACACCAACACACCACCACCACCAACACTATGTCATCACCAACATTCTCCAACACACTGAATCTTTCACCAACACACCACCACCACCAACACTATGTCATCACGACCACACTGAATCTGAAACACTCTGAATCTTACACCAACACACCACCACCTACAACACTATGTCATCACCAACATTCTCCAACACCCTGAATCTTACACCAACACACCACCACCACCAACACTATGTCATCACCAACACTCTCCAACACCCTGAATCTTACACCAACACACCACCACCACCAACATTATGTCATCACCAACACTCTCTAACACCCTGAACCTCACACCAACACACCACCAACCCACCATCACCAACACTCTCCAACACCCTGAACCGCACACCAACACACCACCCACCATCACCAACACCCAGCTGGCTCTCCACAATGACATATTCAACTTGACTCTTATAAGAAGGTGAATGAATAGCAATGTTACCAAGTTTACTTATCTAGGACTCGGAGTAATTGGATGAATTTACATACAGCGGAAGCCTGAAACCAAGAGATTAGCCAATCAGTATTAGTAAGTGAATGTGAGAGCAAAAACTTTAAGATTTATTTTATTTTCATTGATGATTATTCCGAGGAGTTAATTGACTTGAGAAGATCATGTGTGGAATAAAGACTATTGTGTGTGTGTGTGTGTGTGTGTATGTGTGTGTATGTGTGTGTGTGTGTGTGTGTGTAATTGTACAAGCATTGGTGTTTATGATTGTGACCATACTTACCGTTGAGCATATACGTATTCTGGAATAGAGAGACAGACAGACAGAAATACTGAAAAAAAGCATCTCTAGTCTCCCACAATAAAATGGCTGAAACAAGAGTCTACGAGGCCTGACGATTCCTCCAGTGACAAGAGAAAAAACCAAAATAAAACGTTTGGACAGCATACGGTTTTTGAGACCTCGTAAACGTAAAGAAACCCTCAACGTTTAGTGGTGGTGAGGGAAACATTTAAGACCCTCGTGTAGGTTTAAGGTTCACTGAGAAGAAAAAAAAAATGCCAGTGACCTAAAGAAGAAACCACTTTCCACCATGTAGTTCCATAATACCCTAAACCATTAAATAATTCCAGACGAAACCAGGCCATTAGAGATCACCTGAAACCACTACGAGTCATCCCAAATAAATATATAATTCAATCAGGATAGTTTTACCCTCACTTCACTCTAATCTTAAATCTATCCAAATAAAGAATTAACATTTCTTAATTTTCCTTAAAAAAAGATAGAAAGCAAACACATGCATGAGGAATATAACACTCTTTCATGTTTTGAATTCACAGAAAGAAAATAAATTGTGTATCACATGTCAAGCTGATACTATGGATGCTGGCTGGAGTCTCCCAATAAAAAAAAAAGTTTCCTCTCTATCCAACATTGATCACGTGTCGACACTACAGCTCACAGGCAACCAGACGTGCCTCCCTCCCTCCCTCCCTCCCTCCCTCCTTTTTTTATAATTGTCTGTCAGTTCGTGTGTCTTTCTCTCCAGTCTTTATTTTGGTCTTAATTGCCGGGTATAGTTGTTGCTCTAATGGTCTGTTGGTCATTTGGTTTCGATGCGTCCTTAGAGTTTTCAGTGTTGTGGTTTTTATTCATGTCTGGTTTAACGTGATGGTTTCTGGCTGTATAAGGTTTCCAGCACTGGTTGTTTCGGCTTTGTGTTCTGTTTATTGAGTAAATGTCCAGTATATTGATGAGATATACGGATGGGATACAAGGTTAGGTTAGGTTAGGTTACGTACAGTTGAGGAGATTTCCGACTAGTACACCCAATGTTGTCAATCCATTATTTCCGTGAGGTGTCAACCCCGAGAGTATCTGAACATGAATCTGAAGCCTGTAAGTAACTCGGTGAGACGTGAGGTGCACACAGTAGCCTGGGACCACAATGATATAATTTGATTCATTACATGTGTCCGGCAATGTTGACATAGATTATTATTGATGTACAGTAATATGGACGCTTTTAACGTGGACCAGTCCTGCATTCGACAATGTTAGGCTGAAACAGTTGGTTATACAATATAAATATACCACTTTATTTATCCTCAACCAACGTGTAAGAGACGTTAGTATAGTACCAGGCTTTATGTGGGTCAAGTGTTGTGGGGTGCAACTGTGTCCTATCCTCTGTCCAGGCGCACAGAGACCTCCCCTCCGTCTCCTTACGCCACACCACGTACCCTTAACATCTCCCATGAAGTGGCAAAAGGGGCATGGCTTAGCGATCTCAAGAATAGAGTTGCCAATTAGTGAATTCCTATGGGCCTGCGTGAGGCTACCTGTTATCTACCTACCTTGACTGTGTGCACCTCACGTCTCACCGAGTTACTTACAGGCTTCAGATCCATGTTCAGATACTCTCGGGGTTAACACCTCACGGAAATAATGGATTGACAACATTGAGTGTACTAGTCGGAAATGTCCTCAACTGTACGTGAACAACATGTAGAGTGACTCCCACGGGTACACTACAACCTGGCTGTAAATTTTAATGAGGATTATGAAAGAACATTATTTTAAAGGTTAAGGTACAGATACTTGGACAGATACAGTAATTGCTATAGCGTAAATAATAACAAGCAACAGGACATTTATGAGTTAAATTACAGATAAGTAAACAATTAGTTATTTCCACAGGACCAGAGTAACACACATATACGGTGTAACAAAATTATCTCTACCTTCTCCTCCAAGTTACAACTCCAGGATGGTCCAGTTGTTGGTAAATGGTGCCGTCAAAGCCTAAACTTGGGTTCACAAAACTTAGTCCAGACTAATTTGAGTTGAGTTAAGTTGAGCACGTTTAAGTCCACTCTGAGCCACCAAGCGGAGACGCCCAGATAATTATCACGAGTTTCGCTCTTGGTCCTCAGGATGAGATGACTTCTGGACTTGTCTGGGACAGCCAAGTACTGGTAGAGCATTTTCCAACATTGTTAATGTTAAAGTAATTCTGAGAAAAATGCTGATTTTACTCTGACTTACGGACCGGACTTAAATATTAGAAGATTAACTTCCAGCATTGTTAATTACTGAAGATGATAAAAGGATTATTTTTTTTCTTCTGAACTTTGTCCCCTGACTTGTGAACTTGGCGTTAAAAATGACCTGAGGGAGAGGATGAATGATGACTGTCTCTCTTAATGGTAGAGTGAATACTGATGGAGAGTGTCTATATTTTTTAACTTTGTTTCTGGTCTTCAAAATATTGCAGTAATTCTTAAGCTTAGCGGAAAGATGAAGTATTTATGGCCATATTAATACCTCGTTAATATTGATGTTCAAAAAATGATAGAATTTATATTTTTTATTTATTAGAAAATTATGAGGATGATTCTTAGCTTGACTGAAGATGATATAAGAGAAAAAAGATACAAATTATTAGTTTGTTTGAGCTAAGACTGGTAAAACTAATGAACGTTCCAAAAATTAACGTTCAGGTTTTATATTGAATAAAATCTATCAATTCAGAATTTCTTTTCCAGACTTCAAGATTAGACGAAGAAATTTTTGTCTATCTTGGAGAACGAACTAATGAGGAGACGTCAGCTATTTATTAATACCAAAGAAAATGATGAGAAACACCGTGAATTATTATAATGATTTATTCTTTGGGGGTTAAGAATTGACTGTTATATATATGGTTTTCTATGAGAATCTGTAAGATGACTTCTGTTGGTATTAATCACTATTGACCTAACTACCACTCAAGAATAATTACTATTTTCAATTTAATTTCTGACTCAAGAGCTTAATGCCGATCAAGTCTTTGGTTGAGAAAGACAGTTAACTTCTTCACAATTATTGAAAGTGTGTATTTAACATTTAGAGAAGAATAGTGGCAGCAGTGATGCGTTCTTATTACCTATAGTACAAACCAGCGATTTCGTGTTATATCCTTCAATGTTTATAGAAATCCAGGAAAGAAGAGGTTTAACTGATATGAATAAACTATTAGCTTAATGATTCACACACACAAGTACAGATAAACAAAGCCACTTTTTCGACTGTGGTTTTAGAGCAGGAAAAGTGAGCCGCCACAGAAAAACTTAAAATTTTTCTTCAATTAATTATGACGCCAAAACTATACTGAATACTTGATGGACCAAGATGTGGTGGCTGAAATCCTCCCACAAAACCTTTACTTTATTGTTGAGAAGTTTTATTATCGATAAAGTTTGTGGAATTGGAGAAAATATTATGATATAAAGTTCATTGCATTATTTGCTTTAAATCCGTGTTTACTCCAGCTTCTTGAGTATATCTTCCCGAGAGACTAATATCCTTGGGTAGAGCTCTGGTCGGCCATCAAATATTAATAAACATCCAAGAACAAAACCTTCACATTTACAAAGTCATCTTAGATCACCACATGTTACTTTCTCACTTCGTTTCTGTCTCGTCAACTTACAGTCTCACGGAACAGTATTAAAAAGACGCGATTGCTTACCAGGACTCCCAGATTAAATCTCGAGTATTCCCAAAGTCTCTCTCATATTTCAACACATGGTCTTTCACTTCGTCAGATAGTTCCCGTCATTTAACTCACCACAGATGATTACTGCCGCTAACTTTGTGGTCTGAGTGTGTCTGTGTGTCAGTTGGAATTATTAACTTGTGAGTCCATGCATTGTATACTCCAGAAGTGCTGCCATTTGTGGCTGTTAAGAGCAGCTGTGAGCCGTGAGTCACTCCTTTTGAAAGACGAAATTATGTTCTGGAGTAGAAGGGCTGTGAAGAGCTTTGAGAGAGAGAGAGAATAATATTCATGGGTATAATATACTGAGCGAGACGACAAGAGAAACAAACAGATATACTGTATAAGCTATTCTACACTGAGACACAGACAGGCGCTGATCAAACAATATCTGACACTAAAACACATTTATAAAAACCGTTCTGTATAGGAAACTCACATACAGCCTCTCTGTGTTGAGGAAATATTGCTAAATGTTTCCATTAAATCAAAATTTAAGTCAAAAGGGCTGATGAATTATGGTCATGGGTGAACGTGTTTGATAAATTAGTCCAGGAAATTATTTCATGAGAGTTGTGATTTATTGACTCCTACTGGGTTGTCTCTCGTTAGGTTAGGTTAGGTTAGGTTAGGCTGTGAGATGTTTGCTTTGGTTAGATTAGGTTATATTCACCATGATTGGTTAGGTTATTCGCTATCATCTGTATGTCTCTCCCTACTCCGTATCCACACACACACACACACACACACACACACACACTTTTTATCACATGTTATTCTAGAACGTGATAAAAAAAAACACCTGACAAGAATAACATGGTGGTATTGGACAGTCAGGTTTGTGAGGGAGAGAAAGAGAGAAAAAAGGAGGGAAAAAAAAAAACAATTCCCAGACCAGGACCCGAATTTTGATTCTGTAACTGCGGGTTTGGCTGAGTTGACACAGGCTAATGTTTGGTCCAGCTGAGGTTTGTGTTCTTGACTTAGTCCCCGCATTAAGGGTATAGAGGAGAAAAAATCGGTTTGTTTTGGTACTTGTGCTGTGGTGAATCAATATACCTGATTAAATTCTTGCTAGCAACCAATGATAAAGGTCCGGTAAATTTTCCACTATTTTGTTTAATTTAGAAAAAGTTAGCCATGGGACTTCCAATACTTAGTTTAATATAAAAAAATCACCAATCACTGTGAGTCAATCATTGTCCTTCTTGAACTAACTTCTTATAAGGAAGCAGAATAGTCAGTGGCAAGATAAACCATGGATAAATCTCTTAGCTAATAACATGACAAAAACAAATATAACGAGAGACTTGTAGACCACGAGGGAGAACGAACCTGCCTCGTCATCATGAGTCATCAAGATTGCTCCAGCAGTACTGACCCAGACGTTGACGACCAAAACTAGAACCTCGTTTAAGTTGGCCATAATGACCCTGGCTGTTAGTGGCCTAGAATCTTCAAAAACGGGAACGGGATTAAGTTAGGTCGTCCATTACATTGTACTATTAAGTTAAGAGATTTGAGGTTAACATAATATATCCAGTATACTGTACTGTGTTCTTAGCTTAACTGAGGAGAGCTTAACTTGGGGTGGCCAGGTTACTGTGCTGTCCCAGCAATTTCACGAATTAAACCTCTAACAGTGACAAAAAATATATGAATAGTATATGACAGTGACACCCTCACCATCAGTACCACAATAACACTCTCACTATCACTACCACAACAGTGGTGTTGGTGGTACTGGTGGTGGTTTTATATACGACCTCACAAGGGAGTCGTCGCCTCAACAGTTGTGTCAGTGTGTGAGAGGAACACCTCGACGCTGTCAGCTCAATAGGTCATAAAAAATGTAATATTTTGCGTTGGTCGTCGTATTGGCTGGAGGCCGCAGCACTCAGGTGAAGTAATGTGATATCAATATAACTTCAAGTAAATATATCAACTCTATCATCCGTGGAATATCACAAGTGAGCGAGTACCGGCGGCATTTACAATGAACCTTCACCTAAATCCCTCTCTCACTCTCTCGAGGAATCTTACTGGGAATTGCTTGTGGCGGCCACAGCTAATAGCCTGGCAGCTACCACTCACGCCGCGGGCAAGAGGCGGAGGTGATGGAGGGCGGAGGGGATGTATTTACCCTTGTAAATCACCTCCAGCGACGCCAACTTTTGCTCGTAAACTCCTGCCGTGGATCAACTTATGTAAAAATTGGTTTCTAACATTCGCAAAATTCAGTGGTTGTATTTTCTTTTACTCGGATATATATTTTGTTTATATTGCTAATGTCATCTGATATACATTGGTCTTATATTCCCGGAGGAATATAAGGTAGTAGGTAGTAGGTAGTAGGCAGCTATCAAACAGGGAGGTATTACCGCCTGGGAAGATATTGGCAGCATAATGTGTTGTCTAATGGTGGACCCTGCTGCTATATGGCATCACGAAAATTGTGACCAAGTCCCAGGTTGTTGATCTGACTTTCTGCCTCATTTACACACAATTGCAGGGTCTCAATTGTTTCTCTTACTTTGACAACACAACATACATATATTGTTTCTCATTATTGAGCTTTTTAAAAATATATATTTCTTTATGGTTCTTTATGATTATTATTATTATTATTATTATTATTATTATTATTATTATTATTATTATTATTATTATTAGATTTTCGCCCCCCAGGCCCCGATGTAGGTCAATGACCAGTGCCTGGGTGGGCTAATACCTGCAAAAAAAAAATAATAATAAAATAAAAATAAAATAATGAAACAATAACTACGTGTTGAATGTGAATAATAATGCACAGAAGACAATGTTGCATAGATCATAACCACCATCACTATAAACACAGTTCATCACATAATAATAAATATAATGTTACAAATGTTTGATAATTCTCATAGGTAAAAACAGCCCTAGATCAACGTTCTTTATACTCTATTAGAGGTCGTTAGCTCATCAGCTGTAGTAAACAAGGGCTAACTACGATCCAAACAATATAATTAGTTGATCTCATTCACGTACAGGGGATATAACAGGTGTAATGAGCGTGTTATTACCTGCGTCTACCTGAGTTGTGGTTCTCTCGTGTCTACTTCTCTCTCTCTCTCTCTCTCTCTCTCTCTCTCTCTCTCTCCTACTGACCCAGGATTAAATTCACTTATAACCAACACTAATATCCTTACAAACTTACTTTTTCCACATAATTTGCGCAGAAGTTCAGGAAAATATTTTTAAAAACCTATAAAAAAAAATATAAAAATATAAAATAATCGCTGAAAAATATATAGATATAATACTTTGGGTTTCCTGATAATATGTTGGGGAGATAAAACTGCATAAATGAATGTCCATTAATTTTATATAACCATATATGCTATTGATATATTAACTCTTATACAAAGGCAATGTCCAGTGGATGAAACATACATACATACATACATACATACATACATACATACATACTGTAAATTCCTGATCTGTATATTTGTATTATTTGTACAATGTTGTATGATTAATGCCAATTTGATTATGCATTAATGAGCTCAGTGTTTATACAAAGTCTAGCATATTTCAGGTGTGTATAAATGACGTTATTTTAGTGATTTATCAAGGTTGTATTAATTATTTATGACACTTTCAATAGACCTATGCTGTATGCTAAGGAAAAATAATAAATGCAAGCAATCTTCCTGTATAATTTAATAGTGGGATATTATTTAATTTCTCATAATGAAGAATTTCCTTACTTTACAATATCTGTCGTTTATTATTTATTCCACGTAAATTTTTGTATACCTTTGGTTATGACACTAAGCCAAAATTGGTATAAAAATATATATGTATATTTGTTATGAATTAAATTTGCATAGTAGATTTGCATGGCCGAGAATATATTTTGTGTGGTGTTATAAAGTTAGTTTGTATTTATGTAGTGAATCTAAAGAGTAAAGGGGCGATTATTATGGGAAATGCACCAAGAGCTTAGTTATTGTTGTGTGTGTATGACTGTGTGTGTGTGTGTATGACTGTGTGTGTGTGTGTGTGTGTGTGTGTGTGTGTATGACTGTGTGTGTGTGTGTGTGTGTGTGTGTGTGTGTGACTGTGTGTGTGTGTGTGTGTATGACTGTGTGTCTGTGTGTGTGTATGACTGTGTGTGTGTGTGTGTATGACTGTGTGTGTGTGTGTGTGTGTGTGTGTGTGTGTGTGTATGACTGTGTGTCTGTGTGTGTGTATGACTGTGTGTCTGTGTGTGTGTATGACTGTGTGTGTGTGTGTATGACTGTGCGTGTGTGTGTGTGTGTGTGTGTGTATGTGTGTGTGTCTGTGTGTGTGTATGACTGTGTGTCTGTGTGTGTGTATGACTGTGTGTGTGTGTGTATGACTGTGTGTGTGTGTGTGTGTGTGTGTGTGTGTGTGCTGTGTGTGTGTGTGTGTGTGTGTGTGTGTCTGTGTGTGTGACTGTGTGTGTGTGTGTGGCTGTGTGTGTGTGTGTGTGTGTGTGTGTGTATGACTGTGTGTCTGTGTGTGTGTGTGTATGACTGTGTGTCTGTGTGTGTGTATGACTGTGTGTGTGTGTGTATGACTGTGTGTGTGTGTGTGTGTGTGTGTGTGTGTGCTGTGTGTCTGTGTGTGTGTATGACTGTGTGTCTGTGTGTGTGTGACTGTGTGTGTGTGTGTATGACTGTGTGTGTGTGTGTATGACTGTGTGTGTGTGTGTGTGTGTGTGTGTGTGTGTGTATGACTGTGTGTCTGTGTGTGTGTGTGGCTGTGTCTGTGTGTGTGTATGACATGTGTGTGTGTATGACTGTGTGTGTGTATGACTGTGTGTGTGTATGACTGTGTGTGTATATGGCTGTGTCTGTGTGTGTGTGTATGACTGTGTGTGTGTATGACTGTGTGTCTGTGTGTGTGTATGACTGTGTGTGTGTATGACTGTGTGTGTGTATGACTGTGTGTGTGTATGACTGTGTGTCTGTGTGTGTGTATGACTGTGTGTGTGTATATGACTGTGTGTGTGTATGACTGTGTCTGTGTGTGTGTTTGAGCATATTCACGTTCCTATGTTGTTCTATCCATCCTATGATTCCCCAAAGTGTTAAGTTCATCATATGTAAACTTACTTGATTTATGTTTTATAATAATATCCTTAAATTATAATCTTTGTGAAATATATTACACTGAAACATATATTATAATAAAAAAAACTAAATATATTTCAAAACATTTCATACTTCGCCTTTATCAAAATGTCTCATATTTTCTCTCTCTCTCTCTCTCTCTCTCTCTCTCTCTCTCTCTCTCTCTCTCTCAACACACAGCCATGCCTCTTCTCTAACTAGAACAAGGTTGTGTGTTGTGACTAAATCATTGTGACATTTTGATAGCTGCCATATATCTGAGCCAAGGAATAGCTGCTGTCTGTTGTGTCTTCTCTAACCTAAATAAATCACGATTTTTTTTTTATTTATTGTTTCCCATCTTCTCTTGTTGATTGTTTTAGTTTTCTTTATTCTTTGTCTGTGTCTCTCTGGTGTTTTTCTTAAGCTTATAAGTTACATATTTTTATGTTGTTATATTTAATGTAGTTTTTTACCTTACCTAACCTAACCTAACCTAACTTTTACCTACGAATGGTATGTGTCAGTATGTATGCCGTATGCATATTAACACACACACACACACACACACACACACACACACACACACACACACACGTAACAGCCTCCTGATAAGTCTACTCGTATGTTCTTGCTCTGGTGTATGTGTTTGTTTCTGTGTCATTGATTGCATGGTTCGTGGCCACTGTTGCTTGTTCATGTCCGCTTAATTGGATTGTATCTATGTATCGTTGTGTATGTGCCTGTGCGTGTGTGCGCGTCTGTGTGTGTGTGTGTGTGTGTGTATATGTGTGTGTGTACCAGCCAACTCAACTCGATGACACCTGGATGTTTTTAGCACCTTAAATTAGGTTCTATATTTAACCAGCCAAATGTTGCACTCAAGCGGGTATTTTTTTTTCATTTCATTTTTTTCATTTCATTTTTTTTATATATACCGTTGGAAATGAAGATGAAAAATTAGACCATAAAACCTGCAACTGAGAATCATTTTCTTCCTCTCCCGTTTCGGAATTTCCAATCATGTATGAAAAAGATGAAACAGTCTTTAGGAATCTAATTTTAGAATTCATTTTTATGATTTTTATCTTCGTCGCTGCGAATTTTATGGATATTTATTACTTGTCGGATACAGAAATAGCGTTTTGGATATCTGTCTTCTCAAAAATAAAGTTTTATGTTGAAGATCCTATTATCAAGAACTACTGTAGGTATGTCGATTTGTGGTTCTTAGTTGTACACTGGTCGTCTTTTGGTTCATTGCTTCACACTCTAGTCGTCCACATGTTCCTTGCTTAACATGCTAGTCGTCCATCTCCTTCTTGCTTCACACGCTAGTTGTCTACTTGTTCCTTGCTTCACACGCTAGTCGTCCACCTGCTCCTTGCTTCACACGATAGTCGTCCACCTGCTCCTTGCTTTACACGCTAATCGTCCACCTGCTCCTTGCTTCACACGCCAGTCATCCACCTGCTTCTTGTTTCACACGCTAATCATCCACCTGCTTCTTGTTTCACACGCTAGTCGTCCACCTGCTCCTTGCTTCACACGCTAGTCGTCCACAGGTCGTCAGAGACACGATACAAAAAAAAGTAATTTACGACCAACTTGGTGTGTCGTTATGTTGTGGTGTCGAGTTTTTATTATTTCCTTCACTGATGTGTTTTTGTAGTTGTTGTTGTTGTTATCGCTTTTATTGTTGTTGTTGATGTTGTTCTTGAAATTGTTTTTGCTGTTATGATATTTGTTCTTGTTGTTATTGTTGTTATTGTTGTGGTATTAATTTTTTTTTTGGTACATGTGAAAAGAATAAAATTATCATCTTGTGTCTTTATTTCATTTTATTATTCACCATCTCACTCCCACCGTTTATTTCATTTATCTTTCCCTTCTACTTTCTTCTTTTTCCCACCCTTCATTCTTCCCTTCTTCCTATTGTGTTACTTGTTATCCATCCATCATTCTTTCCTCTCTCTCTCTCTCTCTCTCTCTATTACGTTTATACTCTCTCTCTCTCTCTCTCATTCAACAACTCACTTAACATCTTTCACCCCTTCCACACACGACAACCCTTCCAACCCTTTCCACACATCACCACCCACTCACCTCTACACCCACACCTACACTACCATCCCATCCAGCCTTTCCCACTTCCCACGCCTTTCCCACCACACCCACTTTCCATCGACCCATCCACCTTCGCCCCTCCACCTATCACCTTCCTCTCTCATATAATCTCAACCCCCCTCACCCACCTCGCCCCCTACCCATCCCCCTCCCCATACACCCCCTCTCCAAACACCGCCCTACACCCCCCCTCTCCAAACACCGCCCTACACCCCCCTCTCCAAACACCTCCCTACACCCCCCTCACCAAGCACCGCCCTACACCCCCTCCAAACACACCCCCCCTCCAAACACTACACCCCCTCTCCAAACACCGCCCCTACACCCCTCTCCAAACACCGCCCTACACCCCCTCTCCAAACACCGCCCTACACCACCATCTATTTAACACGCCCCTCCTCCCACCAAATGAGTTTCTTTAACAGCTGCTATCATCGGTTGAGTCATTAAGGCCAACCCTAATGATCTTGTGGGGTAGTTAGGAGGAGAACGACCAACAGCCCGGTACAATAACACTTGTCTAGGGAAATGAGTTACGAGGGTAAATGTCTGAGTGTGACATGTACCAGAGTGCCAAGATCCCTAGATGTAAGTGTGTTGGGGCACTAGGTGTGTCATATGTTAGAGTGTTAGTCAGGTGTCAGAAGTGTCAGACAGTCAGGTGTGTGGGTGGTAGAACTGTCCTGCGAGGTGACAAAACAACACCAACTGGGGCTATTAGTAGTGAGGGAGAGGTCGTGGTGGGATGAGGAGAGAGGGAGGGAGAGGTCGTGGTGGGGTGAGGAGAGAGGGAGGGAGAGGTCGTGGTGGGGTGAGGAGAGAGGGAGGGAGAGGTCGTAGTGAGGTGAGGAGAGGAGAGAGAGAGAGAGAGAGAGTCGTGGTGGGGTGAGGAGAGAGAGAGAGAGAGAGAGAGAGAGAGAGAGAGAGAGAGAGAGAGAGAGAGATGGGATACAAAACATACATTCGGTAAAGACAAACTAGTGCTCAATAAAATATATGTTCTGTACTTTTAATCATGAAATATATCAACTCAAATTTAGTGGAGGTGACGGGAGTTTGGAACATAAAATGACCGTGACTGAAAATCCACATAAAATTCTTCAGGTAGTTGATAGAGTCAATGGTGGCATTTATATTCTGAGAATATTCACCTTTGAGTTTGTCATGAGATTTGTAAAGAAAAGTCTTTGATGAAAATTTCTGTTTGATTTCGAGTGAGGATGTGATTCTGGGGAAATATAAGAGGGAGTTAATAGCGAAAACAGAAGGATATATTAAAGTTTGCTATATAGAAATCATAGATACATAGATAGGAATAGAAGTGAGATAGAACATATAGAATTACAGAAAGATTGAAAGAGACAGACAGACAGAGAGAAGAACTACAATACAGACAAAGTAATAACACAGTATTAACACAGGTACGACAGCATGATTACTGTACACTGAAGGTAAGAGAGGAGCACGACTCACACCTGTAAATACTGCACCTGTATAAGGACGCCCTGGGAGTCTCCTAATTAAAGGCCTTTTGAGAGCGATGGCGACACGTACTGCTGCTAAAATCACGAGGAGCTTTTGATCTTGTAATGGTGAAGCTTAATGATTATAGTGATTAGCATTTTCTCATCCAAACATATGAGACAGGATGTAATGTGCTGTCGATTTTTAAGGAATTTATGACCTAAATATCCAGGCCTTACTTATGACTGAACGAGTGTATGACTAGTAATAATCATGTTTAAATCCACAGACCAGAAGCTTTGTCACGTTAGTTATGTTCAAAGACATGATTGATCAATTGTATCTATGAATATTATGACAGTAAGTGACTAGGTATTTTTTTTATAATAGTTCATATCTACTAAATTATTACCTACAGGCAAAATTGTTCCCGCATATCATCCAAACTTATGAAAATCTATACTTTTATTCTGACAAAAGTAAAAGGGTATTTTTTTTATGATTCAACTGATCTTCTTTAATATATCCTAATGGTTTATACACAACTGAATGTGTGTCGCGGAGAACAGTGAAGACTCTCGCGTGTCAACTTTTTTGTGACCTTGGTGGAGGTGATGCAACGATTAAGGTGATTTTGAAACAATGGATACATCTATAGTTCTCTCTATGTTGACTATACGGATGGTCTTTAGTACATGTATATTAGCTGTTAGTAGGTTACTCTTCTCTTCCTAGTTCTTTACTTTATTATCATTTATCTTTTTCCCCACACGAATCTTATCCTCTGTTTTTTCTCTTCCTTCGTCTTCAAATATTTCCCTCTATTCGTCGTCTTTGTTAGCGTTTTTTAAATCTTATTCAGTTGTTCCCTAAAATTACGAATTTATTCCGTTTCCTTTCGACATTTAGAAATACCCCAACACTCGCTAAGAAAGATGCCATAAAAATGTAGCTTAAAATAAAGAATCAGATTTAGGGATAAAATTCTTCATTAACATTGTACTTTGAATTCTAAAACATTTATAAATGGTTAGGGACTATCAGGCTGAGTTGTGAAATTTTAAAATCTGCATAAAAAATGTACAGAAAGTTAGCAAATACTTAAAAGAAAAAATAGAAATTGGTAGTTTGTCGTTTTAAGAAAGTGATTCCTGGAGCCTCAGTTTTAAATAGTGATACACATTAAAGACAGCGAGGTTGAGTTTGGGAGATTCTGATAACACACAGGTTTCTAATAATGTTTTAGAACGAAAATAATTATATTTTTAAAGATGAAATATTTTGTCTCACTAAGAACACAATGTCCTGATTGTGTTAATATTAAGGAACAGAATTAATAATAACAATAATAATAAAACTTATATCAAGTCATACAGTACAACAATACTAACATAACAGCTTAGAAACACCATTTACAAATACTGCATTATTGATTCAATCCATTTCTGTTTCTGTCACGATGGCAATAAATCTTCCCAAATTTGTAGTTATCTTTCAAAACATCTCTCATGTATAAGAATAAAACCCATTGTATAACGTAAATATGTTAGTGAAGACAAAATATAATGTGGTGTCAACTTCTATCGTGACTGATAAAACACAAACACATTTACATCCATCAGGTATCACGATAGACAATTTTGTCAGGGATTATTACAGGTGAGAAAATACCTGTGTGACGTTTGATATATCACGGTGTTCATAACTTTCTCTTGAGTATTCAGTTTTATAGAATGTCTGTGTTGTGAAAATATAGATACGATGTTTGGTAGTTGCTCTTATTTTCCTTTGTAATACATGAGTCCCAATGTTCTCTTTGATGCTGTTGAAATAATTATACAGGTGAAAGGTCGTTAGATAAATTAAAATATTTTCTTTCACCTAAACTGATATAATGTTATAAACACCTAATCACCTTCCTTTAGCCATTCATACAGTAAGGTTAGGAGTAATTGGCTTTTCAGATCTGACTCGGCCACATTATTGTCTTCTATTTACAGTACACTTTCAGCCAGTTGTTCCTCTCATTTACGTTCTCCTCTTTCAACTTTTGTCTTCCTCTTGATCTTTTTTTAATCACCTCTTCCTCCTCTCCTTGCACTACACGACTAATTCACCTCCGTCTTGCCTCTGCCACTCCTGCTCTTGATCGGGACTTTCAATTCTCATCGTGTGCTTAAATTGCACATACAACATCTACAACACCACGTCATCCACGCCTTCAGGGTAGGTCGTTAGGTTACGTTACTTTACTTTACTTTAGGTTGAATTAGGTTAGGTTAGGTTAGGTTTAATTTAGTAATTCAATACCATTACCATTGCCAGTGGGTAGAGTACGGAATTACTTCACGTAATCCAATCATGAGGAGTGTTAAATAATCCCATAAGAAAACCTTGTGATAAAAATCTCTCCAATCCGTTATTGAGTTGCGGAAGTTGAGATCCGGCCAGTTGAGTTAGTGAGCGTCGGTGTAACTTTATTAAGGAAGGTGTAACAGTGTTACCTAGTGTGACCAGTGTTGTGTGGTACACTACCAGTGTTGTGTGGTACACTGCCAGTGTTGTGTGGTACACTGCTAGTGTTGTGTGGTACACTGCCAGTGTTGGGTGGTATACTGCCAGTGTTGTGTGGTACACTACCAGTGTTGTGTGGTACACTGCCAGTGTTGTGTGGTACACTGCCAGTGATGTGTGGTACACTGCCGGTGTTGTGTGGTACACTGCCAGTGTTGTGTGGTACACTGCCAGTGATGTGTGGTACACTGCCAGTGTTGTGTGTGACACTACCAGTGTTGTGTGGTACACTGCCAGTGTTGTGTGGTACACTGCCAGTGTTGTGTGGTACTGCCAGTGTTGTGTGGTACACTGCCAGTGTTGTGTGGTACACTGCCAGTGTTGTTGGTACACCGCCAGTGTTGTGCACTACCAGTGTTGGTGTCACACTGCCAGTGTTGTGTGACACTGCCAGTGTTGTGTGGTACACTGCCAGTGTTGTGGTACACCGCCAGTGTTGTGTGGTACACGCCACCGTGTTGTGTGGTACACCTGCCAGTGTTGTGTGGTACACTGCCAGTGTTGTGTGTACACTGCCAGTGTTTGTAGCCAGTGTTGTGGTACACTGCCAGTGTTGTGTGGTACCTGCCAGTGATGTGTACACTGCCAGTGTTGTGTGGTACACTGCCAGTGATGTGTGGTACACTGCCAGTGTGGTGTGGTACACTGCCAGTGTTGTGGTACTGCCATTATTGTTTGGTACACTGCCAGTGTTGTGTGGCAATACCGGTGTGTGTGGTACTGCCAGTGTTGTGTGGTACACTGCCAGTGATGTGTGGTACACTGCCAGTGTTGTGTGGTACCTCCAGTGTTGTGGCGTACACGCCAGTGTTGTGGTACACTGCCAGTGTGGTGTTGTACACTGCCAGTGTGGTGTTGTACACTGCCAGTGTTGGTGGTACACTGCCATTATTGTGTGGTACACTCGCCAGTGTTGGTGGTACACTGCCAGTGTTGTATTACACTGCCAGTGTTGTGTGGTTCACTGCCATTATTGGTGCAGTTTTGTGCACTGCCAGTGTTGTGTGGTACACTACCAGTGTTGTGTGGTACACTGCCATTATTTTGTGGTACACTGCCGTGTTGTGTGGTACCTACCGGTGTTGGATGCTACACTGCCGGTGTTGTGTGAATCACTGCCAGTGTTGTGTGTTCATCTGCCTGTGTTGTGTGGTACACTACCAGTGTTGGTGCTACACTGCCAGTGTTGTGTGGTACACTGCCACTGTTCTTTGGTACACTGCCAGTGTTGTGTGGTAAACTGTCAGTGTTGTGTGGTACACTGCCATTTTGTTGGGTACACTGCCATATTTGGTTGAACTGCCAGTGATGTGTGATACCTGCCAGTGTTGGAGCAATCGCCATTATTGTTTGGTACACTGCCAGTGTTGTGTGGTACACTGCCAGTATTGTGTGGTACACTGCCAATGTTGTGTTGTACACTGCTAGTGTTGTGTGTACACTGCCAGTGTTGTGTGGTACACTGCCATTATTGTTTGGTTGCCAGTGTTGTGTGGTACACTGCCGGTTGTTTGGTACCATTATTGTGGTTCACTGCCAGTATTTTGTGGTACACTGCCAGTGTTGTGTGGTACACTGCCAATGTTGTGTGTTATACTGCCAGTGTTGTGTGGTACACTACCAGTGTTGGTCTACACTGCCAGTGTTGTTTGGTACACTGCCATTATTGTTTACTCCAGTGTTGTGTACACTGCAGTATTGTACACCCATATTGTTGTGGTGTACCGCCGGTGATTCAAGTGTGTGCACACTGCCAGTGTTACACTGCCAGTGTTGTGTGGTACACTGCCAGTGTTGTGTGGTTCACTGCCAGTGATGTGTGGTATACTACCAGTGTTGTGTGGTACACTGCCATTATTGTGTGGTACACTGCCAGTGTAGTGTGGTACACTGCCAGTGTTGTGTGGTACACTGCCAGTGTTTTGTGGTACACCATTTTGTGCCACCGTTGTGTGGTACACCGCCAGTTTGTGTGTGGTACACTGCCAGTGTTTGTACACGCCATTGTTTGGTACCGGTGTTGTGTGGTACACTGCCATTGTTGTGCTACACTGCAGTGTTTGTGTGGTACCTGCCAGTGTTGTGTGGTGCCACTGCCAGTATTGTGTGGTACACTGCTGGTGGTGGTACGCTGCCGATTGTTGTGTGGCACACTGGTGTCGTGTGACACACTACCAGTGTTTGTGGTACACCGCCAGTGTGTGTGGTACACTGCCAGTGATGGTGGTACACTGCCAGTGTTGAGGTTACTGCCAGTGTTGCTGCCAGTGTTTGTGGTACACTGCCAGTGTTTGTGGTACACTACCAGTGTTGTGTGGCACACTGCCAGTGTGTTGTTAACTGCCAGTGTTGTTACTCGCCAGTGTTGTGTGGTACACTACCAGTGTTGTGTGGTACACTGCCAGTGTTGTGTGGCACACTGCCAGTGGGTGTTGTACTGCCAGTGATGTTGGTCACTGCCAGTGTTGTGTGGTACACTACAGTGTTGTGTGGTACACTGCCAGTGTTGTGTGGTACACACCAGTGTTGTGTGGCACACTGCCAGTGTTGTGTTGTTAACTGCCAGTGTTGTGTGGTACACTGCCAGTGTTGTGTGGTACACTGCCAGTGTTGTGTGGTACACTACCAGTGTTGTGTGGCACACTGCCAGTGTTGTGTTGTTAACTGCCAGTGATGGTGGTACTGCCAGTGTTGTGTGGTACACTACCAGTGTTTGTGGTACACTGCCAGTGTTTGTGTGGTACACAGTGTTGTGTGGCACACTGCCAGTGTGTGTTGTTAACTGCCAGTGATGGTGGTACACTGCCAGTGTTGTGTGGTACACTACCAGTGTTGTGTGGTACACTGCCAGTGTTGTGTGGTACACTGCCAGTGTTGTGTGGTACACTGCCAGTGTTGTGTGGTACACTGCCAGTGTTGTGTGGTACACTGCCAGTGTTGTGTGGTACTGCCAGTGTTGTGTGATACACTGCCAGTGTTGTGTACACTGCCAGTGTCGTGTGGTACACTACAGTGTTGTGTGGCACACTGCAGTCAGTGTGGCACACTGCAGTGATGGTGGTACACTGCCAGTGTTGTGTGGTACACTGCCAGTGTTGTGTGGTACACTGCCAGTGTTGTGTGCACTGCAGTGTTGTGTGGTACACTGCCAGTGTGTGTTGTACACTGCCAGTGTTGTGTGGTTCACTGCCATTGTGTGTGCTACACTGCCAGTGTTGTGTGGTACACTACCAGTGTGTGGCACACTGCCAGTGTTGTGTGGTACACTGCCAGTGTGTGTGGTACACTACCAGTGTTGTGTGGTACACTGCCAGTGTTGTGTTGTACACTGCCAGTGTTGTGTGGTTCACTGCCATTATTGTGTGCTACACTGCCAGTGTTGTGTCGTACACCGCCAGTGTAGTGTGGTACCTCCATTAGTGTTTGGTACACTGCCAGTGTAGTGTGGTACACTGCCAGTGTTTGTGGTATACTGCCATTATTGTTTTGTACACTGCCAGTGTTGTGTGTGGTTCACTGCCAGTGATGTGTGGTATACTGCCAGTGATGGTGGTACACTGCCATTATTGTTTGATACACTGCTAGTGTTGTGTGGTACACTGCCAGTGTTGTGGTTCACTGCCAGTGTTGTGTGGCACCTGCCAGTGATGGTGGTACACTGCCATTACTGTTTGATACACTGCTAGTGTTGTGTGGTACACTGCCAGTGATGGTGTTACACTGCCAGTGATGTGTGGTATACTGCCAGTGATGGTGTTACACTGCCAGTGATGTGGTACACTGCCACTATTGTTTTGTACTGCCAGTGTTGTGTGGCACACTGCCAGTGGTGTTACACGCCAGTGATGTGTGGTATACTGCCAGTGATGGTGGTACACTGCCATTATTGTTTTGTACTGCCAGTGTTGTGGTTCACTGCCAGTGATGTGTGTTACACTGCCAGTGATGTGTGGTATACTGCCAGTGATGGTGGTACACTGCCATGTGTTTTGTACACTGCCAGTGTTGTGTTGCACTGCCAGTGTGTGTTACACCTCCAGTGATGTGTGGTATACTGCCAGTGATGGTGGTACACTGCCAGTGTTGTGTGGTTCACTGCCAGTGTTGTGTGGTATACTGCCAGTGATGGTGGTACTGCCATTATTGTTTGATACACTGCTAGTGTTGTGTGGTACACTGCCAGTGTTGTGTGTTACACTGCCAGTGATGTGTGGTATACTGCCAGTTTGTGTGTCCACTGCCAGTGTTGTGTGTTACTGCCAGTGATGTGGTATACTGCCAGTGATGGTGGTACACTGCCATTATTGTTTTGTACACTGCCAGTGTTGTGTGGTTCACTGCCAGTGATGTGTGTTACACTGCCAGTGATGTGTGGTATACTGCCAGTGATGGTGGTACTGCCATTATTGTTTTGTACACTGCCAGTGTTGTGTGGTACAATGCCAGTGTTGTGTGTTACACTGCCAGTGATGTGTGGTATACTGCCAGTGATGGTGGTACACTGCCATTATTGTTTTGTACACTGCCAGTGTTGTGGTTCACTGCCAGTGTTGTGTGGTATACTGCCAGTGATGGTTACACTGCCATTATTGTTTGATACACTGCTAGTGTTTCTGCAGTGATGGTGTTACACTGCCAGTGGTGTGGTACTGTCAGTGAAGTGTGGTACACTGCCAGTGTTTTGTGGTACACTGTCAGTGTGTGTGGTACACTGCAGTGTTGGGTGGTATACTGCCAGTGTTGTGTGGTACACTGCCAGTGTTGTGTGGTACACTTGGTGGTACACTGCCAGTGTTGTGTGGTACACTGTCAGTGATGGTGGTACACTGCCAGTGTTGTGTGGTACACTGCCAGTGTTGTGTGGTACACTGTCAGTGATGGTGGTACACTGCCAGTGTTGTGTGGTACACTGCCAGTGTTGTGTGGTATACTGCCAGTGATGGTGGTACACTGCCAGTGTTGTGTGGTACACTACAGCTACATAAACTTGTATTACGCAAGAAACATAATTCAAAAAAATTATCTTCAATATTCTTCAGTAATATGAGTTTATAAAATAATAACTTTATCAGCTAATAATTCTCTTATCAGTGTTATCTATCTATCTCAACTTAGCCGCCAGGCTGCGTGTTCCGTGTTATCTGTACTGTAGTGTGAGTTGGGGCGAGGAATGTTAATACAAATAACAGAACGTTGCTGTAAGTCTGATATACACCACACCGGGAGTCTTAGGGTAATACCGGCAACAATTAAGATAATGTACAGTACAATAATAAGAGAGTAATTGGGGTTAATCTTTGACATTGGATGATTACACAGAGGGGAGTTTTGTTATGAAGGATAATGGTGTATAATTTGGGTTATAGTTTAATCAGTGAAGAAACGTATTTCAACCTATTTAAAAACACACACACACACACACACACACACACACACACACACACACACACACACACACACACACACACAAAGGTATACAAGCTTGCAATTCGATATAAAATTAAAAGTTTCCGTTAACGATAAAAGGGAATCGACATATTTAGATAAGGTACATTTAACAGAGAGCCCCAATTAAATTGCCTGACCTCGATATTGACGTAGCATTGTGTAAGCTTCTAACCCTAATTGAAACATGAATTTGTTGTGTACTGTTCTGCTGAATTACTTATATATAATTACACTTCTTGTTCATTTGTAAACAAAAATAAACAGATATATTGTGTGTGTGAGTCAATTAATATACTAACGTATTACTTGTTGTTCTAATTACTGTACTGTCTCACAAAAACTCACTTTAATTTACACACGATCAAACTACTCTTCAAACTAACTCCCATTAAAATAACTTTTACCTAGTATTTTACCAACTAATATTCCTTACCCCAAATATACTAATCCACTGCCACTTTTGTTTACTTACCTGCTACTTTCCTTAGTTTCTGACCTACTTACCTACTGACCTACTTTTGATAAACTATTACCACCATCACCACAACCACCCCCTTTCCCTCTCTGCTCACACACACACTCAATATTGTTTTTGGATTCTATCTCTCTTCCCTACTTTATTTTATTAAGCCTCCCTCTCCCCTCCTTCATCCCATTTATTCCCTATCATTACTGCTTATTTACTGTATAATAGTTCCCCATTTATCTTGTACAACGCCCCCAATTAGACTTTTAATCACGCGATAAATGAAATTGACTTCTGGGTTAAAGTGATCAGTTGCATGATAGAGGTCAGGTGAAGTGAACGAATATTTCCCCCGGTTCGATCCCCGCTATGAGTAAAACATTGAGCTATAAACACAAGGGCGAGTTATTTATTGGTCAGGTTATTTACCTTAACTCCGGGGTTAAACTCGTGGGCCGGTGATAATTTGAGGTGTAAACTGTGAATAATTTAAACAGACAGTACCGTTGGGTGTCACCTCTGTGTGTGTGTGTGTGTGTAAAGACATTATTGGCGGATATATAACAAGACTAAAAATACCGTCGTTCTTCACCACGGAATTTTATACTTCGTGTGAAATATTACACGAGTAAATAAAAAACGGTGTGTCGGGTGGCAGTAATATATTAAACAACGAGACGCCAACCTTTTCCTACCTTAGCCATATTTACTGCGTCAACTGTTTAATGAACGTGTATGTCATATGTAACTAATATACCCACTGTTGGTAGATGTTGGTGGATGTTGTTTAATGACCCCGGCACTTGTTGTTGGTGGATGTTGCTTAATGACCCCGGCACTTGTTGTTGGTGGATGTTGCTTAATGACCCCGGCACTTGTTGTTGGTGGATGTTGCTAAATGACCCCGGCACTTGTTGTTGGTGGATGTTGCGTAATGACCTCGACACTTAAAGCATTTAAAAATAAAGACATAATATCGGTGTATGATATCTCTCTCTCTCTCTCTCTCTCTCTCTCTCTCTCTCTCTCTCTCTCTCCTGTATAACACTCTGATGCTGATTATTAATTAGCTGACGTCATATAAGCAAGAGAGAATTTATTTAATGTAAATAAATGTAAAGGAATCCCAGTATGATGTAATGATTTTTTTAAAGACTATGTTGGGTCTCACTCACTCATCTAAACCAGTTAGGGGGCGTGAAGTATTGACCTAAACCAGTGTCATGTTTCATTTATTGACCTAAACCAGTGTCATGTTTCATTTACTGACCTAAACCAGTGTCATGTTTCACTTATTGACCTAAACCAGTGTCATGTTTCATTTACTGACCTAAACCAGTGTCATGTTTCACTTACTGACCTAAACCAGTGTTATGTTTCACTCACTGACCTAAACCAGTGTCATGTTTCATTTACTGACCTAAACCAGTGTCATGTTTCATTTACTGACCTAAACCAGTGTCATGTTTCAGACCTAAACCAGTGTCATGTTTCATTTACTGACCTAAACCAGTGTCATGTTTCATTTATTGACCTAAACCAGTGTCATGTTTCATTTACTGACCTAAACCAGTGTCATGTTTCAGGTGTCACACTTACTGAAAACCAGTGTCATGTTTCACTGACCTAAACCAGTGTCATGTTTCACTTACTGACCTAAACCAGTGTCATGTTTCAGACCTAAACCAGTGTTATGTTTCACTCACTGACCTAAACCAGTGTCATGTTTCACTTACTGACCGAAACCAGTGTCATGTTTCACTCACTGACCTAAACTAGTGTTATGTTTCACTCACTGACCTAAACCAGTTTTATGTTTCACTCACTGGCCTAAACCAGTTTTATGTTTCACTCACTGACCTAAACCAGTTTTATGTTTCACTCACTGACCTAAACCAGTGTTATGTTTCACTCACTGACCTAAACCAGTTTTATGTTTCACTCACTGACCTAAGCTAGTGTTATGTTTCACTCACTGACCTAAACCAGTGTTATGTTTCACTTACTGACCTAAACAAATCAGATTTATGACTCACTGACGTAAAACCAAAGTCAATTATCGACACAAGCCATCCCCAATATAAATCAATGTGTGGGGATGTAGTACCGGGCGGGTTTAACTCAATGTAGAGTGACTGAGTTGAATTGTTTCTTACTCGTGGGGGCTAATGTCAGTGAATGCGGTTATTGCGTGTCTGTGTCTTTGTGGTGGACGGGGTTCCTGGGGTTTTTTGGGGGTAAGAGGTTTGTGATAAATAATCTTCTGAATACTTCTGTTTTGTGGGAAATGTGTGTGTGTGTGTGTGTGTGTGTGTGTGTGGGAAATGTGTGTGTGTGTGTGTGTGTGTGTGTGGGAAATGTGTGTGTGTGTGTGTGTGTGTGTGTGTGTCACTAGCGTCGTTCATAATTTATCTTTATATTACCATTAATCATTTTTTTTTCAATGATAAATTTTTTCATTCGTGCTTTCTAATGATATTTCACTTGTGTTGTTTTACTAATTCTCACTGACTATGTTTTTTGATCAATTGCATTTTGTTCTCGCATTTTTCACATGTATTAGTTTAGTATTGGTAATACATTATCTAATTATTATCTAGCTTACGTTTGTATTAATTATCGGAAAGTTATTTCTTTGTGATATTTTTTTACGGTTTAGTTTTTCGTGGATTATTATTTTAACTTTTTTTATCACGTAATTTGAGATACAATTGAGAGTGAGGGATTTACTTATACATATGAATGGTAAAAATAGAAACTGAATTATGCATCCTGGAGTAGTCGTTCGTGTGAAGGTGGACAAACAGGTACAAACAAACAATATCATACATAAACACCGTAATAACTCACTCCACAACTTGTAAATAAAAACAAACACCTTTTCATAAATACTACACCTGCTTATACACACACACACACACACACACACACACACACACACACACACACACACACAGTTTTGTGTTCGACTGGGCTTATGCTGATAATGCAGGAGTCGTAGACCCTCAGCAGTTTGGCAATATGAAAACTTCCTCCACCACTCAATGTCTTGTCAGCTTTCTCGATTACATATACCGCCATCTCGAGAAACGAAAAACGTCTGTAGCTGTCGCCTTCATTGATTTCACTAAAGCATTCGACCTAGTCGACCACAATTCAATCATTAACAAAGCTATTGACCTCGGGCTTCGGAGAAGTCTTATACCATGGCTTACAGACTTCCTCAGTGACCGACGCCAAGCTGTACGCTTCCGAGGGACTGTCTCCACCTTTCAGTCACTCACCTGTGGCGTCCCCCAAGGCACCAAGATGGGACCACTCTGCTTCCTTATGCTTATCCATGATGCCCTAAGAGAAACCCCTGCTCGCTGGAAATATGTCGACGACTCCACCATTGCGATCAGCGTCAACAATTCTGCTCCCGACTATACCGCCCTTCAGAATTTATTGAACAGTCTCCAAAACTGGGCCACCAACAACCACGTCACCATCAACCATACCAAGACCATGGTTATGCACATCAACCTCTCCTCCGACATTGTCCCACCCCCTTCCATCACTTTAGGTCCCAACACACTCCAGGTTGTAGATTCCACTAAGCTCCTCGGCGTCACCACAGACAACAAACTAAATTGGAAACCACATGTCAGTGAAGTTGATCAAGTCCTCCAGTTTCCGTCTCCACCTCCTCCACCGACTCAAGTCCCTCGGAGTTCCTGCATCCGAGCTCCTCAGTGTTTACACAACATTCATACTTCCCAAGCTCACCTATGCCTCCCCCACCTGATCTTCCTCCCTAAATGCCACACAACGTAAACACCTAGAAAAAGTGCAAAAGAGGGCATGCAAGATTATTCTCTCCCCTTCCTACTCCACATATCAAGAAGCGCTCAACACACTGACCCT
Organism: Homarus americanus; assembly: GCF_018991925.1. Taxonomy (NCBI): domain Eukaryota; kingdom Metazoa; phylum Arthropoda; class Malacostraca; order Decapoda; family Nephropidae; genus Homarus; species Homarus americanus. The sequence continues at coordinate 2,886,479 of NW_024731852.1, forward strand.
TTCGACTCTCAATGACCATCACCACGACCTCATCTGCAAATTTGGTAAGAAGCTTCTGCACCATCCTCGACACCAGCTCCTACTACCACCTGAGATACCTAACCCGAGAATTGCTGTTCGACACCACAACCGCATCCAGCCCATACGTGCACGAACTGATCGCTATAAGAACAGCCCAGTCCCAACCATTGTAAAAATTATCAATAACTTGTAATAAACCAGTGTATTCACTCCCAGTAAATCCTACTTCTTGCACTGTCACTATGTTGAAATGCCCTGTAGTTTGAGCTTTTCCCCATCTAGTTATTATATATCTTATTTGTATCACTTATGTTACTTGTATATTATTTGTAAATCGAAACCCATTCCCCAATTACGTAACTGTACATTTTCAGCCTTCTGGCTGCTATGCTCTTTCAATAAACCGTTAATTATTATTATCATTATTATTATTATTATTATTATTATTATTATTATTACACACACACACACCATACTGTATATATTTCATGGAAGATTAAACAAAAATATATCCATGTAAAGCTTAAGTTTACTAGATTAATGAACAATATTTAGCTCAAAACCCAACATATATATTTTTTCCTATTAACTTTTTCGTCCGAGGAAGCAAGTGCTGTAGGAGAGGAACAAGTTAAGGACCGTAAACATTGACTTTTATATTCACAACACAAGAGTCAGTCGTTTATCACACTGTTGAACATACAAGTGAGCTTTTGGCTAGACGACCAAATATTTTCCTTGAGGTAAATTTGGCTAAATATATAACTTTGAAAATGTTAAGAGGTCATGATACTGAATATACACGTTCTGTTTTGTGAGTTTGCCGGGACAGTATACAGTACTATATTGTTGAGGTAAACTCTTACTCTTTGTCTGTGTCAGGGTTTGTCTGGGTGAAGTTTACAAGGAGTTATTTATAATATTGTCACTGAACTGTTATAAGTGCTGTTTATTTTTTCTTCATTGAGTGTGAAGGGTAATAAATTTCAGAAGCAATGTATTCCTCACGAAGCAAAGTCAAGTGAATAAAATAATTTCAGGGTTATAACAAACGGCCCAGGCCACAGCAGAAGGTTGAGGTCACACGAGAAGGTCACAGATCCAAGCAATTCTTTAGAACTATACACGAACACAAGCATACAAACATAAAGCAAAAATTATGTTCTAATATTTATCTTAAACACGACATAAAATCCTGAGTATAAATACATTAGAGTTTTCCCTCACCCAGGTAACACAGAAATAAGTTAATATACACAACAACATAATTAACTTCGCATTCATTCATACACATTCTATACAAAAAATAAACTCTTCCTCTCCATCTCCACCACATGAAAACACACACTCACCCACCTCACATGCCTTCCCCACACATACAACCACACACTCTTCCTCGCCACCGTCCCCACACACAAACAGGGAAGCTTGGACCAATGCAGATATAACCAGGTGAACAGAGGGGCGGGACTGGAGGTCATCCATTATGTAGATAGTTCTCGGACTCTGAGGACCTCTGGTGAAACACTTACCTTTATCACCAATATATTTATCTTTAAGAAACTTGTATATAGGAAAGTAGTGAGACAGGAAGATGTAAATTTGTATTTTGAGATAAGAATGTTTGAATAATGCAATAAACGCGTATGAATTGTGTTGTAACTTTTTTGTATTGATAAGAATTCATTTTACCACACTATAGAACACAAGGTGCATGGTGAGCACAAGGTCCCATAACAAGGACAGTGGTGGGGGGAGGGAAGTGGGTCATGCGTGCTGGAAGGAAACCAAGTTGTGTGTTTAGTTACCGAGACTCTCATGTTTGTGTACAGTGTTTACTTACAACAACGGACTCTTGACAGTCAGAGAGAGAGAGAGAGAGAGAGAGAGAGAGAGAGAGAGAGAGAGAGAGAGTTGAATAATTCAGCTTTTTCCATAAAACTAAACAATATAAATATTATTAACTTGATCTTATTAGACACTGCGCACTAATGGTCGAATGCGAAACATTTTTTGCTGCAAGAATCACTCACACAACTGCGTAGAATAATTGGTTTTACGTCGAGGCGGTGATTGATTACAGCTCGAATGAATGATATTATTATCTGATACATACTGTACATATGACTGTGTGGGCGGTCATACACATGGTAACCCGCATCAGTACCATGATATAACAGGATACTCTCTCTCTCTCTCTCCCTCATTTATCTTTAAAGATTTTAGGAACCTCGCTTGACTTAACTTGCCAAATCCTTACGAAGACTTTATGATAAAAAAATAAATACCTCGCTGGCAACACTATGGGGACCAGTACCAGCATATGTAAATGACTAATCTACATATATTAAGTCTCGCTCTTCCCCGTAACCTGCTTGAACACCTCCCCTTCCACTAAGCCTAACTATACTTCCTGATAACCTATTCTTATCTACCTACGTTTCCTATTTGTACTATTATCTGTTTATGTATGATTACCTGTATCTTGATATTATCTTATTCCTACCTGTACCTATTTGCACCTATTCTATGCTATCTCAACCTACCTGTGCCTAGTAATCCTTACCTGTGCCTGTCTGTACTGATTATACCTATTTTTGCCTACTTATCCTTCCTTGTGTTAAGTTAGATTTTCTTATATCTAATTTTAACAACTTATAATTAACCTAATATATAATGTAATTTACTGTACCATGTAATTTCCAGCTTTATAAAACACCGAACTAAGAAAATACAGAAAAAATACAATATTACAGAAGTGAAATTTTCAGTTCACACCAACATAAGTGATTTATTACATAGTCAATAGAGTTTTACTGTAATTAATACGGTGCGCTATTTTGGGGGCGTCTCTCTGATGGATGTCCTGCTCTCATGATGAATTTATTATACCGCCTTTTGATGATAAAGCAGACCCGAGTCAGTGATGGATTGCTGACCTCTGTCACAGTAAAGGTAAACAGCCCTATAGTGTATCGTTGGCCTCTGTTATAGCGGAGGTCAAGAGTTATATACCGTGATCTATCATTGGCCTAACTTATCCTATAGGTACACATTATACAGCTCTATAATGTATCACTAATATTTTATGGTATATGAACGTGACCTTAAATATATATACTGTATATACTAATGCAACACTTATATTCCTTTTGTCTTCCGTGTTCATATGTTCACAATAAAACATTATTTTAACTCAGCTTGAGAAGTAATAAGGCAACTCTGAGGACATGTGTCTCCTGTACTATAATAGAAGTAATCCGGTACTTTTGATATGATTTCCTTCATTAGAAAATTTTATTCACACGGAACAAAAACACTTAAGAATAAATATGGATACTGAAGTATTTGTTTGGATAATAAGAGATAAGGGATTTTTTTATTGTTTATCTACTTCCTGTCATTATAGGAGCAACACGGTAGATAGTTACTATAATGAGCTAAGACTTGTACCGTGAGGAAGATAAACAGCTGAGACTTGTACCGTGAGGAGGATAACCACCTGGTGTAGGTTATCTGACTCGCCATTATGCAGCGGATGCATCACCAAGGCCATGAAGAACGACCGTATTGTGATAAATTTACCTGTATATTCTCTGGTTGTTTTATGAGACAGTGTTGCATAGATTCCTGCTTGGTTTATAGGTGTGTGTTGTTATTAATTCCCAGTTTGTTTTATGCGACAGTATTGTATTGATTCCCTAATTGGTTTGTGCCATCGTGCAGTATAGAGTTTGTATATATAGGTATCCGCCCGGTTGGTTTAGGCGCGTTAGGCCACCGTCAATAACGCTGATTGCCTGCTAATCTATATTCATTAAGATACAATCAGAAGGCTTATTGAGATCCTGGGAGCTAATTGGTCATTTAGGACACCATGAACGGCCCTGTGCTAAAGCTATTTCACACTTTGGCCGACAAGTTAATCATTTATGACTCTTGTGTTACTTCGGTGGAGAATATGTTGTTGGAATATTGCTGCCGTCTCAAACACATCATTTATACAGAATATGTGATTATTGGTCAATTCAGAAACTAATCTTGATAAATTGTGTTTTTTCTATTCTTTGAATTATGACCAATAGCTAAGGATATTATGAAGTGATTGGTATTTAAACCCACGATTGGCTGAAGGTATTGTTATACAGTGAAGAGTTTTAAAGGTATTTATAATGAAATCAATATTAATTATAAAGTTATTTTGTGAACATTTAACAATATTATTCCATTATAAAAATAAGTAACGAATCTTATTTAACATTACATATTGTTAAGTAAATAAATAAAGGGAAAAATATAGTATCTATGATAAATAATTAACACAGAAGCGTTTTTTGATGCTGTAAAATAATAATGGAAGCGTCTATCTTTTGATGAAAATAATAACAGTGTTATCCATCAGGTAGTTAACATAGTGACAGAGACACTGAACATGACATTAATGTGTTCGGACTCAGATAGTAGCATGGCATTACTACATTATGACACACGCTAATATTCTGGTCTCCTTTGTCATATATCACATTACCCTTATTTTTTAGTCCATAATATTTTGCCCTTAGAGTAAGACAAATTAGAATCATTACTGAAACATAATATAAAGTGAACATACAACTATGACAATATTTTCGTATTTTTCATCATTTACCACAATTTGCCATAGGGAGTCACATATAACAGGCCTTGGCGAGAAAAACTGGCCAGCCTGGCGTGTTTATGAAACGTTACCACAATTTATCGCGAAAGATGGCGGGAACGTCACGCCATCATTATCACCAGCAAGGGTCAGACCTGCTGAGCTGTGACAATGTATTTAAAAGGAAAATGTAGCCACGAGAAACATAATATAACTGTTATAGAAGCCCCACACTTTTATGGGAAGTATTTTAGACGGCAGGGAGATTCGACAATTGAGCCAAATGACCGTGTGATAATTAAGTGCTTAATGGGGGACGTCAGTGTTAATAGTCCTGCGATCAAGAATAATTTTTCCTCTGAGTGGTGATAAATCCATAAAATATTCATTAGCGAAGGAAATTACTGGGTTGTGTTTGTATGATAGTGTGTGTGTGTGTGTGTGTGTGTGTGTGTGTGTGTGTGTGTGTGTGTGTGTGTTATTCTCTATCTTTCCCTCACCTCAACACCTCGTCATTAACTCAACATCACATAACAATAGCAAATACACATCCTCAACCTCACACATCCTACATCACTACAACTACTACTATTAAATTTCTCTTAACTTTCATAATAAACAAACCAAAACTGACATCCCGTGTAAACTTTCACCCATTAACTTTCTTTTTGGTGAAAGTTGAAATGACGCTTGGCCAACTTTTTTCTCAGTTCAGGTGAAGGAAATTGTAAAGATATATAAACTGTTTATCTCAATACATGTAAAGGAACATGATTATAAAACAGTATAAAACAAACACTAAAAATATATAAACTTTTTGATATGAAAGTTACAAAGAATAGGAGTTTGGGTAAAGTATCGGGTTATTATGTATGTAAAACGCCAAATAGATAAGATGGATAGAAGATGGATAGATAAGAAAGTAGCAATAATTCCTCCCTCTATATTCAACAAACTAATCGACCAATAAGACGCAGTTTTACAAGAACGTTACAGAAAAACAAAAGACGCTCTAAGAAAAAGCCTAAACAAAAGAAGAACAATAAACGCTGATTTGTCTTGAGGATGAACATCGAGAAGACGGTCCGGAGGGAGTGTTGTAAAGTAGAGCTTGGGTATAAAAGGGGGATCAGGTGGGGAAGAAAAGGGATTGGTATAGCTGATGGTCTCACACAACTCTCCTTTACTTATAATATTTTTTTCCTTAGAGAATTATAATATAATCCTATACTGTATATGACTGGCATCTGTCTAATCTACTTAGTAATGCATGACTCCTAGATAAGTTAATTTATGTTTGTACTATTAACTGTCGGATGTTGGCTTTTCATGGACTATTAATCAACTACATAACAGGCTGTACGAACACGTCGTAACTTTGAACAATCATTATTGAACATAAAGACGACTTGAATTATTTGAATACACTTTTTAAACTTTCCATGTACGGTATATACTTTACATGTTTCCCTCAAACTTTCGCCCACAATAAAACTAATCACGGAAAGCTGTTAATATGCTTGAAGTTAAATTTACAAGTAAAATAATTGTTCTATTTTAAACACCTAACACACCTCATACTATAAGTTCAGTTTTATCATACACACTATGTACTGTATATAATGATGAAACACTTCTTGAATACCTGGCCTGGATATTTCACGCCCTTGCTCACAACGCTTTATGCAGGTGTAATTGAAAGACTCGAATCAGGTGAATAATGTACATGAACCTAAATTAATTATGTACATGAATATTGTTTCTGAAATATTGTTACACTTTCGCTGGCTCATTTGTGGGCACACGTTATCTAGGCCCCGTTGAGAATACACCTGGAGTATATTTACATAATTGGCTTTAAGTACATAGTCGTAATAACTGTAAATTGGTTGCGTCCGTCTTTGAATTATTTATGTATCAGTGTAAATATTATCTTTGTTACTTTGTGTAGAAGTAATTATTTATTTATAATCAGTAACAATTAAAATGTATTTTGGATTATTAGCTTCGATTAAGATATTTTTTGATAACTTTTTTATAATTTGGGATAATCTGATGAACTAAGTTGTAATAATTCGGTATTATGTTCAGGATAAAATGCTACAATATAAATTTAGAAAGGAAGATGATTTCTTTGGATATCTCTAATATCAGAGGTCCAAGCTCACGTCGAGAACGCTAACCACCACACCTCGGCAGCGCCTCACAAGTAAACAACATTGTGTAGTGAGCTCAGGGCAACAGAGTGAGTCCATTCCGGGAAATTGCCTCAATGTGTCACGCTCAACTGCCACATTGATTCATAGCTTATGTTAATGACCGACATTTGGTCAGAGTGACGCCCACGAGGGACCACTACAATGAGACCTAAGGGGGCAATGTTTCTTATTGATGAACCATTTAATTAGGTTAAATAACGTCAGAGTCTTGGTTACAGGGTCACCTTCTTTACGTTTGAAGTGAAGTAGATTACAGGTGGCAGACAACAGCCCACAGCAACAGCCATATGTCACTTAGCAACACTCCACAGTATGACAAGACAATGACCCCGACTAACCACCAACCTGAAACCTTTACCTTGAAACTTATGATGTCAGGCCTTCATCAGGTGACGCACAGCAGGGAGGCAATTATCTATTCAACATAATTACAGGTACTGTTTTATTTATGGCTTTATTATAAGTAAGGTCCCCAGGTATGAGTTGTGCCTTTCACTTGGTACATCTTATATAACATACAGTTTTAATGATTGAACTCTGCAAATTATTAGTTGGTATTATTCTATTGGAATCCGGTCATTTCGCCCGCACTATGGAGTCGGTTCGCCCACAAGTCATTTCGCCCGCACTATGGAGTCGGTTCGCCCACAAGTCATTTTACCTACATTTAGAGTTGATTCATCAATTTACCTGCGTTCCGTTTTTGCCGGAGGGAGAAATAGTTCTGATGTACGAACGTCTCCAGCGCCACGCAACCACAGCCCCCACCACAAACTATGGTAGATTATACATCAAGAACATAGATCCACAGCTCCACATGGCCACCACCCAGCTGGAGTATTGTCAACCGGTCCGTGCGCACCAATAGTGACATTGAAGGATGGCGCAACTGACTGAATAAACGTGCTACCGGAAAATAACACCTTCAGTTTTATCTGCCTCTTAACCTTCTCCACAATGAGGCCAGATTAACCTCTGTACATAAGGCTGGCATCAGAAAAGAAGCTCCGAAGGATCCAGTGAAGAAAGTATAGGGAATTGCAGGCCAAAATATTCGCTCTTTGGGACGAATACTTGAGGAGCGAGAGGTCAGCTTACCTACTTCTGAGAGCTTACGCCCATCTCAATGAACCAACCAGCAGCTGATATGTGACCAAACATCGTAAATCCACTCTATGTTATTTCTATGGTTTATATTTAAAAAAAAAATGTTTGTTCATTTTATATAGATTTTTATATTTGAAAGTCACCGAATAAACAACCTGAAACATATTTTGCATATATTACATTGTTATATAGTACATGAATAAACTTAAAAAGAACTTGACAAGGTGTGGGCGAACTGACTTCAGGTGTGGGCGAACCGACTCCGAAGTGTGGGCGAATTGACTTGTGGGAGAATTGACCTCAAACCATTCTATTGACGTCATCGGTAAGAGATAAATAGCTTTGTGCACTAATTACTAACCCAATTTACTTGTTGATTAATATTGTTTTGGGTGGTATATAGATCAAGCTGTCCCAGGTAAACACCACTGAGGAAGACTCCAGTAATCGTCGATCTATGTTGATACAAAACAACAACACAAATTATAAAAAAAAAACGAAGGCTGGTAAGCACATTTGTTTTCCCCAGATATGCAATTATCCCATGATTCACGTTTATTCCCTTGAAGATAATTGTAGTGCAACAAACAATTATTATATAGAATGATTATACTAATTATCGACACACCTTCCGAACAATAAACTGTGATAAATTATTGCACTCCGTTATTACTGCACCAATCGGAAGAGCCGTCTTCTGTAATAAGACCGACATTCATAAATAAGTTCAGCCTGAGTGTCATCAACTACAATAATACTTTCATATATTATTCATTATAAGACCAGTTTAGTCCCGGTGTGTGCTGCTCCGGGTATATAAACATTTCATTTAACAATATATATTACAACCTGCTGAAAAACATAATTATTCCTTGAGGGAGATTTTTAGAAAGAGAAGTAACAAATGACGACGATACAGACCGACAAAGAGAAACAGAAAGATAAAGAGTGGAAGCGAAAAAGGGCATTAGCTTGCGGGAGTTTAAACAGCAAAAAAGTAAAAATAAAGATCAAACGCCTTCCTGCCAGTGGTGTGTGGACCAGACAGTCAGGCAGGAACACTCCCAGTTGGTGTGTGGACCAGACAGTCAGGCAGGAACACTCCCAGTTGGTGTGTGGACCAGACAGTCAGGCAGGAACACTCCCAGTTGGTGTGTGGACCAGACAGTCAGTCAGGAACACTCCCAGTTGGTGTGTAGACCAGACAGTCAGGCAGGAACACTCCCAGTTGGTGTGTGGACCAGACAGTCAGGCAGGAACACTCCCAGTTGGTGTGTGGACCAGACAGTCAGGCAGGAACACTCCCAAATGGTGTGTGGACCAGATAGTTCAAAGTCATTGAGCCTCAGATGGAGTCAGGTCAAAAGCTTTTAGCTGCACAACTTTTTATGCATTTTCTCGTGAATTCAGAATGTGTTTCGTCGCTTTCTCTCGTAAATGATGTTTGTCAGATATCACGTCGTCTGCAGCTAAAGCGATCTGAGCTAGAATTCTCATATCAATATTTTTCCACGTGTCTCATAAGTGCTAACGCTCGTATAGACTCAAGGATGAAAGTGTTTCATGATAATTATACGCCAGTCTTTCATAATAGTAATGTGCTTAACATTACTAAACACACACTCAGATGTGTCTCCGTATATTTCTCAATGACATAATGACACAAGACACAATTGTATTTAAAGGTGATTTTGCGAGATTTGTTTTAATATTAACACCCGTAAGGACGCAGCTCATAAAGGTGTTTGGTTGTGTGTTGTTAACGTTGGTGTGACCGGATGTGACGTGTTGGTTGGATTATCATTACATAACCCAATGATTAATTAGAGCGTGATAAAAAAGACATCTATAACAGGACATAAGGCCTCCCCGTCTCCAGGCAAACCACTTATTCTAAAAAATTAAAAAAATTTAATAAAAAGCTCTCTGTGTCCCAGGGAAGCACCAATGTATAAAGAAATAAACAAACCAAACCCACAAAAGAAACAAAGGTAGTTTGGTGATCATGTTAACTACAGTAAGAATGAAGAGATCCCATTGGTGAGTAAACTGGAGCTAATTACCATAATCAAGTGTAATTACCTCTTATTATTATTCCCAGTCTTAAAGGTAATGTTAATATAGTAAGTAATTAAACAAAAACTATCTCAACCAAGTGTAAAATCTTGATTATATACAAAACTACTCATATTGTGAAGTACATTACTGACGTGCTCAATTAATGGATAAAATGAGTCAGAGATGAAAAAAAACTCTGATTACTTTTTCATTTTCATTTTCAATCATCAGGGGTATCAGGTGAAACTCTGTATTTGCGGAACACAGGAATAGTTCAGCGGTTAGAGGAAAAAAACACAAATATATTTACCGGAGAAGAATGACTACTGGTTGGGGTCATAATTGGATCAAAGTCAACTATAATTTAAAAAGATGAAATGATCGAGTGTTATTCTATTTCAGTTATGTTACACTTTATAACATCGCCTTACCAGAAATGATAGCTGAGTGTGTCAATGGCTGGGTATATTTCGTTTTCTTCACCAAGAGACATTTGAAGGCGTCGCTACTTGCTCAGCTGACATATTGAAACAGAGGATTTGTACTGTTTTAGTTTTAGCGGCTGGAGGTACAGACAGACATAGGGCTACTATCGCGTGGTGGATAAGACTTACAAGATCAAATGGAACAGTTAATTATGACTAACACAAGTGACTCTTCTCTTCTTCCCACAACAACTCACTATAATACTGACCTGTTTACCTAAGCTAATGTATAACGAAAGAACTAAAACACCATCATAATTAAAAAGAAAAATTATCCTTAAATTATCCTCATTAACCAACCCACAATATAAACATAACACTTTAGGGGGAAAAAGTTTCTACATAAGCCCCCCTTAAGAACCCTGGCCCTGGACCCTGAAGGCAGCTTGGGTATTAACTTCCTGACGGGGACTTACAGGGTAGTAACCTAAGGTAGAGCCTCTTAACCCTTCACTGAGGTCAGGTAAGTTTATTAATGAGGCCTCGTATACACCTGTTATTATTACATGAGTGAGTACTTTCATCAAAACTAAATGAGGGAGAAGAGAGAAAACAGATGAAGAGAGAAAGGGAGATAAAATAAAGGGAGAGAGAGACAGAGACACAAAAACAAATAGAGATAATTTAACTGAGGGAGAGAGAGAGATAGTGGTGGTTTTATCTGCCATTGTGGAGGAATGATTGCCTGAGTTTATTGCTGGTGGTGGATTAGTGATGGTAAATTACAGTATGAGGAGGATGGGAATGAAGGAAAGAAGAGAGAGGGGAGAGAAAGAGAAGAAGAGAGAGAGGAGAGAAAGAGAAGAAGAGATAGAGGAGAGAATAAAGATATAAATGTAAAGATGAGAGAAGAGGATACATGGAGAGAGAGAGAGAGAGAGAGAGAGAGAGAGTGAGATACTCCTTGAATTTTGTTCTCATTTTCCATCATATCCCTGAGTAGTTTTATGAAGGATCTCTCAAGTTTTCGTTCCCTTGTCTGACTGTGTAATGTAGAAAGGATATATTAGTGTTTTAGCCCTGTCCTGTCTAAGTGGGATGGAACTTGTGAAAGTAAGAAGACGCAATTCTCTCTCTCTCTCTCTCTCTCTCTCTCTCTCTCTCTCTCTCTCTCCATTGCTATCATCTTTTTTAGTCTGTCTTTTATTAACGCTTCTTTATACCTTTTCCCATTTACATTTTTATTCTCTCTCACTCTCTACAATCAACTCTCCATTACCTTGATTACCTGTACCTGTATTTTTTCTATTACTTTCTTTCTCACTATTGGTCTTCCTTTAATCTCTCTCTCTCTCTCTCTCTCTCTTTCTCTCTCTCTCTCTCTCTCTCTCTCTCTCTCTCTCTCTCTCTCTCTCTCTCTCTCTCTTAGCAAGTCAGATGCAATATTTTTTTTCTTTCTAGGACACAACATCAACTTTCTTTCTCTCTTTGTTACACTAGTCGTTCGTCCTACAACAGAAAAGACTAATATCCTTGTCTCTTTCCCTGACACAGTACTATGTCTATCTCTCCCCCTTCAGCTGGTCTCCCATTAATTGTTTACTGAGAACCCCCCCAAAAAAAAAAAAATATATATATATATATATATATATAATCACTTAAAAGGTGTTTGAACATATTGGACTTAGATCCTTATGTAAACAAATGCACAGGAAAATTTCACTATAAAGGAGAAAAAAATACAACCACAACAAAAACAATAACTAACAACATATCCAAGATCATCATCCAACACATGACTCTTGAACTCCGTGAAGCGAGAATCAGCACGTGTTTGTACCAAATTAATTCACAACAGCGCACCAGAACATTAGTTTAATCAGAGGAGGGAGGAGGAGGGGTACAGAGGACTTGAACCACGCTGTGACAATTGTGGCAATAAGATAGAGCCAACGTGCTTGTCATCGACTTACCACCTACACAAGTTATTCCTTTAAACTTTAATCACCTGGAATTTCACTTTCAAGTAGAGAAAGTTAGTTCTTAAGTGGATTTAACTAGACAGTTTATAATAATGTCCATTGCTGAGGAACTCTGTAGCATGGAAGAATTTATGAGTGTTATTATGAGATAAGTTATATTTTCATCTCTAGTATTAACGTTTTAGCAGTAATAACAATAATAATAATAATAATAATAATAATAATAATAATGATAATAATAATAATAATAATAATAATAATAATAATAATAATAATAATAATAATAATATAGAAGTAATATAAACACAACGAAGAAACAAAGAGCAAGTCAAAACAAACCAAAACCCTTAAAAAAATACATAAGCTTCAGAAACGAGAAAGAAAATGAGAGAAGTGTTAGTCGAATACAACCCAAATATTACCGCCATGACGGTGAAATAATGTGTAGAGAGAGAGAGAGAGAGAGAGAGAGAGAGAGAGAGAGAGAGAGAGAGAGAGAGAGCCGGAGTATGATCCAGTACCCCACCAATATATCCCATAAGACGAGCAACGATAAGAGGATAAGGGAAGGATTAAATGAGGGATGAGGGATAAGGCAGGGGAGTAAGGGCTAGAGGAGAGGAAGGCAGAGGAGGAGGACTGTGGGATAGGTTAGATATTAAACCTTCACATAGAGAGAGAGAGGGAGACGTGGTTACTTTCACCCAGTAGTATCAGGTGTGGGGGAGGATAATGAGATGATTTGTAAGGATAAGAGGTAAAGGTACAGGTGAACCTCAGCTCCCTCACCCCTCTCCCCCTCCTGAGGCCCAGCAGAAAAGTGTATTGGTGATGAGAGAGAGAGAGAGAGAGAGAGAGAGAGAGAGAGAGAGAGAGAGAGAGAGAGAGAGAGAGAGAGAGAGAGAGAGAGAGAGAGTCACAGGTGATAAATTACCTCCACTCAGGTGTCATCTCAATACTTCTCTTAGTCATCCTTTTATTCTCATGTCTCTAAAATATTAAGATAAATAACATAGAAAAGAACAAAAGAGAGAAAGAAAATTAAAGAAAATGAGAAAGGAAACTAGAGTAGAGAAAGAAACAGCCGGACACAAAAGTTTCAATTCAATAACAGGTTGAGGTGAGTTAATCTAGTTAATTAATAATTGAGTTAGAGGAATTGTAGTGGTCTTAAGGGAAGATTAAAATGGAAGATCAAAACAGCGTAAATTAGATCTCTTGTTTGAGGAGAGAGAGAGAGAGAGAGAGAGAGAGAGAGAGAGAGAGAGAGAGAGCAGAGAAACAAAAATAAAAGACAGTGTAGAGAGGAGGAACAGAAAACGAGAGATAGTGAGAAAAAAGTAAATAAAAAGTGAAAAATATAAACTGGGAAACGGAGATGAAATTAAGAAATGGCGAAGAAGAGAAAGATAAATTGAAGAGATAATATTAGTGGGAAAAGAGAACAATGAGAGAGATAATAAAAATTAAAAGGTAAAAAAAGGAATGGGAAGAAAGGAGAGGAACCGAGAAGATGACGCTGAAGGAAGAGGTAGTGGAGGAAGAAGAAGAGAAGTAGGAGGAGAAGGAAGAGAAAGTAATATGGGAGAGACTACATACATACAATAATTGTCATCCATTTATACTTTAGTCAACATCGATGAAAACTTCCTACACCTCTTCCTCCCTTCCTCACCTCTTCCTCCTCCCCTCACCTCTTCCTCCCTACACTTCCTCCTCCTCCTCCCCACACATCTTCCTCTCCTCCTCCACCTTATTACTATTGTCACTATCGAGTTATATATCATCTTAATTGGTGATTATTATCCTCGCCTCGCTGCTTCCAGTCTCCGTGAGTGATAAATGTGTTTTATTCAATTGCCTCTCTCTCTCTCTCTCTCTCTCTCTCTCTCTCTCTCTCTCTCTCTCTCTCTCTCACCTTGCTCCCATTTTCTTGCGGTTGTCGTTGAGAGGTCTTCAGGTTTATCCCCGGGATGTGTGTCAACAAAACTGCCTAATCTTGTGTGTCACCGCCCTGATACCTCGCTCTTAAAGGTGGGTCGCTCACCCTGCACTGTTGGCCGCCTTTGACGAACACTGTTAAATCAATATGTCTCTAATAATTCCCTAAGAAGATTTGGATGAATTTGATAACTGTAGTGTGTGTGTGTGTGTGCGTGTGTGTGTGTGTGTGTGTGTGTGTTGGTCAAGTTGGTCTGTATAACCTGACAGGTGAGAGAGCTACTTTATCCTTATTTATCATACTTATAAACATAATTACAAACCCCATAAAACTAGGATGATTTTCATATTATAATTAGCATGGACAAGAAGACAAACAAGAATAGAGGAGTGATTCCTGGGTGGGGGGTGGGAGGGGGATTAACCAGACTGGGTCATGGATTAGGGATTACTGGTCAAGGATAAGGTATTAAGGGCGATGGATTAGGTATAGGAAAAAAATAGATGGAGAATTGTATAGAAAAGATATAAAGGTAAATAGATAGAAGTAGGAATTGATGGTTATTTACATAGATGAACATATTTGGAGTTGGAGACACAGATAGGTAGATGGAGATAGAGGGGTTAATAGAGAGAAGAGTAGACAGAGGAATATATGATAACAAAAAGAGTCAGGTAGGAACAAGAAGCGATCATGTTAAAGGACTATATATTACCCTCTACAGCACCAGTCTTTGTGAGGTAGAAGAAATTCCTTGATTTAATTAACTCCTCAACAGGTACAGGTAAAGGTGATCATACAGTCACTAGTACAGAGAATTTGTGTAAAATAAGGATATATATATCATAAGTAGTATCGATGTGTAAGTTATAGGTTATTGCATACATGTATTTTTTGGACGCAAGTTTAATATTTAGTATTTTATAAAACTTGTAAAATATTGTATTAACCGGAAAAAATCATCTTTAGTTACTATTGAGGTTAAAATGCATTAAAAAATGTTTTAATTATCGGATAATGAAAACTAAAATAATATAGCAATAAAAATGTATATTGTGAATAATTTATGTATAAGTTATTAACCCTTTTCATTGCTGTGAGAAAGAATCATTGAAATTCTTAGTTATAATATATATATGTTAGAGTATTAAAGCCTATTGTAAATATTTGATGACTAAAAAGTGCAACTGAATAACTAATTTCTAAGCACCTCAAAAAGCATCTCCTCAGGTAGACAGTCCATTTTACATTTAACTTTTATGACAGTTCCAAATTAACAGTCACTATCAAATGGTAAAATAGAATGTCAGGTAAACTCTGAGACAACAAAGACTAAATTAGTAATGATAGTGAGAGTGAATGGAGCACTAATCCTTCCTAAATCGCTAAAGATCATCTAGTAATACAATATATATCTTCCACGACACCTAATGCAAGTGTTCTAGACACATAAACAACACCTAATTTAAATATTTATATCACAAGTGAGGGAAGTGTAATCAGACCTTTTTCCGTAGTGACGAGGAACAATTTAGGTATAAATATTCCTGGTGGGTTAGGTAGTGGTGGTGAGAGGTAAGGAGGAAGGTGGTGGCGAGAGGTAAGGAGGAGGGTGGTGGTGAGAGGTAAGGAGGAGTATGGTGGTGAGAGGTAAGGAAGAGTATGGTGGTGAGAGGTAAGGAAGAGGGTGGTGGTGAAAGGTAAGGAGGAGTATGGTGGTGAGAGGTAAGGAGGAGGGTGGTGGCGAGAGGTAAGGAGGAGTATGGTGGTGAGAGGTAAGGAGTATGGTGGTGGAGGAGGTAAGGAGGAGGTGGGTATGAGAGGTAAGGAGGAGGTATGGTGGTGAGAGGTAAGGGAGGAGGGGTGGGGAAGAGGGAAAGATAAGGAGAGTATGGTGGTGAGAGGTAAGGAGGAGTATGGTGGTGAGAGGTAAGGAAGAGTATGGTGGTGGGGAGAGGTAAGGAGGAGTATGGTGGTGAGAGGTAAGGAGGAGGTGGTGGTGAGAGTGTATGAATAGGGTGGTGGGTGAGAGGTAAGGAGGAGTATGGTGTGGTGGGAGAGGTAAGGAAGAGGGTGGTGGTGAGAGGTAAGGAGGAGAGTGGTGGTGGAGGAGGGAAGGAGGAGGGTGGTGGTGAGAGGTAAGGAGGAGTATGTGGTGGTGGAGAGGTAAGGAGGAGGGTGGTGGTGAAAGGTAAAGGAGGAATATGGTGGTGTGAGAGGTAAGGAGGAGTATGGTGGTGAGAGGTAAGGAAGAGTATGGTGGTGAGAGGTAAGGAGGAGTATGGTGGTGAGAGAGGTAAGGAAGAGTGGTGGTGGGAGAGGTAAGGAGGAGTATGGTGGTGAGAGGGTAAGGAACAGGGTGTGGTGGCGAGAGGTAAGGAGGAAGATTGTGGTGCAGGAAAAGGAGGAGTAAGGTGGTGAGAGTGTAAGGAGGAGTATGGTGGTGGTGAGGTAAGGAAGAGTATGGTGGGGAGAGGGTAAGGGAGGAGTATGGTGGTGAGGAGGTAAGGGAAAGGAGTATGGTGGTAGGAAAGGAATAGGGTGGTGGTGAAAGGTAAGGAGGAGTATGGTGGTGAGAGGTGGGCAAAGAGTATGGTGGTGAGAGGTAAGGAGGAGTATGGTGGTGAGAGGTAAGGAAGAGTATAGGTAAGGGAGGTAAGGAGGAGAAGTGGTGGTGAGAGGTAAGGATGAGTATGGTGGTGAGAGGTAAGGAATAGGGTGGTGGTGAAAGGTAAGGAGGAGTATGGTGGTGAGAGGTAAGGAGGAGTATGGTGGTGAGAGGTAAGGGGGAGACAGATAAGTTAAGCCACAATACAACAAAGGAAAACTTTATCATTAGTATAGAAACTGGCTCACTCGTCCCACATTGTCGTGTCTACACAAACTGAAAACTCGGAAAAAATTCTGCTCACCCAACTGGAAATAGGTTTTGTGAGGGTGAGTTGGTCTGAGGATGGGGGATAGGGGGGGTGGGGGGTTAAGGACTGATAGATGAGGGGAGAGGGTTGAGGGATGGGGCTAAGGGCTGAGGGATGGGGGCTAAGGGCTGAGGGATAGGTATAAGGGAGGTAGAAATCTGTCGTAGAGATTTATACATCAACATTATCTTTATTGGCAAACTTTAGATGTAGTTTCCGTCAGTTGAAGAAATAATAGCATCGAGAGGAAGAAAAAATTTCAGATTATTTTTCTCTTGCGTGATTTTGTGCCAAGAAACAACGTTTTTTCCTGAAGTCTTCACATGTAGAGAAAATTATGATGTTTATCCTCAGTTTGTGTTAGTGTGTGTGTGTGTGTGTGTTGCACTTAACGACCTACAACAGAGGCCAGCACTCCATCGTACACTTCACGTGATATATAGCCACACAGGTACACTACAAAATGAATGACTGCTCTCTTCTCTCACAATATCTATCAATTTTACCTTCTATAAACATTGCTGCTCAGGGTTTTATATACACATTACAAGTCTTAGTCTTATATATACATTGTTGGTCCTGCACTCAGCCCCACAAACGCCTCACCCACTGTTCTCATAACCAGTGTGAGGTCAAACTTTCCTCATTGTTCATAAGCTATACAGAATCATAGTGTGAATGAAGGTGTGTTATAGGTGTGGATGGGACCTGAATTAAGGCGCGAATGAGTGTGTGAATGTGGGATGAACGAGGATGTAAGTGTGGGTATGAGTGGGGATGGATGAGAGTGTGCATTGGGGTGTGAATATGGATGAGTGGGGATGGATGAGAGTGTGCATTGGGGTGTGAATATGGATGAGTGGGGATGTGAATAAAAGGAGTGAGAATGAGGGAGTGACTGGAGGTGAGACAGAGGCAGGTCTTTAGGTTCCCTCGGCATATGTAACAGATCCATTCATACGAGCTAAGTCATTTTCTTTCAGCGTATTGGGTGTAATCCATTTACTGATCTCTCTCTCTCTCTCTCTCTCCATTCTTTTAGACATCCCACAAAATGGTCATGTAATGGTCAGGTAATGGTCAGGTAAAGGTCAGGTAAAGGTCAGGTAATGGTCAGGTTTGTAAGTGTCACACTTTTTAAATGTGTCAGGAAAAATCCAATTAAGGTGACGTACAAACATAGACATACAGGTAAACGCTAAAAAGTGTATCCAGGAGCTTTAATGCTTATGAGTGTATTTCTCGGTGTATGAGTATGTTTGTGTATGAGTATAGATTAACTTTGTCTCTCTATGTATTATTGCCCGGGTATCTTATATGAGCACTTCCTCTTTCCACCAGAGTATATATCTTTCCATTATCCCAGAATAATAACAAAATGTCCCGTGTAACATATGATACACGAATAAAATTTATATATAATATTTATATCATCTAATATAACTCATCAGTGATATATTCCACAGCAGCCCGACCTGACTAGACATAATGTTGACATGTTTATGGTAAGTGAATATTATAAAGTACTCTGGTAAAAGCTCACGATGGTGAAATTATACGGCTGGATATTGTTCACGTAGCGGAAATTATAATGAAACAAGATGTTTTTTATGTTAGTTTATAAAATGCGGATATAATAACTTTCGGACAGTATTATAAAGTAACAATAATTATCTACCTTAAATTAATACTCCACCAATGTTATCCTGAGTTACAAACATAGAGGAAGATTCTTAGTGTTTCCTGTCCTTAATATTGGGTCTTTTATCAGCCATTAACTTTATATTATATCCTTTAGAATGTGTGTTTCCATTCATGTTTCTTTCTTTCATTCTCTCTTTCTACTCGTCTGTGTCTTCTTATTTTTCTCTCTCTATCTGATGATTATTCGGTATACTGTTTATCTCTCTCATTCTTTCTGTCATTCCTTATCATTTATAATTCTTTCTGTATATCGTCTTTCTTCCTGTCTCCTTCCCTCTTCTCTCACCTACTCCACTACCATGTATCACCAGTAGTAGTGTGGCTCCTGCCTGGTAGATCTCAATTTTCCGGGGTACTGACGATTGAGGAAGAGGGGAGGAGCAGGAGCAAGAGGAGGATGAGGAGGAGAAGGAGGACGTGGAGAAGGTAGAAGAGAACGTGGAGGAGGAAGACGTGGAGGAGTAAGAACAGCACGAGGAGGAAGAGGAAGAGGAGAGGAGGCCTTACTATGGTGTGAATCCTGTTACTCGTGGTTGGTCTAGTGTGGGTTAATCCCTTGGTCCCGACTCACTCCCTGATGAATGGCTCAGGTGATTCCTTAGTCAGCTTCTAACCTTGTGTGTCTTGCATTACTTGATATACATATAAGATTTTTTTTTATCTTATATACGAAAATAATTGAGGGTTTTACCTATAAGATGTTGAAAAATATATATAATAATTTCAATGGTCTATACTTCCTATTAACGCAAATAAGGTATAATTTTTTTTATATAATATAATTGCTATAATCTACTTAACAAGGATGCAATATTTTTATTTCTTTATATTTTGCTCTGTGTATAGTTTGATATTTTATGTATATTAATTAAGAAACAGCTATATGAGTCTCGATGTTATATTATTGTTTTTCTACTTCAAAAATATATGTAAAACAGTTATTATTGTCTTATTGATGCATTAATGTTTGTCTGTGATTCCCTTGACGAGTTACACCATTATTCGTAGCTACTATAACACTACTACTACTACTACTACTACTACTACTACTATAAACATTACTACCAAACACTACATATCCCGCTGTCAGGTATTTCATCACGATGTTAATCCATAAAGTAATTGTTTAAATCAATCACAGCTCCTATGTGTGAACGTTGATAACCTCTTTCATTACGTCACATTAAGGTAAATGGCGTTATGGAGGTGGAGTGATGGCCAACCTTCTGTTATCATGTTTCTATGGTCTGGTTCAACCTTAGTGATGTTGTGTTGTTATCAAAGTTACTATTATTGTTAAGAGTTAAACAGTGTATTTGTACGATGATTCATTTCCATATTCATCTTCTTTACTTAGACAGGTACATATATATATATCTACCTGGTATACTAATCTACCTTTATGAGAGGTATGTTTACAGCAATAATTATCTACGGTAATTAATGACAAAATAAAAATAATTTACCTAAAATCATCTAATTTTATCCAGGGTTCTAATATTTCTCTCACTAAAACAAGATAATCATGCCTTAGATATACAAATTTTTATTACTTTGGTTTAAAAAGCTTAAGATATTTTGAATGAGTTTAACAACGTCACTAAACCAACTTGATCTTATGGAGAAAATAAATAAATAAATAAATAAATAAATAAATAAAGGTTATTCATGTTTTTGTTTTCATTCTTCACAACATCAACAACCAAACATGATTTATATTCCCACTGAGCAAAAAATAAATACATTTCTTTATCTCGTCATTTTGGGTTACTCGTAATTTTTTTTTTTACCTGTGAGTTCTTCCAGGTCACGATTTTTTTTTATTCCGGGTGTTGAGTAACGTGTCATTTGAGGCGATAAATTAAGAGGTTGAATCATACATCATCTGGCGACAAGACGGAAAAATTACTACACCGAGAACCATAAAGCAAGAACTTGGGACAACTTATTGGCCTAAAAAACTCACGAGAGATCACACACACACACACACACACACACACACACACACACACACACACACACACGGAGGTACACGGTGCATTTTATATTTAACCTTCAAGAAATATACGGGGTATTTATGAAAACTTGTGTAATACTCTCTCCCTCTCTCTCTCTTTGCCTGTCTCTGTCTGTCTGTCTGCCTCTCTCTCTCTCTCGATGCTGGGAGAAGGAGAGCATAAGGGAGAGGGAAGTAATACAGAAAGGGGAGCAGATGTGAACAGGTGGGGAATGGGGGGGTTAAGAGGAGGGAGGTTCAAGAGGAAGGAGAGTAGAGGGAAAGGGAAGACAGGAAGAACAATGGAGAGTAAAGGAAGTAGAACGGAAAGAAGACTGGGAGGAAATGGATGCAGAGGAACAGAGGAACGAAGGGAGGAAGTTTAAGAGAAAGGAAAGTACAGAATAAGAAGAGACGATAAGCAGATGTAACTGAGTGTCCTGGCTCCTTCAGTTATGTACAAGGCCAACCAACCGTTACTATGTATATCTCCAGCACAAAAGAGTGCATCTTTGAGGTCACATTATAGCATACATTAAAAATTTAGATAGTTGCCACATAAACAAATTTCAGTTATTGAGTAAATTTTCTTTCAAATATGCAATGTTTAGATATTAAATGATAAGATATTGATTTTATTATAATACTTTATATGATATAAGAACTTTGAGAATATAAACAGTAACATACCTTTGAGTACGTTGAAATCATCTTGCAGAGTATTTTTAATTCCCTTAATGAGTATCTCTCCCTGAGCATAATTACTTTAATGACTGGATGAAACTCAACATGTAATTAGACTCCACCGCTTTCCTCTGAGTACTTCCGTAAAAAAAAAATAAAAAAAAATGATTACTACAGAATTAAACCAAATCCTTGACGGAAATTAAAGTCAAAGTGATGAGATGTTACTCACCTGTCTTTTATGTTATTCTCAGGTACAATTGTTATTTAATGAAGAGGTATGTAACTTAGTCAATATGCAGATGTGGTAGGGGAAATAAAGGCCCAGTAAACCATATGCATAAACTGAGTCAAGGAAATGGAGAGAGAAGATAGAAAAAATAAAAAAACATAAACAAAATGAAGATAAATGAGAAGTTGAACGATATACGAATTATAATAAGGAAGAATCTGTGATAACATTTGAATAGGAAGGAAAATATAGAAAATGTTGAATAAGTGAGATAGATGCAACTCTTTGGGTGTATAAAGAAGGAATTGTGTCTAGGTATGTGTGTGTGTGTGTAGGTGCGTGTGTAGGTGTGTGTGTGTGTGTGTGTGTGTGTGGACAAACTCAGGAGGAAATTGTTACTGTAGCGCTGGCCATCTTTATTCATGTTGCAGTTGTGTAGGAAGAATGAATGAGAAACACAATATTTAGATAAAACAGAGATGGAAAATAGAAAGTGACAGGAGAGACAAAAAGCGAGAGAGAGAGAGAGAGAGAGAGAGAGAGAGAGAGAGAGAGAGAGAGAGAGAGAGAGAGAGAGAGAGAGAGAGAAAACAAAATGGTGAAAGGAACGGAGAGAATATTCGAATTAGTAGAACAAATACAAAACAGAAATTCATCCTTTATCCAGCAGAGAACTCCTACCATTCACAATCCTAAAGGTTAAATAAAAAATGGATGAGAGATATAAAAATTCTACTATGAGAACTAACAAGAGAATCTCGATTATAAACGATGACGAAAAAGACGATAATTGGAAGAGAAAGAGAGCAGAGAGTGGAGGTGAGAGCTGGAACTTGAGATGGTTAGGAGGCTTTTAGGGAGGAAGGGTTTCTAACTACCTCTTGTTAACACACACTGGTACTTAATACTGAGAAAGAGAGAAAGTGCTTCAGAATAGACATTAATATCCCATTTCAGAGGTAAACACGACGAGTGAGCTGGATGGTCGTGAACACGTTTCTGGAATTCCTTTATTTTCTTTACCTTAAAATTCTTGTCTTTTACCAGGGAAGGAATATCAGTTACATTATACAGTAATTAGATAATGTAAAGTTATATTTATATTTTCTTCACCAACATGATTCGGGTTTAGAATATTAAGAATGAAGTGTGTGTGTGTGTGTGTGTGTGTGTGTGTGTGTGTGTGTGTGTGTGTGTGTGTAAATGGATGCACTTTCCTATATACATTTTTATATATACATGTATGCATGAGCACAAATATGCATGACCATATACATACATTATGGAAAATGCTCTTTTGGGGACGCATTCAACATTTAATGTTACTTTATTTTTCTGAATGAAACTCCAAATTATAAACAAAAAACAGAGGTCATTAACATATTGGAAAATAACATGACACGAGGGAACATTTGTCAATTAAGCTTCACTACTTCAAACGCATTACAGAATAATCGCTCATAGTTACAAATTCCATATTATTAATGAATTCAGTGTGGTGTAATGTATAAAAGGACATGAAATGTAATTCATGCAAACTATCCATATGGAGAAGTGGAAGCAATTACATTTATATATACCAAAAAGGATTATATTTTGTGAACTATCATTAATGTGAGTTAATTTAGAAGTTTAACATTATATAAAGGTACAGCTTTAACATCATGTTGCCAATGACACATAATGTTGTATCAGATGTATGACCATGGCACAAACACCCTCTGATTATTTCACTATTCTTCCCCGGGATATTACTGAGTACAAGCTCTTACACTTCACCTCTCACCTGAGTTACGCTAGGAGACACAAGTACGGTATATTTCCCTCCCCACAGCATCACAATATTCACCACGGCCGGTCTGAGCTGTATCACTCCCTGGTGAGGCTTAAAGCTGTGTGTTAATGTTGCTAACATTATCCCTGTTCGGTTTTGGTCTCTGCCAGAAACACTGATAAGAAATAGAAAGCATTCCATTTCAAAGACATTTACATGGAAATGTTAAGTAAATGCATATGTAAGTGTTTCAGGTGATGTTAGTGTGTGTTATGGTCCACGCCTGTACCTTGGCTGTCTCTTGATGGTGGTGGTGTTAGTGTGTGTTATGGTCCACACCTGTACCTTGGCTGTCTCTTGATGGTGGTGTTAGTGTGTGTTATGGTCCACACCTGTACCTTGGCTGTCTCTTGATGGTGGTGTTAGTGTGTGTTATGGTCCACACCTGTACCTTGGCTGTCTCTTGATGGTGGTGGTGTTAGTGTGTTATGGTCCACGCCTGTACCTTTGGCTGTCTCTTGATGGTGGTGGTGTGGTCCACACCTGTACCTTGGCTGTCTCTTGATGGTGGTGTTAGTGTGTGTTATGGTCCACACTGTACCTTGGCTGTCTCTTGATGGTGGTGTGTTAGTGTGTGTTATGGTCCACACCTGTACCTTGGCTGTCTCCACACCTGTGATGGTGGTGGTGTTAGTGTGTGTTGGTGGTCCTTTGGCTGTCTCTTGATGGTGGTGGTGTTAGTGTGTGTGTTGGTCCACACCTGTACCTTGGCTGTCTCTTGATGGTGGTGTGTTAGTGTGTGTTATGGTCCACACCTGTACCTTGGCTGTCTCTTGATGGTGGTGTTAGTGTGTGTTATGGTCCACACCTGTACCTTGGCTGTCTTTTGATGGTGGTGTTAGTGTGTGTTATGGTCCACACCTGTACCTTTGCTGTCTCTTGATGGTGGTGTTAGTGTGTGTTATGGTCCACACCTGTACCTTGGCTGTCTCTTGATGGTGGTGGTGTTAGTGTGTGTTATGGTCCACACCTGTACCTTGGCTGTCTCTTGATGGTGGTGTTAGTGTGTGTTATGGTCCACACCTGTACCTTGGCTGTCTCTTGATGGTGGTGGTGTTAGTGTGTGTTATGGTCCACACCTGTACCTTGGCTGTCTCTTGATGGTGGTGGTGTTAGTGTGTGTTATTTACGAGTGTAATACCTTTAGCTTTACTTAATGCGTGTAAATGTGTCTGGATTTTCTACCTAGACTCTCTCTCTCTTTCTCTCTTCCTTGATCTCTCTTGTTAATGTGTTTTGTGTGTTCCAGAAATACTTTAGACTTATTTAATGTTTCTCTCCTGCTCCTACCATGAAAGTGCTCCACTGCAGGTAAAAGATAAATGAGCGTTTGTTTGTCGCAGCTTTTATGTTGCAGGTCTTAGCTGGCTGGTAGTGTGTGGCGGTGGTGTTAGTGGATCTTGGGTGTTGTAGAAATTCCTTTGCGTTCTGTAAAGCCTTAGTATCTTAAGAATTATTTGGACTAACTATATTATTTTTGTTTTATTTGTATTATTATGTATTATCATCTTCTATGGTTCTCTGGAGGTGATGTTAGGAAGGTTGTGTTGTGGAGGAAATCGTGACAGCAGAGAAGATTGTTTCACATCTAAGACTTCACGGCAAACATAAAAACAAGATGCGTTTCTTTAATGATGGATAACACAGAACAATAAATCATACTTCAACTTAACAAACTTGTAACCTCGGAGCCTTCAAGCATATTCCAACACGAAATCCTATAGCACAATACATTTCCCAGACAATTTCACCTTCAGGAGCCAATAAAATAATGTCAAACTCTATCTAGATTAACCAGCGAACTAGATCGTGTTTATTACTATGGTAAAATATTCTTCAGAAGTCATCACCGCCACGACTGAGCAAGGGTTAAGTCAGGTCTCTGGGCTTTCTGTTCCACCGTCGACGATTTGCCACTTAACTGGTGCACCAAGTCATGGGATATAGATCAAAGACGTGGCTCGTGTGTAACGCAGGACAAAGAACGTAGGAGCAATGTGGCTGGAATGTTGTGTCCCACGATACAAATATCTCCCTTCTTTTATCCTCTGAAGCTGGACTGAATTATGGAACAGGTGAGGTGAGGTTAGGTTAGTGTGTGGGAAGAAAGAAACAGACAGATAAACAGAAAACTAGATGATTAGACGAATAATAAAGAACGAAAGTAAGAGAAAGAGGAAATGAATGAGTGGTGGGCTGAATTAGCAACACATAAAGTGATCGAGAGAAAAAAAAGATATTATTAACTAAGACAATGTTCGTTTTAGTTACTCACGGAACGAGAACTATAACTAATGTGTTAAGTGTTAGCAAAAGCTCCTTGAAAATCGATTTATATATAATACCAACTAATTCTCTTAAGTATACTTTGTAAAACACTCTACCAAGGATCATTTAACCGTTGAAGATATACATATAAAAGGTTTATTTAGATGCTACTCACTGCAGACACCGTAAACTTCTCACTCACGCTGTCAGCAACACTCTTCTTCTTCAGTCATTCAGCTTAATTACTCTCTCTCTCTCTCTCTCTCTCTCTCTCTCTCTCATCCTATCTTACCCCTACTCTCTCCCTCTTCCTACCTTTTTCATTCATGCCCGCTGTCTCTCTCTCTCTCTCCCTGTCCCCCATTTCCTCCACTCCTCACATTCCCTGGCGCTGGCCTCTCATCAGCCAAGTTCCAGCAATTCACTGGTGCAGGTTGTGGAAAGACAGACTCGCTGGCTCAATCTGTCGACCATTGTTGGGTATTGTGTGGCCTATGTCCGCTTCCACATTCACTCCACGTCTCTCATTTACCTTCTTATTATCTGGCGATTTTGTTTCCCTCTACGTTTTAATAAATATGGGTAAATTATATGCAAGAGGTATCATGAAAGTTTAGGTTAATACAGGTAAGGACTTTTTAATTATGGTGGTGATCTTCAAAATTGACAGTTCACGAAAAAATCTTCAAATCAAGGGTTTTATCCAGGCGTTTCTTTATCTCTTAGTGGGCCAAGGTGCTAAAGGTACCTGCTGATATCCTTTGCAGACAAATGCAGATAAGAAATAGGTCACTCGCTCGCTCTTCACCTTACATACTCGTCTGGTGTTCTCTCGGGTACAGTGATGTCCTGAGCTTTAATGTGTCAGCCGCCTACTCTATCATCTGTGGTCCAGTATATCTCTCTTATTACTGAATACCTATACACTTCCATTACCAACTTATCTGATTCACACACACACACACACAAACACACATGGGGTTACAGAATCTAATATTTCTTCACAGCTGCGGTGTCCGAGTGGTTAAGGAGATGGACTTGAAATCCATTGGGCTCTGCCCGCACAGGTTCGAATCCTGTCCGCAGCGAATATTTATACTCGGCTCCGTAGCTCGAAAGTTCGTAGCGATGCGTCACTGGATCGATATATATATATATATATATATATATATATATATATATATATATATATATATATATATATATATAACAAAGCTGATCAAAATTACATAAACTTACGATTTATTATGAGAAATTAATCTCCCTTTTTAATAAAAATATATACTGTACTATGAAATTATAAATTTCTTATATCATTTTTCGAAAGTCGTTTTAAAATCATTTCTTTAATCTTTACTGTACTCCTGACAAACGTGAAGAACAAAACTTTTAGAATTTGCAATACAATGTTCGTTGATTTTAGAATTGGTGATGAAGACTTGTGATAGCCGATACGTCTGGAGACAGTCTACCCTCTGTCATGGTCTATTTGTGTATGTTCTAAAGGCACAGTGTTAGTGGGAGCCGGTAAGATGACACTTCATTTACAGCGTGGCAGTCACACATCCTCATAGTGAACGATTATTGACATTTAACCCAGTTCTATTTACTACCTAACCTAACCTAACCTAACCTAACCTAACCTAGTTCTTTTTACTACATGAAGTTCTCTTAAACTTGTACCCAGTTAAATATCACCAGGTGAATAGCATTACAGGAGTTGGTAGTGATGAACCCGCTGCAGGTAGGCGTTAAATTATGTAAACACCAATTACGTGATTAAATGAAAATAGAGGCTATATGTATACAGATGTTGTATTCAGGTGATTACTATTGCACACAGCAATTATCCTAAGTGGATGTAATTTACCTTATTCATGGAAGGAACTGTAAGTAGGTCTTAAGGATTTAACTCCATTAGTCTGTGAAATTGGTAGTTATTGAGAGATTACGCAGTTATTGCATGTTATGTGGGAGAGACTTGACTAGTTGAAAAACACTAGACAGACAGACAGACAGAATCTAAATCACTAGTACTCTCCTTAAACAGTATAATACCCGTAAAAAAAAAGTTGAAAATCCTTTAAACATTGTTAAGACCTGGGACCTCAAACTCTTTATGAAAAACAACAAAGTATTAAAAAAAAAAGTTTGACCGAGAGGCTACGAACCCCAAAAGTTTTTAATTTCCAACATAAAATTGAACTTATTTAATGAATCACTTTTACAAACAATATCAAGATGTTGTTCTTGTGTTAATATATCAACTGGTTATATTATTAATAACTCATGCTTGTCTCAAGGAATTCCTGGTTAAAATTCTAAGGCTGTGGGTATTTATTGTGTATATTTTCATGTGCATCTTGGTGTTTCTTTATCATTTGTGAGGATTTTCGTGTTAATTTTCACACGTTAAGATTACCGACAATAATAACAGCAATAAATATTTCACGGGTTATTATTGTTTTGATTAATTCATACTTTAAAATCATGAACGAAATTTAAGATAAAAAACAACTACGTAGATAAAAAAATCACACAAATAAAAAAAAAATCGTGTTAGTGTTATTTATTTACCCATAAACATTTTACCTAAGCAAGTGAGGCGGATTATTTGTTTACATTCGTGAGTGTGACCTTTAACAGCGCCCTCTGACAGTCAAAGTCCCAACTACGTGAACAATATTACATTAACCATTTCCACATGTGTTGTATATATGAGTTATAAATAATTACTCATTGGATTGTTTATTGTCATGAAGACCAAATGAAACTGACATGAAAAAGGAAGAATTATAACAGGGAGGGTGTGAGGGAGAGTCCAGGGAGTATGACAAAGGGAGGGGATAGGTATGGAAGGGAGAGTATGAGGAAATAGAAGAAAGTTGTAATAGGAAAGTTGCATGTGTAAGAAGACAATTAAGGGAAGGATGGAAGTGGGAAACATGATTAGAAGAGGAAGATTGTAAGAGAGTGGAGAGAAGGGACATGTGATAAAGTGCAGAAAGAGAGGGATAAGAAAACTATATTATATTACAAATGAGAACAGTGGAATCAGGAGAGTAGAATAAAAGGTCGACACGTGAAAAGAGAGGAGGAGAGAGATGTGTGTGTGGGAGGGAGGAGGAAGGGAGAGAGAGGGAAGGGGGGGGGAGAGAGAGAAGGGAAGGAAGGGGGGGAGGGAGAGGGAAGGGAAGGAGGAGAGAGAGGGGGGGTGATGGAGAGAGGAAGGGAAGGGGGGGAGGAGTGAGGGGGTGATAGAGAGAAGGGAGGGGGAGGAGGAGGGGTGATGGAGAGGGAAGGGAAGGGGGAGGGAGGAGGGGTGATGGAGAGAGGAAGGAAGGGGGAGGGAGTGGGGGGTGATGGAGAGGGGAAGGGAAGGGGGGAGGGAGGAGGGGGGGAGGGGGGGGTGATGGAGAGAGGGAAGGGGGGAGGGTGGGGGGTGATGGAGAGAGGAAGGGAAGGGGGTGAGGGGTGATGGAGAGAGGAAGGGAAGGGGGGAGGGAGAGAGGGAAGGGAAGGGGGGAGGAGAGAGGGAAGGGGTGATGGAGAGGAAGGAAGGGAGGAGTGAGGGGGGTGGGGAGAGAGGAGAGGGAAGGGGAGGGAGTGAGGGGGTGATGGAGAGAGGAAGGGAAGGGGGGAGAGGGGGGTGGGGGGTGATGGAGAGAGGAAGGGAAGGGGGAGGGAGGAGGGGGAGTGATGGAGAGAGGAAGGGAAGGGGGGAGGAGTGAGGGGTGATGGAGAGAGGAGGGGAAGGGGGAGGGTGAGGGATGGAGAGAGGAAGGGAAGGGGAGGGAGGAGGGGTGATGGAGAGAGGAAGGGAAGGGGGGGGAGGGAGTGAGGAAAGAGAGGACAAAATTATATGCGTATCTTATTACACCTTCAATCATTTTTTATCACCATAATTCATTCACATTTTCCTTCATTCTTCTTCTATCTTTCTATCTCTTTTCTATCTCTCATTCACGTACGTCTTTCTCATCTCCTCTCTGCTCTTCTCCCTCTTCTCAATATTTTATTCAGTACGAGGGGAAGACTTCATCAGCATATCCCGGTGCTTCAAAAAAATTGTGAAGGATGTAGTTTACCGTTCCTCCTTGATTCTGTGACCTGACCTCGTACGACCTTACGTCACTCTTAACTGGCGTGAATTGGCTTAGAGAGAAGAGAAGAAAATAATAGCGAAAGAAGAAGAAACTAAACTTCACTTAAAAATAATATGAGGTAAAGATTAAGAGAAAGAATCAGAATCCTGAGCAGAATTAGATGAACTTTATGCTGAGTGAGAACAGAGGAGAGGAGGAGAGGGAGAGGAGGACTAAGTGTTATTCCAAAGCTTTTCTCCACATTTGCTCAAAGAACATCCCTCATGTCAAGTCCTCGCCAACACGCTAACATCGTCTTTCCATTATTTTTCGCTAACAAAGTCTAAGAGTCATTTATTCAAAAAGAAATTGTTTATCGTAGAAAAGAGGCCCAGGGCTGCTGAGGAATGAGCATTGTATAAAGGAAGAAACAATTGACTTTTTGCTCCCTTCACAAAACATAAGTTTTATCTGAACTATAAACGTTTAAATAATTACATCAAGAGGCTGTTTTAGTGCCTGTCGCTGAACAAAACTTAAGATGACAAAATTACGTTCAAACAATAATGAAGTATTATGAATTGCAGGAAGTATTCTGTTATTGTGCATATTATATTGTGCAAGAGTCAGTTATTCAGTAGGTATTGTTTATCAATATGCAAAGTAACTCGATAATATCTTACAGGAAGTTGCAAGTTATACTAGAAACTGACTTAAGTATAAAAAGCCAACGATAACATTAAGGAACAAAAGTTAACGTCCAATTTTCTGGGACGGTACCTTTATTAATATAAATAAACTCAAATTATATTCATTAGTATTAAAAAGCAACAGAGATTTAATCAGGAGTTGAAGGTTCCATACGCCCTAACAACCAACCAATTCACCCCAGAGGCTCAAAACACAATATAACATTAACGAGGCAGAAGAATTCCTTAACGATAGTTAGAAATGACTTCCAAAGTTTTTTACACCCAAAGTTGCTGAAGGTGTCCAAGTTCACCTGTCCTCTGCCAAAGGTGAGGAAACAGTAAACAGGTGAAGAAATATGCAGCAGGTTGTGAGAAACACAGTCGGTAAATAAACATGTTCAATACGATACAAATAAATACCAATATCACTGCACTTAAGGTTCCTGTATGTCGCTCTACCTGGATATGTACTACGTGTCTTGTTTGTGAGAGACAGGGTTGTGTTGTTTGTTACATATGATATTGATTAATTCCAGCTTAATTCATGTATTCATTCATTTACAAGCCATCTTTGTATATAAGTTTACCCATTGATAATGTAATCACTCATTCGTTTATTTATTGATCAACAGAACTAATGGTTGTTTAATGACCTGCTGACAACGGTAAATGTTCTTCCGATGAACATCCCTGATTTAAACGAGAGAGAGAGAGAGAGAGAGAGAGACAATCGACAGTGGTAGCAGAATGAGAAATAGAATTAACCCCCCCCCCTCTCTCAGGTGGTCCCTCCAGGTGGTGAGAGACAACCAAGTGCCACCAACTCAATCCATCAGCTAAACTGCCTCAGAGATCCCCCAACTCTTCCTGAGCCTCTGTGTTTGAGTTGATTCCACGAGTAATTATTGGAATATTGTCCAATATGTTGACGAGGAGGAGGAGGAGGAGGGAGACAAAAGGAGAGAGGAGAGGGGAGGAGGAGGAGGGGGGGAGGAGGAGGAGGAGGAGGAGAGGGAGGAGGAGGGAGAAGGAGGAGGAGGAGAAGGGAGGGAGGAGGAGCAGGAGGGGAGGAGGAGGAGGAGGAGGGAGGGAGGGGAGGAGGGGAGGAGGAGGAGGTGGAGGAGGAGAGAGAGGAATGTCTTGTGTCGGGAACACATACTGATGTGGCAGCAAGACAGAAAAACTATGAGGAATATGTCTTTATAAACAAGAAGTACAGAGAGAGAGAGAGAGAGAGAGAGAGAGAGAGAGAGAGAGAGAGAGAGAGAGAGAGAGAGAGAGAGAGAGAGTTATGAGAGGAAACACTCAAAAAGGAAGAGCCAGACTGTCAAACAGACAAACATACAAGAAAAAAGAGTAGGTACAGCATTAAATAACAGAGTGCTTAGATCTGCTGTTGTCCACACACCATGAATATGTGTACATGACCCATCAGAGACCTCTTAGCCCAACCTAACCTACTCCTGACACACACACACCACGAATATGTGTCACGACCCATCAGGGGACATAAAGACACCCCAGGGCTCCCACCGACCTACCCTGACACACACCACGATTAAAGCCACGACCCATCAGACACAGACACCAGGGCTCCAAATCGACTTACCCTGACCACACATTACAATTAATGGTTTATAAAGTCACGACCTATCAGACATAAAGCAGACACCCCAGGGCCTACTGACCTACCCTGACACACACACCACGATTAGTGTGTCACGACCTAACAGACATAGAGACACACTTCAGGGCCCCCACTGACCTACCCTGACACATTACATCAATGATTATGTGTCAAGGACCCATCAGGACACAGACACCTCAGGGCTCCACCTGACCTACCCCACACACACACATTCACGATTATGTGTCATTGACCCATCAGACACAGATAATCTCAGGGCTCCACCGTTGACCTACCCTGACACACATTAATATTCACAGATTATGTGTCACGACCCATCAGGACACAGACACACCCCAGGGCTCCACTGACCTACCCCAGCACACATACCACGATTATGTGTCATGACCTACCGGAGCAGCAGACACCCCAGGGCTCCATCCACCGACTCTACCCTGACACACACCATGATTACAGTCACGACCCCATCAGACACACAGAGCACCCTTAGGGCTCCAATTGACCTACCTCTGGACAAGATACACTACTTTGAGACCATGTGCCGCACCCAACAGACACAGGAGGCACCTCAGGGCTCCACGACCTACCCTGGGAACACACACTGATGATTATGTGGCCATGGACCCATCAGACACAGACAATCTCTAGGGCCCACCTGACCACCCTGGACACACACCACGATTATGTGTGTCACGACCCATCAGATACAGACACCCCTAGGGCTCCACTGACCTACCCTGACACACACACTAATGAGATTATGTCACGACCTAACAGACATAGGAAATCAGAATTCCACTGACCCACCCTGACATTACTATTCAGGCGACGGTGCCATGACCCAACAGACACAGACACCTCTCTAGGGCTCCACTGACTACCCCTGACACACACACATCACGATTATGTGTCACGACCCAACAGACATAGATAATTTAGGGCTCCACTGACCGTACTCCTGATACATATTGTACACCACGATTATGTGTCACGACCCATCAGACATAGAGCACCCTAGGGCTCCAATTGACCTACTCCTGACACACAAGAATACCACGATTATGTGTCACACCCAACAGACACAGACACTCTAGGGCTCCACTGACTCACCTCCAGACACACACACATATTCACGATTATGCACAAGGACCCAACAGACACAGAGCACCCTCAGGGCTCCAATTGACTCACCCTCACACACACCATGATTATGCCACACCCAACAGGCTACAGACACCCCAGGGCTCCCAAGTTCATTCATTAAGGTTAATAATTCACGATTATGTGTGTGGCTTGACTCCATCAGACACAGACACCCCAGGGCTCCACCGACCTACCCTGACACACACATCACGATTATGTGTCATGACCCAACAGACACAGACACCCTAGGCTCCACCGGGACCTACCCCACACACACACACCACACCAGTGTCATGACCCAATGTGATACAGGACACCCCAGGGGCCCCACCTGACTGCACTCCTGACACATTATTAATTACGACGAAAAATACCATTCCATCAGACATAGACACTCAGGGGGCTCCACCTGATCCACCCTGACACATACCCACGATT
The DNA here is from genome assembly GCF_018991925.1 of Homarus americanus. NCBI lineage: Eukaryota > Metazoa > Arthropoda > Malacostraca > Decapoda > Nephropidae > Homarus > Homarus americanus. The sequence continues at coordinate 2,920,511 of NW_024731852.1, forward strand.
ATGTGTCACGACCCAACAGACATACACCCAGGGCCCACCTCACCCACCCCTGACATTATTATTAACTACGATTATGTACCAAGACCCCTACCGGGACACAGACACCTCAGGGCTCCACTGACCACTTCTGACACACATACCACGATTATGTGTCATGACCCATCAGGAGGCAGACACCTTCAGGGCCCAATTGACCTACCCTTGATACACATTGCTGACACCACGATTGGTGTGTCATGACCCCACTGTGGGGAGCAGAATATTGCACTTAGGCCCGACCTACCTCCTGACATACACACACACCACGTGGGATTATGTGTCATGACCCCATCAGACAAGCAGAGACATACCCCAGGGCTCCACTGATCTACCCCACACACACACTGATTATGTGCCATTGATCAAATGTGACACATAGACACTTAGGCTCCACCTGACTCCAATTGTATATACCACAGATTAAAAAGCCACACCCAGCACAGATGATGCAGACACCCTTAGGGCTCCTGTGTTCGACCTACCCTGACACACACATTAATAATTCATGATTTTATGTGTCACGACCCATCAGATATTACAGACACCTTGAAGTTCCACTGACCATCCCTGACACATTAATAACTACGATTGGTGTCACGACCCATCAGACACAGAGCACTTTAGGTATTCCACCTGACCCACCCTGACACACACATCACATTGTGTCATGACCCATCAGACACAGACACTCTAGGGCTCCACCTGGACCTGGCCCCTGATACATATTATCTGTTGAATGGAAAAACACACCCAGACACAGACACCTCAGGGCTCCACCGACTTCCTCCATTCCACAAAGACATGTTCCACGATTATGTGTCACGACCCAAACAGACACAGACACCCCTAGGGCTCCACCGACCCACTCCCTGATACACACACTACGATTGAGGCCACACCATCAGGACATACAGAGATAACTTTCAGGGCCCACTGACCCACCCTGACATTACACCACGATTATGTGTCACGACCCATCGACACAGACATCCTAGGGTCTCCACCTGACCTACCCTGACACATATTACACCACGATTATGTGGTCACGACCCAACAGACACAGAGACACACCCTCAGGGCTCCACTGGTCTCACTCCTGATACACATACATTCACGATTATGTGCTCTTTCACGACCCATCAGACACAGACACCCTTAGGGCCCACTGACCTACCCGGGATATTATTATTACCACGATTATGTGGCTTTGACCCATCAGACATAGACAATTCTAGGCTCCACTGACCTACCCTGACACACACACTACGATTATGTGGCCATGACCCAACAGACACAGACACTTAGGCTCCACTGACCTACCCCTGACACACACACTACGTAGATTATGTGTCACGACCCAATACAGGATACAGACACCCTAGGCTCCACCTGACTCACCCCGACATTAACACATCACGATTATGTGTCATGACCCAACAGATGACACAGTGACACCCCTAGGGCTCCACTGGACCTCCATCCTGACATTATTATTATTAATTGGCTGATTATGTCACGACCCATCGACACAGACACCCTCAGGGCTCTAATTGACCTACCCTGGACACACATGCGCACCACGATTAATATGCACCCATCATTGGCCAGACACCCTGTGGCTCCACTGACCCACCCTGACACACACTACGAATGGTGTGTGTCATGACCTAACAGGACATACAGAGACACCTCTTTAAATTGACCTACCCGATATATACTACGATTATGCCACGACCCAACAGACATACAGAGACACCCCAGGGTCCCACCTGACCTACCCTGACACATTAATATTCATTGGCTTATGTCACACCCATCAGTATAGAATTTAGGGCTCCAATGCTGACCTACTCCTGGACATCATTGACCACGATTATGTGTCACGACCCATCAGGACATGACAATCTCAGGGTCTCCCACTGACCCACCCTGACATATTACACCACGATTATGTGTCACGACCCAACAGACACAGAGCACTCAGGGCTCCACCTGACTCCACCCTGACACACCACGATTATGTGTCACGACCCACTGTGACACAGACACCCCAGGCCCACCGACCTACCCTGACACACACACCACATGATTATGTGTCATGACCAACAGACACATAGACACCTCTAGGGCTCCACTGACCTACCCTGACACAGCGCACAATGAAGGACAGCCACAGACCCCACAGATACAGACACCTCTTAGGCCTCCACCGACTCACCTCCTGACATACACACCACGCATTATGTCACGACCCAACAGACATAGATAACTTAGGGCTCCACCGACCTACCCTGACACACACTACGATTATGGGCCACAGACCCATCAGATAGAAATTTAGGGCCCCTGACCGATCACCATACATGGCAATTACGATTATGTGTCATGACCTGTCAGACACAGATACACTCCTTAGGGTCACCGATCTACCCGACACACATACTACGATTATGTGTGTCACGACCCATCAGGATACAGATAATTTAGGGCCTCCACCTGACCACCCTGACACATACACACTACGATTATGTGTCACGACCCAACAGACACAGAGACACTTAGGGCTCCAGAATTGACCTGGCCCTGACATATTGACCTACGATTACGTGTCACGACCCAACAGACACAGACACCCCAGCACACTCAACCTACCCTCACACATACACTACGATAGGATATGCACAAGAACCCAACAGACACAGACACCTCAGGCTCAAATCGACCCACCCTGACACACACACACCACGATTATGTCACGACCCATCAGACACAGAAAATCATGGCCTCCATCACCTACCCCTGACACACTACGATTATGTGTCACACCCAACAGACACACACACCACTAGGCTCCACACACCCACCCTGACACACACACACACCATGATTATGTCACTAACCAACAGACACAAGACACTTAGGCCTCCACCCGACCTACCCTTGACACACACACACACCACGATTATGTGTCACGACCCATCAGACACAGACACCTCAGGGCCCCAACTGACCCACCCTGACACACACACACGATTGGTGTGTCACGACCCATCAGACACAGACACCCTAGGCTCCACCGACCCCACCCTGACAAAACAACACGATATGCCGCTTCAACCCATCAGACACAGACACTCAGGGCTCCTAATGACCCACCCACACACACACCACGATTATGTGTCACTACCATCAGACATACAGACACCAGGGCTCCACCGACCAACCCTGACACAAACACCACGAACAGGTCACGACCCAACAGACAACAGACACCTAGGGTCCACCCGACCTACCCTGACACATACACTACGAATATGTACATGACACCCATCGATATACACTTCAGGGCTCCAAATTGACTCCACCTCCTGACACATTATTACCTGATGATTATGTGCCAACCATCAGACATAGACACCTCTAGGCCCCACCACCGACCTACCCTGACACACATTAATTCTATCACGATTATGTGGCCACCCACTGTAGACACAGACACCGTGGGCTCCACCATTCCACCCTGGACACACACACACCACGATTATGTGTCACGACCCATCAGACACAGACACCCCTAGGCTCCAATTGACCTACTCCCTGACACACACACCACGATTATGCAATGTCACGACCCATCAGACACAGACACTCAGGGCTCCACCGACCTACCCTGACACACACACACACACCACAAAAGTCACACCCAACAGACACACAAGACACCTCCAGGCTCCACCGACCTACCCCTGACACACAACACCACGAATATGTGTCACGAACCCAACAGACAAGACACCCTCAGGGCTCCACCTCCGACTCCACCCTGGACATTAATACACTACGAATATGCGAAAAAGGCCGCTGACTGGCCAGGAAGCTACAGAGAGACAATTTAGGCTCCACTGGATCTACTCCTGACATTAATATTATTGACTCACGAATATGTGTCACGACCCCATCAGGGGACACAGACACTTAGGCCTCCAATTGACCTACCCTGACAATATTGCTGCTCACCACCATCCTCCCAAGTTTCAGATAACATACATAGAGTTGGGCAAGATGTAAACTTTTGCATTAAATTTCTTAACCTTGCATTTATGAAATAGTAACAAAATTTTAGGATTTTCACGATTGGCAGAGTAGCAACAAGAAGAGATCGCGTTAGTAATATTAATAAAGTTTACGATTTGTAAACAAAAGGATATTGAGCACAAGTCTTAAATCCCCCAAGGAAAATATTGCTACCTTGGTCATCTTTGAAGGAGAGCTTAATCGCACTGGAAGAAATAGGTAGTGAATTCCTCACAAAATCAGTAGTTTGATTTTCGAGCGTATTGAGAAGATGTACCGCCACAAACTTTGAACAAAGCTCCGACAGTGAATACTGAAAAAGAAAAGATATTTTGAAAGTTATACCTATAAGAGAAGATAAAATTGATCCTGCCAAAACAAGTGAGAAGAGCATACCGCGAGAGGATGAGAGAGAAGAATATTGTGGACGGTTCCTCTTAGCGGTCAAATGCAAAATTCTTGATGCTGAGGTAGAATACAGCTTTATCCCTCACATCCTGAAACCCCTCACGTAGTAAATCTGGCGCGCGATGCCGAGATCACGGCCATCCCCACGCCTGGGTGACCTTTCACAGGCAGGTCCTTCTGCCCTGACCGACCCCGATGTTGCTGCTGCTACCCTCATTGCTGCCATCCTGCTGCTGGTGTTGTTGATGTTGCTGCTGCTTTCCTGTATTACTGATGATGTTTTGCCGTTATGAATGCTGTCCTATTGCTGCTTCTAAGGCTGCAGATGTTAGTAATGATATCGATGTTGATATTCTGCTGCTGCTACTGCCATTTCTCCTGCTGGGTGGTACAGGTGACTTAGAGATGATTAGGGAGACAGAAGAAGGAGGAGGACAAAAACAAATCACTTTCTCCTTCTCACCTCCCTTCCTACCTCTTCATCCCACTCTTCCTTCTTTTTCTTTTCCAATCAAAGCCTGAGAAAACATATATATTCCAGAAACCTGCAACATATACAGTATTTGCCCATGGTAACCATGCCAGCACACTCTGAGCTGATGATACGATATGAACAGATACTAACGATAAGTCATTAGAATTTTCCCATATCTCTTTCTATCTACACACACACACACGCGTTAATGCACACACACACACACACACACACACACACACGTACGCCAATTCCATGTTAGCTCATGGGTCAAATTAGCATATAAATTGACCAGAGAAAGCCACTGCAGCAATACTGGCTGGATACTAAACACACTCATCCTGCAATCTGAATATGATCATACCACAACACTTTCTTTATTTGTCCACCAATACACAAGCAATTGATCCACTTGGCAATCTTGTGTGTTCTCATTCTAGCATCTACTGCTCAAGTTACACTAATTTCTTCCTTTAATAATCATCCTAGCAGCATTTAGTGTATTATTTTCAAAATTAGGTTAAGATAAATATATTTTTCATCAGCTGCTTGATAATTACATAAACTTATCAAATTAGAGACATTTTTATTCTGTGGGTTGGGAGACAACCAATTATTTATGTAATTTAATATTTCCAAATGATATACCGAAAAAAAATGTCCGAGCATTCGTGAGTCTGGAGTTGTTTAAGGCCGATGATGCCCACCATTATCTTGATAAGGTTTGATGTTACGATTTAGAAAACACTTATCAGTGAATCATAAAAAAGATGTTTTTAGTGGTGGCAGAGCACCTACTACAGCACTGTGGACATCCCAAGCCACAGTGTCAAAATGTTACTAAAAAGTAACATCCCCCTGGAACGTGACACACAGGAGGTGATAATGTTGAAGAAAAAACGGAAATCTTCAGAATATCTCATGCCGTTGGTGAAAGAGCAAAAAGTAAAACTGAAGATCCAAAGGTTGGAAGAACCACCAAGACTGGAAATGGACCATTCTGTTCTCTTTGAAATTTGCTGAGAGAAATTACCCCACGTTGGCGAAAATGAAAACAAACCCTCAAGTGCCCCATATTCTGACGAAAAAAAACTAAAACAAATGAGATACAATATATCTGTTCCCAAAGATTCCAGAAACAAAATATTCCCAACTTAAGACACATAGAGTTAAAATGACAGGCACCAATTGCAAATAAATCAAATAATAAAATTCAAACTGGCTTGAAAAACTCAATAAATTAATCTCAAAATGAATGGTCTGACAAAGGAAGGAGGGAAAGTAATCACGAAGTCTTGGTCTGGGTGGCGGAACCTGAGGTCCTATAGTCCTGAGGTCCCAACCTGCAGCCTGGGGTCTTGGGTCCTGGTCTCACCTCGGCTTCCTCATAAATCAGTAGCGATGTTCCTGCCGGAAGACCCCTCATGTTAGACCAGCATTTGTTATTCAGTAGGTAGCCAGCAGCATCTGGACGGGATTCGACCACCAAAGTGGTTGTTTATAACACCACAAACTGCAGGAAGTGTTGTGGATGTATTGAACCCAATTTGGCCGAATTAACGTTTTTTTTTGTTTGGTTAATGTTGTAGCAAAATACAAACGTTAGTGTTTTGCCTGTGGTGTTCCAACGTAGATGAACGTACTTCCTGTTCAACATTTCCTATTTCTATTCAAACGGCAAGAAGTGTTAATGGAAAAACAGATATAACCTCCTAAAGCAAAAACCAATAACACTTTTGAAAGACAGAAAATGATCAGTAATAATAAAGTTTGAAAATACGTCGTGTGAATATCGTGAATAATCGAAAAGCACACCTGATGGATGATGATGTTGATGTTATTGGAAAAAATTAAACAGTCTTTAAATGACATTAAAGTTCCAAACATTTTTCAGCGCTGAGCAAAATGTGATTTATATTAAAAGAACAATACCATGAACAATATTCAGTTACATTCGTCATTGTTGTGTGTTTACTTTCTGCCTCAAAAATAATATCTATACTTCGAGGATAAGATCTGGCCAGTTCTTGGTCATACAGCGGAAAAAGCGATATAGAGGCGAAAATGTAGCTTTTACCGCAAAATGTGAGCTGGCGGCACGGAGGAACAGGAGCGGCGCTGACTTCTTACGCACCAATCATGCACGGACCATTAGGCTAAGCCACATAACCACTGCACAGGTTTATGTTGGCGACACAGACTAGATCATAGACGAGGAGAAAGGTTAATTATAAAACAAGGAAGAAATCATTGACTGGTGGTGGAGAGGGAGTGGAGATAGTCAAATGTGTTAAGTTTTGGTCAATGGAGTTTTACACCGTCGTGGCGGTTTGGCGGCTCTCAGGATGCACCATACCTCTTACCAACTTGCTACCTACACAGAACACGCACATATTATATAGCTCTCTGCCATATGTCTCACTAACAGCGCAGCATTATTATTTGCTACTAAACACAGGAGGAATACTAATAACGTATACTCAACTACTTGGCAGAATTTATCTACAATATCGACCGTGGAAAAATAGCGCTTAGGCAAGAACAAACCAATTAGCAGACAAGACTCATACAAAACCCATCTAAAATTGTCTTGGAAATCTATGTTATAGTGATGCTACAATTTCGAATGTGTCAATGTTTACTAAAGTTCTGCAAAGATATTTTCATAGTCTCCATGTAAACGTGAGAACAAAGAGAGAGAGAGAGAGAGAGAGAGAGAGAGAGAGAGAGAGGAGAGAGAGAGGAGAGCCAAAAGAATGAAGGAAAACGCACACGCAACGTCCTGAGAAAAATCTGCCTCAGAGCAGAAACATTATTTGTATTATTTTTACAGAAGAGAGAGAAGAGAGAAAGAGAGAGAGAGAGAGAGAGAGAGAGAGAGGAGAGGGGGTAGGGGTAAAGAGGAGGGGGAAGGAGGAAGAGGAGAACTGAACTGACAAGGACTAACACAAGAGATATATATTTAGATAGATAGAAAAGATAGTCAAACAAACATATACTCAAGATAAATACAGACACAAAGAGACGAAAAATGCCAAAAAAGAGAGGAAAAAAACACGTCCATCTGAGAGGAGAAGACAGAGGGAGAAAACAAGACATACAGAGAAGAAATAGACTGTGGTGGCTTCCAAGGAAAAAAAGATAGAGAATGACAGATAAGAAGAGAAGGGAAGATAGGGAAAAGCTTTAAAGGCATGAGAGATGAAAGAAACACAATAAATCAAAGAAAGTAACTGATATTGTTTATGGACATTAATTGCGTCGTTGAAAATGTCCAGTCTTCACATTCGTCTAAGATTTCTAAAAAAAAATAAAAATAAAAAATGTCTCCTGTTCCTCACCCAATACCTTCTCTGTAAATCCCAGACGTCCCTAGAGCTGCAACTCTCCCGCAAATATGAAATTGAATTCACAAAAGAACGACTGTCTTCAATCCACCAAGATCCCAAACGAGGTTCAGGATGCCGATGGGGGACATGGTTCAGTATTTGTAGCCCGGTGATAATACCTTCCTGGACGTGAGGCTCCTGACTCACACACCATCTGGCTATCATATCACCAAGTTCATTGTACGTGTTGGAGGGTGGGAGTCCCACCGCCACCACCACACAGACAATATTTGGAACACATGAAGTTGTGAAGAGCAGACACCAATATAAAGCGTTCTTTTCACTCTTATCTTCTAGTTATCAACTGGTTATGTCTAATTTTATGTCACCATAGTAACAGAGGTTATATTTTGAGTAAAAATGTGGATAGCAGACAACATGTTGAGCTGCAGTCAATACATAACAGCGCGTCAAAAGGTTATCGACCATCAGGAAGGAGGGTCTGTCAAACGACGAAAAGTCACCGACAAACGATGATTGATTTTACGTACAACTCACAGACTGCCAATACAGGAAAAATGATGGAAAGTTGATTAATAGAGGAGACTTCGGATCTCTGTATCCCGTCCAAGGATCAGACTGGTTTTGCTCCTCCAAGATTACAGATTTTACAGAAATTTATTGCACTTAACCTCCTGACAGTGGATGCCTCGGGACCTCAAAAGGTTTAGGGTTCAGCATTTCTCACAGAAAAATAGAAGTTTCTGAGAGGAGGATGGGACTGATCTGTCAACGAATATATATATATATATATATATATATATATATATATATATATATATATATATATATATATATATATATATATATATATATATATATATATATATATATATATTGCTATCTCACTCGGTGTCAAATGCCAAGATTAGCGTTGATATTTTTACGGTCTTGGTTCAATAAAACGAGAATAAATAGTAGAAGATGACACTTTACTGTGTCATCTTTAATATTTACAAGTAAATTATGGTAGAAAGCAACCAATTAACACAGAGAGTCGTCCAATTTAATATTTCTTGTTTCAAATGTGAAGAAAAGTATAACGACGTTAAAATTAACAATTACGATACAAGAAATAACCATCCATGAATTAAAAAAGAAAAACGTATTTTAACTATAACTTCCCCAAGGTACCAAAAAATAAAATTTGAACTCAAGTACGAAAATTAGATTAACTTAAAACGAAAAAAGAAAAACTAAGATGTTGAGGTCGAACTTATACCACGTGTAATATATTCCTTTATTTAATTCCGACAGTGAGTGAGACAGACACACACACACACACCAGCCACTGAGGTTCAAAAGATGATGACCCCAGTGACACGCCTCCCCACACCACATCACACGGTATACCATCGGTCCTTAATCATAAATTTATTCTTTTACACTTTATTTCTCCTTTATCTTGATTCTGTTACAGTTATCGCCTCTCTTTGTTCTTTCACGTTAAGCTGTTTTATCTTTGTTTTCCTGAGGAGAGTAAGAACAGAAGTAAGAGAAGAGAGAGAGGGGAGAGAGAAGAGGTGGGGAAAAGCAGAAAGACACCCTGGAAATAAAACGTTAGATAGAGAAACAAAGGAAGAGAGAAAAATGGAGAAAGAGAAAGAAAATGAGAATACAAGAGAAAGAATAAAACAGAGAGACAAAAGTTCAAGAAGAGAAAGCGAGGAGAGGTGAGGGATATAAAGGTGGTGAAACATCAGGATTATAAACCACAAAATGTCCTACTACTCTTAAGAACTTTAATAAGACCTGACAATGACGCTTCTACAACTTCCAGTCTTGTGTGTGTGTGTGTGTGTGTGTGTGTGTGAAATGGGGTGACTTTCAGGATTTACAGACTGATTTTCACAAATCATTTGTGAATTCCGACTTTTATCTCCACAAGACATTGTTCCTTTGTGTGAGTGATAGTCCAGAAAATTGCCTCATTCACCCACACATAATTTTGTCTTAATTTAATATCAAATAACAATATGAGATTATATAGTATGGAATTCATCATATGTACAATTCGCCTCTAAAACACTACATTTCTGTCAGCAGATCACAAAGCACTACTGACTCTACAACTACCACGGACCATAGTGATTAATGGTGTCCTCAGGTTTTGCTCCAATTAGATCAACCAGCCCATTTCTCTGCCACCACTTTCTATACTTCCCATCCCACTCCCCATCGCTTCCTTGACCGATTTTTTTTGATGGGATTCGCCTAACTGGGCATAGGTCACTGACCCATCCTCAAATTTGAAGGAAAAAATAATAATAATAATAATATGTATTAATAATAATAATAATATTAATAATATAATAATAATAATAAATAATAATAATAATAATAATAATAATAATAATAATAATATTAATAATAATAATAATAATAATAATAATAATAATAATAAGGAAGCTATTGGTTAATAATAATAATAATAAGGTTAATAAGGTTGGTTAATAATAATAATAATAATAATAATAATAATAATAATAATAATAATAATAATAATAATAATAATACACACACAATAATAATTATAATAATAATAATAAATAATAATAATCATAAAGAATTGCTAAAAATGAAAAAAAATAGTGAGAAACAATATATGATAAGAAGGTTAATTGTAAGAGAAATAATTGAGACCCTGCAATTGTGTGTAAAATGGAGGCAGAAAAGCCGATCAGCAACCTGGGATTTATTACAATTTCGTGGATGCTGCAGGGTCTTACTTATTAGGACGTAGA